>NC_060175.1:5029939-5112439 GCF_021184085.1 Oncorhynchus gorbuscha
TCCTTCTCTCTTTCTTTCTCTCTCTCGGAGGACCTGAGCCCTAGAACCATGCCCCAGGACTACCTGACATGATGACTCCTTGCTGTCCCCAGTCCACCTGGCCATGCTGCTGCTCCAGTTTCAACTGGCCTGGGCCCTAGGACCATGTCCCAGGACTACCTGACATGAGGACTCCTTGCTGTCCCCAGTCCACCTGGCCATGCTCCTGCTCCAGTTTCAACTGTTCTGCCTTACTATTATTCAACCATGCTGGTCATTTATGAACATTTGAACATCTTGGCCACGTTCTGTTATAATCTCCACCTGGCACAGCCAGAAGAGGACTGGCCACCCCACATATGCTCTCTCTAATTCTCTCTTTCTTTCTCTCTCTCGGAGGACCTGAGCCCTAGGACCGTGCCCCAGGACTACCTGACATGATGGCTCCTTGCTGTCCCCAGTCCATCTGACTGTGCTGCTGCTCCAGTTTCAACTGTTCTGCCTTATTATTATTTGACCATGCTGGTCATTTATGAACATTTGAACATCTTGGTCATGTTCTGTTATAATCTCTACCCGGCACAGCCAGAAGAGGACTGGCCACCCCACATAGCCCGGTTCCTCTCTAGGTTTCTTCCTAGGTTTTGGCCTTTCTAGGGAGTTTTTCCTAGCCACCGTGCTTTTACACCTGCATTGTTTGCTGTTTGGGGTTTTAGGCTGGGTTTCTGTACAGCACTTTGAGATATCAGCTGATGTACGAAGGGCTATATAAATAAATTTGATTTGATTTGATTTGATATCTAATGGCGACCCGGGCTGGCAGCATTCTGGATCGTTGCTACTTTAACTTCCACGACGCATACAAAGCCCGCCCTCCTTTCGGCAAATCTGACCACGACTCCATTTTGTTACTCCCAGCCTATGGACAGAAACTAAAACAGGAAACACCCGTGCTCAAGTCTGTTCAACGCTGGTCCGACAAATCGGATTCCACGCTTTCAAGATGTGTAACTCTGTGTCGTTGTTTGTTGTCGAATTGCTTTGCTTTATCTTGGCCAGGTCACAGTTGTAAATGAAAAACTTGTTCTCAAATGGCCTACCTGGTTAAATAAAGGTGTTCTCAACTAGCCTACCTGGTTAAATAAAGGTGTTCTCAACTAGCCTACCTGGTTAAATAAAGGTGTTCTCAACTAGCCTCCCTGGTTAAATAAAGGTGTTCTCAACTGGCCTCCCTGGTTAAATAAAGGTGAATGTAAACAACACCATTACACCTCCTCCTCCATGCTTCACGGGGGGAACCACACATGCTGAGATCATCCGTTCACCTACTACTCTGCGTCTCATGAAAACACAATGGTTGGAACCAAAAATCGTACATTTTGGACTCATCAGACCAAAGGACCGATTCCCACTGGTCTAATGTCATTTGCTTGTGCCCAAGCAAGTCTCTTCTTCTTGTTGGCGTCCTTTAGTTGTAGTTTATGTGCAGCAATTCGACCATGAAGTCTCCTCTGAACAGTTGATGTTGAGATGCGTCTGTTACTTGAACTCTAATGTCTTCACTGTTATTCTACAATGTAGAAACTAGTACAAATAAAGAAAAACCCTTGAATGAGTAGGTGTGTCTAATCTTCTGACTGGTCCTGTATATGTTTATATTGTTATATACAGTTAAAGTACAGCTGAAGAAGAGGAGAGGCGATGTGATACAATATGTTTTTGATCTGTTTCTTAAAGCTAAACTTTATTTTTGCTTGAGTAACCTCTGGTGTCAGAGCATTCCAAAATGACATGGCTCTATTTATAACTAAGCAGACAAAGACAGAGAGAGAGACAGAGACAGAGACAGAGAGAGACAGAGACAGAGAGAGAGAGAGAGAGGAGGGAGAGGGAAGGAGGGAGGGAGGGAGAGAGAGAGAGAGAGAGAGAGAGAGAGAGAGAGAGAGAGAGAGAGAGAGAGAGAGAGAGAGAGAGAGAGAACGAAAGAAACTCAACAACAGGGTGCAAATTAAAAGTGGAAGCTGCTGTGAATCTGTCTAGGCTCTGGAAGATTTGGAGGAAGTACTTCACACACACACACACACACACACACACACACACACACACACACACACACACACACACACACACACACACACACACACACACACACACACACACACACACACACACACACACACACACACACACACACACACACACACACACACACACACACAGACAAGTATACACACTTGCGAAAGAGGTGTAAGAGGAGAAGGAGAGGAGAGGAGTCCGGAAGAAGTTTCCTCTGGGCACAGACGTCATTAACTTGGAAGCAACATTGAATCAGTGGTTGATAAATCAAACTGAAAATCTAAATGTATCATGATTAAGCTCCCTTTTCCCACCTCCTCTCTCTCTCTCTCTATCTCTCTATCTCTCTCTCTCTCTCTCTCTCTGTAGCAGCAGTATTACACTCATAGGTACACTAACAGCGAAGGAATTTCACTTGAGGAGGGAAAAAGCTCTGTTGCCATGGTGATGTTCCCTGGAATTAAAAAAATGAGCATCCAGCTAGATCAGGAAGTTCTTCATCATCACATGGATCTCTCTCTCTCTCTCTCTCTCTCTCTCTCTCTCTCTCTCTCTCTCTCTCTCTCTCTCTCTCTGTCTCTCTCTCTCTCTCTCTCTCTGTCTCTCTCTCTCTCTCTCTCTCTCTCTCTCTCTCTCTCTCTCTCTCTCTGTCTCTCTGTCTCTCTCTCTCTCTCTCTCTCTCTCTCTCTCTGTCTCTCTGTCTCTCTCTCTCTCTCTCTGTCTCTCTCTCTCTCTCTCTCTGTCTCTCTCTCTCTCTCTCTGTCTCTCTCTCTCTCTCTCTCTCTCTCTCTCTCTCTCTCTCTCTCTCTCTCTCTCTCTCTCTCTGTCTCTCTCTCTCTCTGTCTCTCTCTCTCTCTGTCTCTCTCTCTCTGTCTCTCTCTCTCTCTCTCTCTCTCTCTCTCTCTCTCTCTCTCTCTCTCTCTCTCTCTCTCTCTCTCTCTCTCTCTCTCTCTGTCTCTCTCTCTCTCTCTCTCTCTCTCTCTCTCTCTCTCTCTCTCTCTCTCTCTCTCTCTCTCTCTCTCTGTCTCTCTCTCTCTCTCTCTCTCTCTCTCTCTCTCTCTCTCTGTCTCTCTCTCTCTCTCTCTCTCTGTCTCTCTCTCTCTCTCTCTCTCTGTCTCTCTCTCTCTCTCTCTCTCTCTCTCTCTGTCTCTCTGTCTGTCTCTCTCTCTCTCTCTCTCTCTCTCTCTCTCTCTCTCTCTCTCTCTCTCTCTCTCTCTCTCTCTCTCTCTCTCTCTCTCTCTCTCTCTGTCTCTCTCTCTGTCTCTCTCTCTGTCTCTCTCTCTCTCTCTCTCTCTCTCTCTCTGTCTCTCTCTCTCTCTCTCTCTCTCTCTCTCTCTCTCTCTGTCTCTGTCTCTGTCTCTGTCTCTGTCTCTGTCTCTGTCTCTGTCTCTGTCTCTCTCTCTCTCTCTCTCTCTCTCTCTCTCTCTCTCTCTCTCTCTCTCTCTCTCTCTCTCTGTCTCTCTCTCTCTCTCTCTCTCTCTCTCTCTCTCTCTCTCTCTCTCTCTCTCTGTCTCTCTGTCTCTCTGTCTCTCTGTCTCTCTCTCTCTCTCTCTCTCTCTGTCTCTCTGTCTCTCTCTCTCTCTCTCTCTGTCTCTCTCTCTCTCTCTCTGTCTCTCTCTCTCTCTCTCTCTCTCTCTCTCTCTCTCTCTCTCTCTCTCTGTCTCTCTCTCTCTCTGTCTCTCTCTCTCTCTGTCTCTCTCTCTCTCTCTCTCTCTCTCTCTCTCTCTCTCTCTGTCTCTGTCTCTGTCTCTGTCTCTGTCTCTGTCTCTGTCTCTGTCTCTCTCTCTCTCTCTCTCTCTCTCTCTCTCTCTCTCTCTCTCTCTCTCTCTCTCTCTCTCTCTCTCTCTCTCTCTCTCTCTCTCTCTCTCTCTCTCTCTCTCTCTCTCTCTCTCTCTCTCTCTCTCTCTCTCTCTCTCTCTCTCTCTCTCTGTCTCTCTCTCTCTCTCTCTCTCTCTCTCTCTCTCTCTCTCTCTCTCTCTCTCTCTTTGTGTGTGACTTGCTTTCTTTTCCAAACACAACCAATCAAAATGCTACACTTATTCACCAGGTCACACACACACACTCCTCACATGTGCAAACACTAATAGCTTAACTGATCACTAACCAATCACTGCTTTACTGTAGTATAGGCCTATAAATAGGTCAAAAGGTCAGATGACCTGTTTTGAACAATGGATGCCAACAATGGACAGAGAGCAAGAGGAGGGAGAGGAAGAGGAGGGAGAGGAAGAGGAAGAAGAGGACGAGGGCAAAGAAGAGAAGGAAGGAGAGCCATCTCTGATGAGATTAGGGCAACACTCATTGATCATGTGATCAACCACGGTTTGACCATGAGATAGGCTGGACTGAGAGTCCAGAATAATAATAAGGCAGAACAGTTTAAACTGGAGCAGCAGCACGGCCAGGTGGACTGGGGACAGCAAGGAGTCAACCACGGTTTGACCATGAGAGAGGCTGGACTGAGAGTCCTGCCCAATTTGGGGTCCATAATTCGAACCTTCAGAAATGAGAACAGGCATGCAACTATCTAATGACTATTTTAGCATTACAGTAATGTACCGTAAAATACGTATGACTGCATAGTAGTGCATAAACATCTGTAACTCTAAGCCATTCATTTACTGCACTGCATTGAATGAATGAGGGTTGGTTATCATGCTGTACTACATGTTTTTGTACATTGTTTACAGTTCCTATGCTGAACACATACTGTGTTTGAATTCTGTACAGAGTGGAAAGGCAAAGACATCATGGAGGACGAGGACGCATGTTTACATTATAAATATGGTTTTGGCCAACAATGCAATTAGGATTCGAGAGATAAGAGAGCATATCTTGAATAACGACACCATATTTAACAACATCAATGCTGTCAGCCTGTCGACCAACAACGGCACCGAGTGACGATGAAACAACTTTACAAGGTGCCTTTTGAGAGAAACTCTGACAGAGTCAAGAATATGCGACATGACTTTGTAGAGGTATGTATGCAACACTACTTCTAGTACTTCAGACCATATTTACTCATCTGTATATCCTTTTGTCTGTTACAGAGAGTATTGGAGCTGGATGCCCATGTAATTTGCCATGAATGTATTTATGTGGATGAGGTTGACTTCAACCTCACCAAAACCAGGCGCCGCGGAAGAAATGTAATAGGACAGAGGGTCTTTTCCAATGTCCCTGGACAGCGTGGGGGTAATATAACTATGTGTGCTGCCAACACTCAAAACGGGGTCCTCCATCACAATGCCACACTGGGTCCGTACAACACCGGCCATATGCTCACTATTCTGGATGCAATTTACACAATGCTTGTCCCTGATCCAGATCAGGAGCCTGCTAGATTTGTCGTTTTTATGGGACAATGTTAGTTTTCACCGGGCTGTTCTGGTCCAAAACTGGTTTGCCATCCATCCACAATTTTGTATAGTTTTGTACCTACCCCCATATTCACCTTTTCTAAATCCCAAAGAGGAATTATTCTCAGCCCGGCGCTGGAAAGTGTATGATCACCAACCCTATGCCCGCATGCCGCTTCTCCAGGCAATGGAGGACGCATGTGGGGACATAGAGGTTGCCTCTGTCCAAGGTTGGATACTGGGAGATACTTCCCTCCATGTGGGGACATAGAGGTTGCCTCTGTCCAAGGTTGGAAACGCCATGCTAGGAGATACTTCCCTCCATGTGGGGACATAGAGGTTGTCTCTGTCCAAGGTTGGATACTGGGAGATACTTCCCTCCATGTGGGGACATAGAGGTTGTCTCTGTCCAAGGTTGGATACGCCATGCTAGGAGATACTTCCCTCCATGTGGGGACATAGAGGTTGCCTCTGTCCAAGGTTGGATACGCCATGCTAGGAGATACTTCCCTCCATGTGGGGACATAGAGGTTGCCTCTGTCCAAGGTTGGATACTGGGAGATACTTCCCTCCATGTGGGGACATAGAGGTTGCCTCTGTCCAAGGTTGGATACGCCATGCTAGGAGATACTTCCCTCCATGTGGGGACATAGAGGTTGCCTCTGTCCAAGGTTGGATACGCCATGCTAGGAGATACTTCCCTCCATGTGGGGATATAGAGGTTGCCTCTGTCCAAGGTTGGATACGCCATGCTAGGAGATACTTCCCTCCATGTGGGGACATAGAGGTTGCCTCTGTCCAAGGTTGGATACTGGGAGATACTTTCCTCCATGTGGGGACATAGAGGTTGCCTCTGTCCAAGGTTGGATACGCTATGCTAGGAGATACTTCCCTCCATGTGGGGACATAGAGGTTGCATCTGTCCAAGGTTGGATACGCCATGCTAGGAGATACTTCCCTCCATGTGGGGACATAGAGGTTGCCTCTGTCCAAGGTTGGATACGCCATGCTAGGAGATACTTCCCTCCATGTGGGGACATAGAGGTTGTCTCTGTCCAAGGATGGATACACCATGCTAGGAGATACTTCCCTCCATGTGGGGACATAGAGGTTGGATACGCCATGCTAGGAGATACTTCACTCCCCCAATTCCTGGACTGCCCCCCTACCAAATCCTGGACCCCCCCCCCCCGGGACCCCATTCACACACAATTGTGTTCTTTACTGTATTCTAAAGAATATACTTTTGGTTTACATATGTTTATGGTTTTGTTGTATGCTACTGTATACAACAGTAATGTTTGGCCTAATAAATATTTTCTGTTTCTCCATTGCATTGGTGTTAACAGTGTACTTGTTACCCCTCTCAGCAGATTACATTCACTGTAGAACATTGTATTGAAATGTAGATATAAGCCTATGAAAGACCAAAGAGCTTTAGATTTAGAACAACAGTGTTTACATGGTATATCCAGACAGGTACTATTATGAAAGCAGTGTTTGCCATTTGATGCAAATGCTTCATTCTGACACGTGGTTATGGCATTTTGAATGCAGTGTTACATTTTGAATGAGATGTGAGGCATTTTGCATTTTGTGTGTGCAGTTTTGGAAATGAAAAAAAGGAGACAGTTTTTGAAAACGTGTGTAAGCAGTTGGAAAAAACGGTAAAACAAAGCCAAAAACAATCAGTGTATATAGATCGTGAATTGTGTCTCCCATATTAATCTTCTCTTTGTGCCAGACTGCATTAGAGTGCCTTCTGTTCATTTTAAATATTTTTTGGTATGTATTTATTTATCTGTATATGGTATGTATGTACAGTTGAAGTCGGAAGTTTACATACACCTTAGCCAAATACATTTTAACTCAGTTTTTCATCTTAGGCCAGTTAGTATCACCACTTTATTTTCAGAATGTGAAATATCAGAATAATAGCAGAGAGAATGATTTATTTCAGCTTTTATTTCTTTCATCTCATTCCCAGTGGGTCAGAAGTTTACATACACTCAATTAGTATCTGGTAGCATTGACTTTAAAATGTTTAACTTTGTTCAAATGTTTCGTGTAGCATTCCACAAGCTTCCCACAATAATTTCGGTGAAGTTTGGCCATTTCCTCCTGACAGAGCTGGTGTAACTGAGTCAGGTTTGTAGGAATCCTTGCTCGCACCCGCTTTTTCAGTTCTGCCCACAAGTTTTCTATAGGATTGATGTCAGGGCTTTGTGATGGCCACTCCAATACCTTGACTTTGTTGTCCTTAAGTCATTTTGCCACAACTTTGGAAGTATGCTTGGGGTCATTGTCCATTTGGAAGACCCATTTGCGACCAAGCTTTAAATTCCTGACTGATGTCTTGAGATGTTGCTTCAATATATCCACATAATTGCCCTCCCTCATGATGCCATCTATTCTGTGAAGTGCACCAGTCCCTCCTGCAGCAAAACACCCCCACATCATGATGCTGCCACCCCCGTGCTTCACGGTTGGGACGGTGTTCTTTGACTTGCAAGCCTCCCCCTTTATCCTCCAAACATAACGATGGTCATTATGGCCAAACAGTTATATTTTTGTTTCATCAGAACAGAGGACATTTCTCCAAAAAGTACAATATTTGTCCCCATGTGCAGTTGCAGACCGTAGTCTGGCTTTTTATAGCGGTTTTGGAGCAGTGGCTTCTTCCTTGCTGAGCGGCCTTTTAGGTTATGTCGATACAGGACTCGTTTTACTGTGGATATAGATACTTTTGTACCTGTTTCCTCCAGCATCTCCACAAGGTCCTTTGCTATTGTTCTGGGATTGATTTGCACTTTTCGCAACAAAGTCCGTTCATCTCTAGGAGACAGAAGGCGTCTCCTTCCTGAGCTGTATGACGCCTGTGTGGTCCCATGGTGTTTATTTGTGCGTACTATTGTTCATACTGATGAACGTGGTACCTTCAGGTGTTTGGAAATTGCTCCCAACTATGAACCAGACTTGTGGAGGTCTGCAATGTTTTTTCTGAGGTCTTGGCTGATTTCTTTTTATTTTCCCATGATGTCAAGAGGCACTGGGTTTGAAGGTAGGCCTTGAAATACATTCGCAGGTACACCTCCAATTGACTCAAATGATGTCAATTAGCCTATCAGAAGCTTCTAAAGCCATGACATCATTTCCTGGATTTTTCCAAGCTGTTTAAAGGCACAGTCAACTTAGAGTCTGTAAACTTCTGACCCACTGGAATTGTGATACAGTGAGTTATAAGTGAAATAATCTATCTGTAAACAATTGTTGGAAAAATTACTTGTGTCATGCACAAAGTAGATGTCCTAACCGACTTGCCAAAACGATAGTTTGTTAAGAAGAAATTTGTGGAGTGGTTGAAAAATGAGTTTTAATGACTCCAACTGTCACGACTTCCGCCGAAGTCAGCTCCTCATGTAACGGTTGTGGAAGAAGATGAAGAGGACCAAGGTGCAGCGTGGTACGTGTTCATGGTAGATTTAATAAAGTACTGGGTCTAACGGCTGTTGGAAGGAGAGGAAGAGGACCAAGGTGCAGCGTGGTGTTCATGGTAGATTTAATAAAGTACTGGGTCTAACGGCTGTTGGAAGGAGAGGAAGAGAACCAAGGTGCAGCGTGGTATGTGTTCATGGTAGATTTAATAAAGTACTGGGTCTAACGGCTGTTGGAAGGAGAGGAAGAGGACCAAGTTGCAGCGTGGTGTTCATGGTAGATTTAATAAAGTACTGGGTCTAACAGCTGTTGAAGAGAGGAAGAGAACCAAGGTGCAGCGTGGTATGTGTTCATGGTAGATTTAATAAAGTACTGGGTCTAACGGCTGTTGGAAGGAGAGGAAGAGGACCAAGTTGCAGCGTGGTGTTCATGGTAGATTTAATAAAGTACTGGGTGTAACAGCTGTTGGAAGGAGAGGAAGAGGACCAAGGTGCAGCGTGGTGTTCATGGTAGATTTAATAAAGTACTGGGTCTAACGGCTGTTGGAAGGAGAGGAAGAGGACCAAGGTGCAGCGTGGTGTTCATGGTAGATTTAATAAAGTACTGGGTCTAACGGCTGTTGGAAGGAGAGGAAGAGGACCAAGGTGCAGCGTGGTGTTCATGGTAGATTTAATAAAGAAACTGAACACTAGAACAAAAAAACAACAAAGTGGGAACAAACGAAACAGTTCCGTCTGGTGCAGACACACAAAGACAGAAGACAACTACCCACAAATCACGTGGGGAAAACAGGCTGCCTAAGTATGGTTCTCAATCAGTGAAGACAACGATAGACAGCTGCCTCTGATTGAGAACCATACCAGGCCAAACACATAGAAAACCAAAACTAGAACAGCACATAGAATGCCCACCACACCCCAACTCACACCCTGACCAACCTAAACCAGAAACATAACAAAGGAACTAAGGTCAGGACGTGACACCTCCTCGGGCGACGTTCGGCGGCTTTCTAGCCATCGCCACTCCATTTTCTCATTGTTCCATTTGTTTTGTCTTGTTCACCTGCTCACCTGGTTCACATTCCCCATACACTGTATGTATTTATTCCTCTGTTCCCCCCCCATGTCTTTGTGGGAACATGTTTTCTTTCGTGTTTCGTGTGCTAGACGGTATCGTATTTTGACCCGTTGTATGTACATATCGTGTTTTTGTTTTATTTACTTTTACTTGTGGAGGATTTTATTAATTATTATTATTAGTAGTAGTAGTATTTATTTGTGCCAAATAAAAGCACGCCTGATCACAACTCACTGCTCTCCTGCACCTGACTTCGTACCAGTACCAGTACCAGTACCAGTACCAGTAGCGCACAACCTTGACACGCACGGTGTATGTATTTATTCCTGTCTCTCTGTACCAGTGTATTTATCCCTGTGTTTCCTGTCTCTCTGTACCAGTGTATTTATCCCTGTGTTTCCTGTCTCTCTGTACCAGTGTATTTATCCCTGTGTTTCCTGTCTCTCTGTGCCAGTGTATTTATCCCTGTGTTTCCTGTCTCTCTGTACCAGTGTATTTATCCCTGTGTTTCCTGTCTCTCTGTGCCAGTGTATTTATCCCTGTGTTTCCTGTCTCTCTGTACCAGTGTATTTATCCCTGTGTTTCCTGTCTCTCTGTACCAGTTTATTTATCCCTGTGTTTCCTGTCTTGTATGTTTCCAAGTCAACCAGGGTGTTTTCCCCTGAGGCTCCAGCCTTTTCTATTCTCTTTTTCTAAGTCCTCTCAGTTTTGACCCTTTTGACCTGGGTGTCAGAAAGGGGGAAGGAGAAAATTAGTTGAGTGTCATCCCCATAGCAATGATAGCAGAGATCATGTGAGGTCATAACAGAGCAGAGTGACTTGGTGTATAGAGAGAAGAGGAGAGGGCCTAGAACTGAGCCCTGGGGGACACCAGTAGCGAGACTACGCGGTGCAGACAACGATCCTCGCCACGTCACCTGGTAGGAGCGGCATCACCACGTAGGATGCAATACAATAGTGTGCAGAGCCTGAGATGCCCAGCCCTGAGAGTGTGGAGAGGAGGTTCAGTGTGTCGATGCCAGCTAGATCAATGACCATCCTATTAGCTTCTTTAGAATCACACACACCATAATGGAATAACGGGCTGAATCAATATTCTTCCAGTCGCTCCAGAATCCTAGAAAAGCATTAGGATGACATCATAAGGAACGTTCAGTGTATCGGGGGGAAGGGGAGGGGGGAGGGAGGGAAGGGGGAGGGGGGGTATTTGGTTGCTCCTAAAGTGCACCCTGGAATCAATTGATGTGATGCGTCCCAAATGGCACCCTAGTATCTTTGTAGTGCACTACCTGGTGTCAACAGTAGTGCTCCATCAAGGGAATAGGGTGCCATTTGGGAAGAAGACTTGATGCTATTAAAGTGGCTCCATGTCAAGACCAGACCACAAGGGACCTAGTCATTCTCTTCTCTCCTCTCTGTAGAGAAGCAGGAACCCTTTAACCTTTTACTGCAGTGGGCAAAATCAGGGTTACACAGAGTGTATCTTGGTAGTCTTAAACAAATCTACTTTGAAACAAAAGTATGCACCTCACACACATTGGTTATGGGCTTAAATAAAAGAAGACACCTGTACCACATCAGATATAGTGTTCAAATGTATTCAATTAAAAATGTGCATTCCAATATTAGACATGACAGGAGACTGAAATATAACAAAACTGTTTGACATAGAAACACTGGATTTTAGGCATTGATAAAAATAAAAATAATGATAAATATGAATAACATTCCATCCATGAGGCCACTAGAGGGCAATTTGGTCATTTGACTGCAGGAAAGGCCCATATCAGGGGTGTCAAACCCATTCCATGGAGGGACTAGTGTCTGCTGTTTTTTTAAATCCTTTTAATTAAGACCTAGACAACCAGGTGAGGGGAGTTCCTTACTGAGACCTAGACAACCAGGTGAGGGGAGTTCCTTACTGAGACCTAGACAACCAGGTGAGGGGAGTTCCTTACTGAGACCTAGACAACCAGGTGAGGGGAGTTCCAGAGACCTAGACAACCAGGTGAGGGGAGTTCCTTACTGAGACCTAGACAACCAGGTGAGGGGAGTTCCTTAGAGACCTAGACAACCAGGTGAGGGGAGTTCCTTACTGATACCTAGACAACCAGGTGAGGGGAGTTCCTTACCCTAGACAACCAGGTGAGGGGAGTTCCTTAGTTCAACCAGGTGAGGGGAGTTCTTACTGATACCTAGACAACCAGGTGAGGGGTTCCTTACTGATACCTAGACAACCAGGTGAGGGAGTTCCTTACTGATACCTAGACAACCAGGTGAGGAGAGTTCCTTACTGAGACCTAGACAACCAGGTGAGGAGAGTTCCTTACTGAGACCTAGACAACCAGGTGAGGGGAGTTCCTTACTGATACCTAGACAACCAGGTGAGGGAGTTCCTTACTGATACCTAGACAACCAGGTGAGGAGAGTTCCTTACTGATACCTAGACAACCAGGTGATACCTAGACAACCAGGTGAGGGTGAGGAGTTCCTTACTGAGACCTAGACAACCAGGTGAGGAGAGTTCCTTACTGAGACCTAGACAACCAGGTGAGGTGAGGTTCCTTACTGAGACCTTACTGAGACAACCAGGTGAGGAGAGTTCCTTACTGAGACCTAGACAACCAGGTGAGGAGAGTTCCTGACTGAGACCTGGGGAGTTCATTACTGAGACCTGGACAACCAGGTGAGGGGAGTTCCTTACTAATTAGTAACCTTAATTAATCAATCAAGTACAAGGGTGGAGCGAAAACCCACAGACACTCGACCCTTCTTAAAGAAGAAACATGAAATGCATAACCATGGTAGCAATTGAAAGGGAACCGTTTGTAGATTATTGTACAATTATTAGAAAATTAGACCAAAAAATGACAAGGGTTTGAGTGAGAGGACTAGCCAGTCTCCAAGAGGGCAAACACCTGTTCAACATGCATACTGCTCTTAAGTCATTCCACTTTTATGTTTCTAAGAAGAATCTTCAACTATTTAAGGTGCTTTTTTTGGAGCTCTCCTAGCTGGGCCGTTGAGGAACTAGAACAAGCACTCTTCTAGTTGTTTTGTTTGGAACACAACCATGTATCCTTGCCATCACACGTCATACTGTTGTTGTTGTTGTTGTTGACGCAAATCATTCTACATCTCAATCTGGGGTCAGGTGGGTATCATTTGAAAGCCTGTTCGTATCGCCAACATGACTAGCTAAGTTATACAATACGATTTTAAAGTGTTAGGATTTAACAAGGCAATTCGGGGATCAACAAATCATCATTGGAATGGAGTCACGAGTGCGTGTGCCGCGGCAGATCTTCTTCACAATAAACAAACAGGCTCATTGTGTTCAGAACAACCCAGGACGTGACGCCATGTCATCTTGTGACTGTACTCTCAAACACAGTGATCAGAAACATTGGACCCTGTATATGACATGAGTTTTATGATTTGGGAAATGTGAAGTGAACATTTGGACGGGGTGTTTTGTCTTGTATGACGTCAGAGCTGTTTTGATTATAATCCTCAACGTCTCATCTTTCTAAATACACGGAGTCGTCTTTAATGTACAGCATCGTCCCTCACTCTGTCAACACAACATTAGCAGAAGTTGCCCAATCAGCAGGAGGGACGGGACGGGGGGGGGGGCTTCTTGTGATGCGCAGTGCTCAAGTTTAGATCGTCAGTCAGTCAAAACCCATATAGAGCTGTGAAGCACAGAGCCTGACCTCTGACCTCATGTATAGAATGTTACTGTACAGCCACTGACCTCTGACCTCATGTATAGAATGTTACTGTACAGCCATTGAGCTCTGACCTCATGTATAGAATGTTACTGTACAGCCACTGACCTCTGACCTCATGTATAGAATGTTACTGTACAGCCTCTGACCTCTGACCTCATGTATAGAATGTTACTGTACAGCCACTGACCTCTGACCTCTGACCTCATGTATAGAATGTTACTGTACAGCCACTGAGCTCTGACTGTACAGCCACTGCGTTCCAATATAAGTGTTTATCAGTACCCGAATCGGCCATTTTCAACCCCTTTGTGGGTACGAGTGTAAAGGGCTCAGGATTATGTTTTTAAAATGTTAAATAGATGGAAAATATCTAAAGAAAGTATCAAACAACAAGTCTCCATAAAAAAATAATAAAGTATAAGAGACAGACTAGTGAAATGACATCTCGTTTAACTTGGCATAGAGTTTCTAGAAAATATAATTTTATATAATAATTTTTATATAATATTATTATTATGTAGTGATTTCTCTCTTCTGACTAGATAAGACACACTTTAAGGTCAAAGGTCAACTGGACTGGTCTGCCTCTGGCCACTTTAAGGTCAACTGGACTGGTCTGCCTCTGGCCACTTAGAGGTCAACTGGACTTCCTGATCTGGCCACTTAAAGGTCAACTGGACTTCCTGATCTGGCCTTGTTTAAGAATTGCAGCAGCAAGGCAAACTGGGGGGTTGTGGTTTGATGTGGGTGTTTCTTGGGTGTGTCTTTTTCCATTCAATCACACAACAAACAAGTGCATTAGTGAGTACAGTGAGGTAAGCTAAGCTAGCTTCACTATGGAGAGAATAAAGTTTTGAAGAATTCCCTTCTGACTGACTCTCCATGGTCAGCTGATGGTCACAAGGTCAGCTGATTCAGTTCTATGTGTAGGCTAAATCCTGCGCTGACCTTGTGTTTAGCCAAGCTGACCGCAGCTAGCTAGCATAGCTGGGTGAATGCTGCAGCTGGCAATCATCTCTAGCTGATATTTCTGGCAAATCAGTTAAGACGAGAAAGCGCAAGGAGCCCGTGTCTAGAATGGGTTTTTATAAGACACTCGCTCTACAACGCCTTGAACTTAGTTTCATCCTTTCATGTAAATACTGCTGGCAATCAGTGGAAACAATATCAACTGCTGTGAGTTGAATGCCTGCAGTCTTCAGTCAGCTCGGCTGTCCTACAACACAACATTACATAACTGGCTGCAGATGGATGTAGAATCTTAATTTGAGACAGTTTACTACAGCAGGAAAATAATCCTACACAACAGGAAATATTAATTATGTGAATTATAATAAATAGAAAATGTTTCATTAGGGCAAATCAAGTCTGACATTTTCAAGTGGCAAATACATACTTCGAATACACTACAAGTTTACATTTGCTGCTTTGCAGGAAAAATTCTCAGCAACAAAAGAGTGATCAAATTAAGATCCTGCACCTGTAGTTTTGTCTCCACTGTTATTGGGGGGGGGCAGAAGGTTAAATAAACAACATGTAATTGACGGGATTGGAACCAGGTGTGATGGAAGACAAGACAAAACCAATGGAAAATGAAAAATGGATCGGTGATGGCTAGAAGGTCGGTGACGTCGACCGCCGAACACCCCCCCCCCCACCCCAATGTGATTCTAAAGACAGCAGAGTATGAATTACACCATGGAGGGGATGGGGGGGGAGCTGGTCTCTGTATTGGGTGGACGCACTTACATTAAATTATATTATAGGCCTAATAATAAAGACGTAATTTAAGCTGTAAAAATGTATTACCTTTTAATGTGACATGAAGACAACCATATAATAATATATAATATAATATATATAATAATATTTCAACAAATCACTCTAAAATAATCATTCTAGCATCCAAACTGCATGTGTAGTCCTACTCACGCCATTTGATGAATGGAAATAAGAATGACCATGAACTTCCAGTAGGCCGACCGGTAGCCTGTAAAACAATAGTAGCCTGTAAAACAATAGTAGCCTGTAAAACAATAGTAGCCTGTGAAACAATAGTAGCCTGTGAAACAATAGTAGCCTGTAAAACAATAGTAGGCTGTAAAACAATAGTAGCCTGTAAAACAATAGTAGCCTGTAAAACAATAGTAGCCTGTAAAACAATAGTAGCCTGTGAAACAATAGTAGCCTGTAAAACAATAGTAGCCTGTGAAACAATAGTAGCCTGTAAAACAATAGTAGCCTGTAAAACAATAGTAGCCTGTAAAACAATAGTAGCCTGTGAAACAATAGTAGCCTGTAAAACAATAGTAGCCTGTAAAACAATAGTAGCCTGTAAAACAATAGTAGCCTGTGAAACAATAGTAGCCTGTAAAACAATAGTAGCCTGTAAAACAAAGTAGCCTGTAAAACAATAGTAGCCTGTACAACAATAGTAGCCTGTACAACAATAGTAGCCTGTAAAACTATAGTAGCCTGTAAAACAATAGTAGCCTGTAAAACAATAGTAGCCTGTAAAACAATAGTAGCCTGTAAAACAATAGTAGCCTGTGAAACAATAGTAGCCTGTAAAACAATAGTAGCCTGTAAAACAATAGTAGCCTGTGAAACAATAGTAGCCTGTAAAACAATAGTAGCCTGTAAAACAATAGTAGCCTGTAAAACAATAGTAGCCTGTGAAACAATAGTAGCCTGTAAAACAATAGTAGCCTGTAAAACAATAGTAGCCTGTGAAACAATAGTAGCCTGTAAAACAATAGTAGCCTGTAAAACAATAGTAGCCTGTAAAACAATAGTAGCCTGTAAAACAATAGTAGCCTGTAAAACAATAGTAGCCTGTGAAACAATAGTAGCCTGTAAAACAATAGTAGCCTGTAAAACAATAGTAGCCTGTAAAACAATAGTAGCCTGTAAAACAATAGTAGCCTGTAAAACAATAGTAGCCTGTACAACAATAGTAGCCTGTAAAACAATAGTAGCCTGTAAAACAATAGTAGCCTGTACAACAATAGTAGCCTGTAAAACTATAGTAGCCTGTAAAACTATAGTAGCCTGTACAACAATAGTAGCCTGTAAAACTATAGTAGCCTGTAAAACAATAGTAGCCTGTAAAACAATAGTAGCCTGTAAAACAATAGTAGCCTGTAAACAATAGTAGCCTGTAAAACTATAGTAAAAACAATAGTAGCCTGTAAAACAATAGTAGCCTGTAAAACAATAGTAGCCTGTACAACAATAGTAGCCTGTACAACAATAGTAGCCTGTACAACAATAGTAGCCTGTAAAACAATAGTAGCCTGTAAAAATAGTAGCCTGTAAAACAATAGTAGCCTGTAAAACAATAGTAAAACAATAGCCTGTGTAAAACAATAGTAGCCTGTAAAAAAACAATAGTAGCCTGTGAAACAATAGTAGCCTGTAAAACAATAGTAGCCTGTAAAACAATAGTAGCCTGTGAAACAATAGTAGCCTGTAAAACAATAGTAGCCTGTAAAACAATAGTAGCCTGTGAAACAATAGTAGCCTGTAAAACAATAGTAGCCTGTAAAACAATAGTAGCCTGTGAAACAATAGTAGCCTGTAAAACAATAGTAGCCTGTAAAACAATAGTAGCCTGTAAAACAATAGTAGCCTGTGAAACAATAGTAGCCTGTAAAACAATAGTAGCCTGTGAAACAATAGTAGCCTGTAAAACAATAGTAGCCTGTAAAACAATAGTAGCCTGTAAAACAATAGTAGCCTGTAAAACAATAGTAGCCTGTACAACAATAGTAGCCTGTAAAACAATAGTAGCCTGTAAAACAATAGTAGCCTGTACAACAATAGTAGCCTGTAAAACTATAGTAGCCTGTAAAACTATAGTAGCCTGTACAACAATAGTAGCCTGTAAAACTATAGTAGCCTGTAAAACAATAGTAGCCTGTAAAACAATAGTAGCCTGTAAAACAATAGTAGCCTGTACAACAATAGTAGCCTGTAAAACAATAGTAGCCTGTAAAACAATAGTAGCCTGTGAAACAATAGTAGCCTGTAAAACAATAGTAGCCTGTGAAACAATAGTAGCCTGTAAAACAATAGTAGCCTGTAAAACAATAGTAGCCTGTAAAACAATAGTAGCCTATTGGTGTCTAGCTGTTGGCTAGTTGTCTAGTGAAGTTGGTGTCTAGCTGTTGGCTAGTGATGTTGGTGTCTAGCTGTTGGCTAGTTGTCTAGTGATATTGGTGTCGAGCTGTAGGCTAGTTGTCTAGTGATATTGGTGTCGAGCTGTAGGCTAGTTGTCTAGTGATATTGGTGTCGAGCTGTAGGCTAGTTGTCTAGTGATATTGGTGTCTAGCTGTAGGCTAGTTGTCTAGTGATATTGGTGTCGAGCTGTAGGCTAGTTGTCTAGTGATATTGGTGTCTAGCTGTTGGCTAGTTGTCTAGTGATGTTGGTGTCTAGCTGTAGGCTAGTTGTCTAGTGATATTGGTGTCTAGCTGTTGGCTAGTTGTCTAGTGATGTTGGTGTCTCCCTACCACTGAGGAAGTACAGTTCCCGCTCAGCCCAGTCAAAACTGTTCGCTGCCCTGTCCCCCCAATGGTGGAACAAACTCCCTCACGACGCCAGGACAGCGGAGTCAATCACCACCTTCTGGAGACACCTGAAACCCCACCTCTTTAAGGAATACCTAGGATAGGATAAGTAATCCTTCTCACCCCCCTTTAAGATTTAGATGCACTATTGTAAAGTGACTGTTCTACTGGATGTCATAAGGTGAATGCACCAATTTGTAAGTCGCTCTGGATAAGAGCGTCTGCTAAATGACTTAAATGTAATGTAAATGTGTCTAGCTGTTGGCTAGTTGTCTAGTGATATTGGTGTCGAGCTGTAGGCTAGTTGTCTAGTGATATTGGTGTCGAGCTGTAGGCTAGTTGTCTAGTGATATTGGTGTCTAGCTGTTGGCTAGTTGTCTAGTGATGTTGGTGTCTAGCTGTAGGCTAGTTGTCTAGTGATAATGGTGTCGAGCTGTAGGCTAGTTGTCTAGTGATATTGGTGTCGAGCTGTAGGCTAGTTGTCTAGTGATATTGGTGTCTAGCTGTTGGCTAGTTGTCTAGTGATGTTGGTGTCTAGCTGTAGGCTAGTTGTCTAGTGATAATGGTGTCGAGCTGTAGGCTAGTTGTCTAGTGATATTGGTGTCGAGCTGTAGGCTAGTTGTCTAGTGATATTTGTGTCTAGCTGTTTATTATGGGATCCCCATTAGTTCCTGCAAAGGCAGCAGCTACTCTTCCTGGGGTTTATTATGGATCCTCATTAGTTCCTGCCAAGGCAGCAGCTACTCTTCCTGGGGTTTATTATGGATCCCCATTAGTTCCTGCCAAGGCAGCAGCTACTCTTCCTGGGGTTTAATATGGATGATATAACTCTATACTGCTATCACATGATATAACTCTATAGTGCTATGACATATAATTCTGTACTGCTATGACATGATATAGCTCTATATATATATGTATAAAGAGAGAGAGAGCGAGAGAGAGTGGGGCAACCCCCCACCCCCACAGCAGTGGGCCACACACGCACGCACACACATAGATACAGGCACACACACACCTGTTCCCGGGAAGCTGAAGGTGGATTGGCCAATCACATACTCTCTACCAAGGATGAAGTCTGCAGCTCAGGTGAACTCTCATTAGTTGGACACAGATTCCAGATGAACTAGATCAAGGCTTTCATCAACTTGTAACACTTGTACATAGCCTACCTATAATTTAGCCCAAACAACTACCTCTTTCCCTACTGTATTTAATTAATTAATTGATTTAGCTCCTTTGCACCCCATTATTTTTATTTCTACTTTGCACATTCTTCCATTGCAAAACTACCATTCCAGTGTTTTACTTGCTATATTGTATTTACTTTGCCACCATGGCCTTTTTTTGCCTTTACCTCCCTTATCTCACCTCATTTGCTCACATTGTATATAGACTTGTTTATACTGTATTATTGACTGTATGTTTGTTTTACTCCATGTGTAACTCTGTGTCGTTGTTTGTGTCGAACTGCTTTGCTTTATCTTGGCCAGGTCGCAGTTGTAAATGAGAACTTGTTCTCAACTAGCCTACCTGGTTAAATAAAGGTGAAATAAATCAAATTAAAAAATCAACTCAGATTAACTCTCGTTATTCGGCCACAAACTCCAGATTAAAGGGTAGGTAAGCATAAAGGTAACCACATGTATTTGCGTTAGTACACACGTCAAAAATCCCAATGCAAAGTTACTTTTCTATCTTTGGAGTTATTACACAAAACCAATCAGAATTCCCGAAGAATGACAAACTCATGTCGGAATTTTTCATTTCTGGGGTGTGATTTAATATGGAGGACCCGGCAAGCCAGGCTATAGTGTAAATATCAAAAGAAAATAACTTAAAATGTATAACTTCAAATTAAACCAGATCATTTGCACTCATGAACACTAGCTTCAATTCCATTTTCTGCCAATCTAGCAGCCTGCTAGCCCAACTAGCCTTCTAACGTTAGCCCTACTAACCTGCTAACGTTAGCCCTACCAGCCAGCTAACGTTAGCCCTACTAACCTGCTAACGTTAGCCCTACCAGTCTGCTAACGTTAGCCCTACCAGCCTGCTAACGTTAGCCCTACTAGCCTGCTAACGTTAGCCCTACTAGCCTGCTAACGTTAGCCCTACTAGCCTGCTAACGTTAGCCCTACTAACCTGCTAACGTTAGCCCTACTAGCCTGCTAACGTTAGCCCTACTAACCTGCTAACGTTAGCCCTACCAGCCAGCTAACGTTAGCCCTACTAACCTGCTAACGTTAGCCCTAACGTTAGCCCTACTAGCCTGCTAACGTTAGCCCTACTAGCCTGCTAACGTTAGCCCTACTAGCCTGCTAACGTTAGCCCTACTAGCCTGCTAACGTTAACCATATTAACCTGCTAACGTTAGCCCTACTAGCCTGCTAACGTTAGCCATACTAGCCTGCTAACGTTAGCCATATTAACCTGCTAACGTTAGCCCTACTAGCCTGCTAACGTTAGCCCTACTAGCCTGCTAACGTTAACCCTAACGTTAGCCTATTAACCTGCTAACGTTAGCCCTACTAGCCTGCTAACGTTAACCATACTAGCCTGCTAACGTTAACCCTACTAGTCTGCTAACGTTAGCCCTACTAGCCTGCTAACGTTAACCCTACTAGCCTGCTAACGTTAGCCCTACTAGCCTGCTAACGTTAACCCTACTAGCCTGCTAACGTTAACCCTACTAGCCTGCTAACGTTAGCCCTACTAGCCTGCTAACGTTAGCCCTACTAGCTTGCTAACAGGTTCCCACTATATAACACAGCCACAAAGTCTGCGAAGAGCATGAGGTATGGTTAACGTTAACCAGCTTGAGCTGGCAAACAAACTCGCTAGCACAGAGTAGATCCTCCATATGACGTTGATAAATAGTGATTTGTAGGTAGTTTAGAAGTTATCTGGAAAAAAAGTTAAGTTATCTTGAAATATAAACAAACATTTTTGTTTTATGTTTGTTAAACAAACATAATGTTTGTACTTTTAGGTAATCAGATCTAACTACAGCTAAGTTACTAAGTCTTTGACCATACTGTTGTTAAATTGGTGAGGAAAAACTCATGCTTCCTACCCTTTAACGAGATGAAGGCATTGATAAACTCAGATAAATTCTTGTTAGTTGGCCACAGACTCCAGATGAACTATACTGAGATCTCTTTTGTTCTAGGCATGGTTCACATCAGGCAATGCTTATTGTGAATAACAAACTCACATTTTGTGAGTGTTTTTTATAGAGCAAGGCAGCTCTAACCAACATCTCCAATCTCGTCTCATTGATTGGACTCCAGGTTAGCTGACTCCTGACTCCAACTAGCTTTTGGAGAAGTCATTAGTCTAGGGGGTGCACATACTTTTTCCAACATACACAGTGAATGTTTAAATTATGTTTTCAATATAGACAAGAAAAATACAATCATTTGTGTGTTATTAGTTTAAGCCCACGGTGTTTGTCTATTGTTGTAACATAGATGAAGATCAGATGAAATTTTATGACCCAATTTATGCAGAAATCCAGGTCATTCCAAAGGGGTCACATATTTCTTCTTGACACTGTAGTTCCCGTTCAACCATTTTAAGTCTCACTGAGCATGTTTCCTGTCACACACACACACACACGACCAGGTTCCAGGTGACTACAGGCCATGTGGTACTGAGTGAGGCGGTGTGTGTGTGTGTGTGTGTGTGTGTGTGTGTGTGTGTGTGTGTGTGTGTGTGTGTGTGTGTGTGTGTGTGTGTGTGTGTGTGTGTGTGTGTGTGTGTGTGTGTGTGTGTGTGTGTGTGTGTGTGTGTGTGTGTGTGTGTGACTGGGTTGAACTGAGGCAAGAGAGTGATCCATTCACACTGTACATGGCTCACATCAATGGAAATGTACGCTGAACAGCAGCTCCCTCTCTCTCTCTCTCTCTCTCTCTCTCTCTCTCTCTCTCTCTCTCTCTCTCTCTCTCTCTCCTCCTCTCCCTCCCTCCCTCCCTCCCCTCCCTCCCTCCCTCCCTCCCTCCCTCCCTCCCTCCCTCCCTCCCTCCCTCCCTCCCTCCCTCCCTCCCTCCCTCTCTCTCTCTCTCTCTCTCTCTCTCTCTCTCTCTCTCAATCTCTATATTTGTCTCTCCCTCTCCCATCTCACCATTTCCTCTCCCTCTTACACTTTCAGTCACTGGCTCTCTTTCACATCCACCCCCTCCCTCTCTCCCTCGCTGTGTCTCTATTCAGAATGATATCCAACAAGCTGAATGAGAGCTGTGACCTCATGCCTCCTCTCTGCAGTATCCGCCACTGTGCTGTACAGTGCTGAACGACTTACTTTTCTCGGCTCTGTTGCAGTCCTACTGATCAACGGGAACTCTAATCTGGATGTGTGTGTCCTTTAGATCGGGAGAGAGAGAGAGGGAGAGATGCAGAATTCAGAAAAAAATATCCTCTGAGTACAACGTAAAACACAAAATAATGCATGCAGAGAGCCCAATTATGGCTTATGACGATACCAGCTAATTATCAACTCTCCAGAAAAAGAGTCATTAAATTCTACAACCACCTAAAAGGAAGTGATTCCCAAACCTTCCACAACAAAGCCATCACCTACAGAGAGATGAACCTGGAGAAGAGTCCCCTAAGGGTCCTGGGTCTCTGTTCACAAAGACAAACAGAGCCCCAGGACAGCAGCACATTGAGACCCAACCAAATCATGAGAAAACAAAAAGATAGGGTATAACCCAGGTATAGCCCAGGTATAGCCCAGGTATAGCCCAGGTATAGCTCAGGTATAGCCCAGGTATAGCTCAGGTATAGCCCAGGTATAGCCCAGGTATAGCCCAGGTATAGCCCAGGTATAGCTCAGGTATAGCTCAGGTATAGCCCAGGTATAGCCCAGGTATAGCTCAGGTATAGCCAAATAAAACCCAGGAATAACCCAGGTAATAACCAGGTATAGCCCAGGTATAGCCCAGGTATAGCTCAGGTATAGCCCAGGTATAGCCCAGGTATAGCTCAGGTATAGCCCAGGTATAGCCCAGGTATAGCTCAGGTATAGCCAAATAAAACCCAGGAATAACCCAGGTAATAACCAGGTATAGCCCAGGTATAGCCCAGGTATAGCTCAGGTATAGCCCAGGTATAGCTCAGGTATAGCCCAGGTATAGCTCAGGTATAGCTCAGGTATAGCCCAGGTATAGCTCAGGTATAGCTCAGGTATAGCCCAGGTATAGCCCAGGTATAGCCCAGGTATAGCTCAGGTATAGCCCAGGTATAGCCCAGGTATAGCCCAGGTATAGCCCAGGTATAGCCCAGGTATAGCTCAGGTATAGCTCAGGTATAGCCCAGGTATAGCCCAGGTATAGCTCAGGTATAGCCAAATAAATACCCAGGTAATAACCCAGGTATATAAGCCAGGTATAGCCCAGGTATAGCCCAGGTATAGCTCAGGTATAGCCAAATAAAACCCAGGAATAACCCAGGTAAGCTAACCAGGTATAGCCCAGGTATAGCCCAGGTATAGCTCAGGTATAGCCCAGGTATAGCCCAGGTATAGCTCAGGTATAGCTCAGGTATAGCCCAGGTATAGCTCAGGTATAGCCAAATAAAACCCAGGAATAACCCAGGTAATAACCAGGTATAGCCCAGGTATAGCCCAGGTATAGCTCAGGTATAGCCAAATAAAACCCAGGAATAACCCAGGTAATAACCAGGTATAGCCCAGGTATAGCCCAGGTATAGCTCAGGTATAGCCCAGGTATAGCCCAGGTATAGCCCAGGTATAGCTCAGGTATAGCCAAATAAAACCCAGGAATAACCCAGGTAATAACCAGGTATAGCCCAGGTATAGCCCAGGTATAGCTCAGGTATAGCCAAATAAAACCCAGGAATAACCCAGGTAATAACCAGGTATAGCTCAGGTATAGCCAAATAAAACCCAGGAATAACCCAGGTAATAACCAGGTATAGCCCAGGTATAACCCAGGTATAACCCAGGTATAGCCCAGGTATAACCCAGGTATAGCCCAGGTATAGCTCAGGAATAGCTCAGGTATAGCTCAGGTATAGCCCAGGTATAGCCCAGATATAGCCCAGATATAGCCCAGATATAGCCCAGGTATAGCTCAGGTATAGCCAAATAAAACCCAGGAATAACCCAGGTAATAACCAGGTATAGCCCAGGTATAGCGCCGGGTATTAACCAGGTATAACCCAGACATTAACCAGGTATAACCCAGGTATTAACCAGGTATAACCCAGCATTAACCAGGTATAGCCCAGGTATTAACCAGGTATAACCCAGGTATTAACCAGGTATAACCCAGGTATAACCCAGGTATAGCCCATGTATAACCCAGATATAGACAGGTATAACCCAGATATAGCCCAGGTATAACCCAGGTATAGCTCAGGTATTAACCAGATATAGCCCAGGTATTAACCAGGTATTAACCAGGTATAGCCCAGGTATTAACCAGGTATAACCAGGTATAACCCAGGTATTAACCAGGTATTAACCAGGTATTAACCAGGTATAACCCAGGTATAGCTCAGGTATTAACCAGGTATAACCCAGGTATTAACCAGGTATTAAACAGGTATAACCCAGGTATTAAACAGGTATAACCCAGGTATAACCCAGGTATAGCCCAGGTATTAACCAGGTATAACCCAGGTATTAACCAGGTATAACCCAGGTATTAACCAGGTTTAACCCAGGTATTAACCAGGTATAGCCCAGGTATTAACCAGGTATAGCCCAGGTATTAACCAGGTATAACCCAGGTATAACCCAGGTATAGCCCAGGTATTAACCAGGTATTAACCAGATATAGCCCAGGTATTAACCAGGTATAACCCAGGTATAGCCCAGGTATTAACCAGGTATAACCCAGGTATTAACCAGGTATAACCCAGGTATAACCCAGGTATTAAAACCAGGTATAACCCAGGTATAACCCAGGTATTAACCAGGTATTAACCAGGTATTAACCAGGTATAACCCAGGTATAGCCCAGGTATTAACCAGGTATTAACCAGGTATAGCCCAGGTATTAACCAGGTATAACCCAGGTATAGCCCAGGTATTAACCAGGTATAACCCAGGTATAGCCCAGGTATTAACCAGGTATTAACCAGGTATAACCCAGGTATAGCCCAGGTATAGCCCAGGTATTAACCAGGTATAGCCCAGGTATTAACCAGGTATAACCCAGGTATTAACCAGGTATAACCCAGGTATTACCCAGGTATAGCTCAAGTATTAACCAGGTATTAACCAGATATAACCCAGGTATAGCCTAGGTATAGCCCAGGTATTAACCAGGTATAACCCAGGTATAGCCTAGGTATAGCCCAGGTATTAACCAGGTATAGCTCAAGTATTAACCAGGTATAACCCAGGTATTACCCAGGTATAACCCAGGTATTAAACAGGTATAACCCAGGTATAACCCAGGTATTAAACAGGTATTACCCAGGTATAACCCAGGTATTAAACAGGTATAACCCAGGTATTAAACAGGTATTACCCAGGTATTAACCAGGTATTAAACAGGTATAACCCAGGTATTAAACAGGTATAACCCAGGTATTACCCAGGTATAACCCAGGTATTAAACAGGTATAACCCAGGTATTAAACAGGTATTACCCAGGTATAACCCAGGTATTAACCAGGTATAACCCAGGTATAGCCCAGGTATTAACCAGGTATAGCCCAGGTATTAACCAGGTATAACCCAGGTATAACCCAGGTATAGCTCAAATATTAACCAGGTATTAACCAGATATAGCCCAGGTATAACCCCGGTATTAATCAAATCAAATCAAATTTATTTATATAGCCCTTCGTACATCAGCTGATATCTCAAAGTGCTGTACAGAAACCCAGCCTAAAACCCCAAACAGCAAACAATGCAGGTGTAAAAGCACGGTGGCTAGGAAAAACTCCCTAGAAAGGCCAAAACCTAGGAAGAAACCTAGAGAGGAACCGGGCTATGTGGGGTGGCCAGTCCTCTTCTGGCTGTGCCGGGTAGAGATTATAACAGAACATGACCAAGATGTTCAAATGTTCATAAATGACCAGCATGGTCAAATAATAATAAGGCAGAACAGTTGAAACTGGAGCAGCAGCACAGTCAGGTGGACTGGGGACAGCAAGGAGCCATCATGTCAGGTAGTCCTGGGGCACGGTCCTAGGGCTCAGGTCCTCCGAGAGAGAGAAAGAAAGAGAGAATTAGAGAGAGCATATGTGGGGTGGCCAGTCCTCTTCTGGCTGTGCCGGGTGGAGATTATAACAGAACGTGGCCAAGATGTTCAAATGTTCATAAATGACCAGCATGGTTGAATAATAGTAAGGCAGAACAGTTGAAACTGGAGCAGGAGCATGGCCAGGTGGACTGGGGACAGCAAGGAGTCCTCATGTCAGGTAGTCCTGGGACATGGTCCTAGGGCCCAGGCCAGTTGAAACTGGAGCAGCAGCATGGCCAGGTGGACTGGGGACAGCAAGGAATCATCATGTCAGGTAGTCCTGTGGCATGGTCCTAGGGCTCAGGTCCTCCGAGAGAGAAAAAGAAAGAGAGAAGAAGAGAATTAGAGAACGCACACTTAGATTCACACAGGACACCTGAATAGGACAGGAGAAGTACTCCAGATAAACAAACTGACCCTAGCCCCCCGACACATAAACTACTGCAGCATAAATACTGGAGGCTGAGACAGGAGGGGTCAGGAGACACTGTGGCCCCATCCGAGGACACCCCCGGACAGGGCCAAACAGGAAGGATATAACCCCACCCACTTTGCCAAAGCACAGCCCCCACACCACTAGAGGGAAATCTTCAACCACCAACTTACCATCCTGAGACAAGGCCGAGTATAGCCCACAAAGATCTCCGACACGGTACAACCCAAGGGGTACCCAGGTATAGCTCAAGTATTAACCAGGCATTAACCAGGTATAACCCAGGTATTAACCAGGTATAGCCCAGGTATAACCCAGGTATAACCAGGTATTAAACCAGGTATAACCCAGGTATTAAACAGGTATAACCCAGGTATAACCCAGGTATTAACCAGGTATTAACCAGGTATAACCCAGGTATAACCCAGGTATAACCCAGGTATAACCCAGGTATAACCCAGGTATTAACCAGGTATAACCCAGGTATTAAACAGGTATTAACCAGGTATAACCCAGGTATAACCAGGTATAAAACAGGTATAACCCATGTATAAACCAGGTATAACCCAGGTATTAAACAGGTATAACCCAGGTATAACCCAGGTATTAACCAGGTATAAAACAGGTATAACCCAGGTATTAAACAGGTATAACCCAGGTATAACCCAGGTATTAACCAGGTATTAACCAGGTATAGCTCAAGTATTAAACAGGTATAACCCAGGTATAACCCAGGTATAACCCAGGTATAACCCAGGTATAACCCAGGTATAACCCAGGTATTAACCAGGTATAACCCAGGTATTAACCAGGTATAACCCAGGTATTAACCAGGTATAAAACAGGTATAACCCAGGTATAGCTCAAGTATTAACCAGGTATAACCCAGGTATTAAACAGGTATAACCCAGGTATAACCCAGGTATTAACCAGGTATAACCCAGGTATTAACCAGGTATTAACCAGATATAACCCAGGTATAGCTCAAGTATTAACCAGGTATAACCCAGGTATTAACCAGGTATTAAACAGGTATTAACCAGGTATAGCCCAGGTATTAACCAGGTATAGCTCAAGTATTAACCAGGTATTAACCAGATATAACCCAGGTATTAACCAGGTATTACCCAGGTATAGCCCAGGTATAACCCAGGTATAACCCATGTATAACCCAGGTATTAACCAGGTATTAAACAGGTATAACCCAGGTATTAACCAGGTATTAAACAGGTATAACCCAGGTATTACCCAGTTATAACCCAGGTATAGCTCAAGTATTAACCAGGTATTAACCAGGTATAACCCAGGTATTAACCAGGTATTACCCAGGTATAACCCAGGTATTAAACAGGTATAACCCAGGTATAACCCAGGTATTAAACAGGTATAACCCAGGTATAACCCAGGTATTAAACAGGTATTACCCAGGTATAACCCAGGTATTAAACAGGTATAACCCAGGTATAACCCAGGTATTAAACAGGTATAACCCAGGTATTAACCAGGTATAACCCAGGTATTACCCAGATATAACCCAGGTATTAACCAGGTATAACCCAGGTATTACCCAGGTATAACCCAGGTATTAACCAGGTATAACCCAGGTATTAACCAGGTATAACCCAGGTATTAAACAGGTATTACCCAGGTATAACCCAGGTATTAACCAGGTATAACCCAGGTATTAACCAGGTATAACCCAGGTATTAACCAGGTATAACCCAGGTATAACCCAGGTATTAACCAGGTATAACCCAGGTATTAACCAGGTATAAAACAGGTATAAGCCAGGTATTAAACAGGTATTACCCAGGTATAACCCAGGTATTAAACAGGTATAACCCAGGTATAACCCAGGTATAACCCAGGTATTAAACAGGTATTACCCAGGTATAACCCAGGTATTAAACAGGTATAACCCAGGTATAACCCAGGTATTACCTAGGTATAACCCAGGTATTAAACAGGTATAACCCAGATATTACCCAGGTATTAACCAGGTATAACCCAGGTATTAAATAGGTATAACCCAGGTATTAAATAGGTATAACCCAGGTATTAAACAGGTATAACCCAGGTATTAAACAGGTATAACCCAGGTATAACCCAGGTATAACCCAGGTATTAACCAGGTATAACCCAGGTATTAACCAGGTATAACCCAGGTATAACCCAGGTATAACCCAGGTATTAACCAGGTATTACACAGGTATAACCCAGGTATTAACCAGGTATAACCCAGGTATTACCCAGGTATAGCTCAGCCTCAGACAAAATGGACCTACCCTTTACATCACTGGAATCTAATGAATGAAACTCAACTGTAAGTAAAGGTTATGTTCTGTTCTAACCAGACCTCATTACATGGCTTCCCAGGGGACCTGGTTTAATCTGCAGTGTGTGTGTGTGTCTGGATGTGTGTGTGTGTGTGTGTGTGTAGTATCATCTGCAGTTGAATCAATGAGAGGGATGGGGGACGAGAGAGAGACAGACAGACAGACAGACAGACAGCCAGACAGACAGACAGACAGACAGACAGACAGACAGACAGACAGACAGACAGACAGACAGACAGACAGACAGACAGACAGACAGAGAGAGAGAGAGAGAGCGACAGAGAGCGAGAGAGAGAGAGAGAGCGACAGAGAGCGACAGAGAGAGACACACAGAGAGAGAGAGAGAGAGAGAGAGAGAGAGAGAGAGAGAGAGAGAGAGAGAGAGAGAGAGAGAGAGAGAGAGAGAGAGAGAGAGAGAGAGAGAGAGAGAGAGAGAGAGAGAGAGGAGAGGAGACAGAGAGACAGAGTGAAAAGAGAAAAAGAGAGGTATCAGATATCAGGCAACTGGGGATGTTCAAGAGACGTTTAAACGCGCACACACACAGACACACACACACACACACACACACACACACACACACACACACACACACACACACACACACACACACACACACACACACACACACAGACACACAGACACAGACACACACACACAGACACACACAGACACACACACACACAGACACACACACACAGACACACACACAGACACACACACAGACACACACACAGACACACACACAGACACACACAGCCTCTTCTACTTGCTTCACTGAACTAATATCTACAATTATAATGAGTGATGATTATAGCGCATAAAGACTATAATGAATAAACAGAGCATGTGTTACCCACTAACAAGCACTGAGGCTGTATCCCCTAAATGTACCCTATTCCTATACCCCTCAAATTCAACTATGGACCTCAAAGACAGTTCCACTGCGTTTTCTTATTGTTCATTTACTGGAGGGAGAGGACCCTGGTGTCTGTGGAGGAGGAGGAGGAGCCTGGTCTACTGCAGGAGGAGGAGGAGGTGCCTGGTCGACTGGAGGAGGGCCCTGGTCTACTGGAGGAGGAGGTCCCTGGTCTATTGGAGGAGGAGGAGGAGGTCCCTGGTCTATTGGATAAGGAGGAGGAGGGCCCTGGTCTATTGGATAAGGAGGAGGAGGGTCCCTGGTCTATTGGATAAGGAGGAGGAGGGTCCCTGGTCTATTGGAGGAGAAGGAGGAGGAGGAGGGGGCCCTGGTCTATTGGAGGAGGAGGAGGGCCCTGGTCTATTGGATAAGGAGGAGGAGGTCCCTGGTCTATTGGAGGATGAGGAGGAGGGCCCTGGTCTATTGGAGGATGAGGAGGAGGGCCTAGATACACACACACTGGCCTACACACACACACACACACACACAATACCCCATAATGTCAAAGTGGAATTATGTTTTTCAAAATTAAAAGCTTACGTTTCTTGAGTCAATAAGTATTTAACCCCTTTGTTATGGCAAGCCTAAATAAGTTCAGGAGTAAAAATTACCGACTTCCCAATCTCTGTACCTCACACATACAAGTACGTCCCTCAGTCGAGCAGCGGATTTCAAAACCAGATTCAACCACAAAGACCAGTTGAGGCTTTCCAACGCCTCACAAAAGAGGGCAACTATTGGTAGATGGTAAAAAAAATATATATATAAAAATATATATATATATATATATATAAAGCAGACATTGAATATCCCTTTGAGCATGGTGAAGTTATTAATTTACACTTTAGATGGTGTATCAATACACCCAGTCACTAACTCAATTGCAGAGATGGAAGGAAACCGCTCAGGGATCATTACCATGGAATTGTTTTAAGATGGTCTTACCATGGAATTGTTTTAAGATGGTCTTACCATGGAATTGTTTTCAGATGGTCTTACCATGGAATTGTTTTAAGATGGTCTTACCATGGAATTGTTTTAAGATGGTCTTACCATGGAATTGTTTTAAGATGGGCATACCATGGATCATTTAGCTATTTGATGTAGAATTTAACGACCCCTTTAGGTATCATAAAAAATAATATACAGTGAAAAAAATTTCAGTCTCTCGACGTGCAAAACTGATAGAGACATACCCCAAGCGACTTACAGCTGTAATCCAATTTGTAAGTCGCTCTGGATAAGAGCGTCTGCTAAATGACTTAAATGTAAATGTAAATGTAATCTCAGCAAAAGGTGGCGCTACAAAGTATTAATTTAAGAGGGCTGAATAATTTTGCACACCCAATTTTTCAGTTTTTGAATTGTTAAAAAAGTTTGAAATATCCAATAAATGTCGTTCCACTTCATGATTGTGTCCCACTTGTTGTTGATTCTTCACAAAAAAATACAGTTTTATATCTTTATGTTTGAAGCCTGAAATGTGGCAAAAGGTCGCAAAGTTCAAGGGGGCCGAATACTTTCGCAAGGCACTGTATATATATATAATATATATGTTTTCATATTGAATTTGGTCTTTACTACTATAGCCCATAGAAATGCATAAATGTGAGAAAAGACAGTCAAAATAACAATCGTAAGGAACAAAGTTTTTGTCTGTCCTATATCCAGGAGAGTTTGTTTTGTAGGAGAAGGGCCCTGGTCTATTGGAGGAGGAGGAGGAGGGCCCTGGTCTATTGGAGGAGGAGGAGGAGGAGGGAGGAGGAGGAGGAGGAGGAGGAGGAGGAGGAGGAGGAGGAGGGCCCTGGTCTATTGGAGGAGGAGGAGGAGGAGGAGGAGGAGGAGGAGGAGGGCCCTGGTCTATTGGAGGAGGAGGAGGAGGGCCCTGGTCTATTGGATAAGGAGGAGGAGGGCCCTGGTCTATTGGAGGAGGAGGTCCCTGGTCTATTGGATAAGGAGGAGGAGGAGGATGAGGATGAGGATGAGGAGGAGGGCCCTGGTCTATTGGATAAGGAGGAGGATGAGGAGGAGGTCCCTGGTCTATTGGAGGAGGAGGATGAGGAGGAGGAGGAGGAGGAGGCCAAACGGGTTTGGATGCTACAGACAAAAGTTGGCACTTCAGCGTCACCAAATTCAGACGCGTCGCATGGGACTTGTGGGGGTCTGACGGCAAAACGGTGTCACGACTTCCACCGAAGTTGTTCCCTCTGCTTGTCCGGGCGGCGTTCGGCGGTCGGCGGTCGACGTCACCGGCCTTCTAGCCGCCACCGATCCATGTTACATGTTTCCTTTTGTTTTGTCTGTTTCCACACCTGGTTCTCATCTCATAATTATGTTCCTTATTTAACACCTGGTTTCCCTTTCTGTTTGTGCGTAATTGCCTTTCGTTTTATTCCGGTGTGTTGTATTTTGAGTCGTGTTTTATCCTGGTTTGGAACGGGATTTTGTTACGTTTTGGATTGAGTAAATCAGTGATTGTTACTCTTATCTGTGTCCTGCGCCTGACTCCTTCGCTATCTTTCAGATAGACTCTGACAAACGGAGAACACCATCGTGCTCGTGAGAGTCTCATCTTGACACAAAGAGGTCCTATTATTTTGTTGCCAAAACCGTTCTGACATTTTTTCGGGACGTCTCATGGTCTGTCAAACACAGCTGTAGCTCGGCCACCTTCCGTCATGCAGATGCAGAAGGCCGACGTAGCCGGATGTGTTGGATTGAGACCCAACACGCGCAAAAAATATCTCTCTAGTTTAAACTGACAGCACGTCGCGTCAATAGAGTCTTAATGTCTTTAACCGGTTTCCTCCCCTTCATCTACACGGATTGAAGTAGACATCAGTAATTAACATCAATAAGAGATCATAGCTTTCACCTGGTCAGTCTGTCATGGAATCAGCAGGTGTTCTTAATGTTTTGCACACTCAGTGTACAATCTCACGCACGCACTCACCCACGCACTCACCCACGCACACACACACACACACACACAAAGCCAGCCAGCGGATGTTACTACGCTAATGTTAGCTAAGTGCCCTGGATAGTGGAGGTGCCTGCTGATGTGTGTGTGTGTGTGTGTGTGTGTGTGTGTGTGTGTGTGTGTGTGTGTGTGTGTGTGTGTGTGTGTGTGTGTGTGTGTGTGTGTGTGTGTGTGTGTGTGTGTGTGTGTGTGTGTGTGTGTGTGTGTGTGTGTGTGTGTGTGTGTGGCGAGGCAGCAGGCACTGTTCTTTTTAACAGGAAACCATCTTCTGTCATCACGACTGTAATTACAGGACAGAGACACACGCATACATTTGTATGAGAATGGAGCCCTCAGCAAGACCTCTCTCTCTCTCCATATTCTTACTCTTCCACCATAACACAAGGACCTAGTGCCTCTCATCTTCACACCGAGTCATCAACATCACCATTATCATCAACAACATCGCCATGATCATCAACAACATCGCCATGATCATCAACAACATCACCATGATCATCATTACCAACAACATCACCATGATCATCATTACCAACAACATCACCATGATCATCGTTACCAACATCACCATGATCATCAACAACATCACCATGATCATCATTACCAACAACATCACCATTATCATCAACAACATCGCCATGATCATCAACAACATCGCCATGATCATCAACAACATCACCATGATCATCATTACCAACAACATCACCATGATCATCATTACCAACAACATCACCATGATCATCATTACCAACAACATCACCATGATCATCATCAACATCACCATGATCATCATTGCCAACAACATCACCATGATCATCGTTACCAACAACATCACAATGATCAACAACATCACCATGATCAACAACATCACCATGATCAACAACATCACCATGATCAACATCAACATCGCCATTATCATCAACAACATCACCATGATCAACAACATCTCCATGATCAACAACAACATCACCATGATCATCATTACCAACAACATCACCATGATCAACAACATCACCATGATCATCAACAACAACACCATGATCATCAACAACAACACCATGATCATCATCAACATCACCATGATCATCAACATCACCATGATCATCAACATCACAATGATCATCATTACCAACAACATCACCATGATCAACAACATCACCATGATCATCAACAACATCACCATGATCATCATTGCCAACAACATCACCATGATCATCAACAACAACATCACCATGATCATCATTACCAACAACATCACCATGATCAACAACATCACCATGATCATCAACAACATCACCATGATCATCATTGCCAACAACATCACCATGATCATCAACAACATCACCATGATCATCATTACCAACAACATCACCATGATCATCAACAACATCACCATGATCATCGTTACCAACAACATCACCATGATAATCATTACCAACAACATCACCATGATCATCATTACCAACAACATCACCATGATCATCATTACCAACAACATCACCATGATCATCATTACCAACAACATCACCATGATCATCATTGCCAACAACATCACCATGATCATCATTACCATGATCAACAACATCACCATGATCAACAACATCACCACGATCATCAACATCACCATGATAATCATTGCCAACAACATCACCATGATCATCAACATCACCATGATCATCAACATCACCATGATAATCATTGCCAACAACATCACCATGATCAACATCACCATGATCAACAACATCACCATGATCAACAACATCACCATGATCAACAACAGTATATCATCCTCACCAATCTTCTCTGCTGATACTGATTGGTAGCCTACCGTAGTGTGTGTCTGGCCTGCAGAAAGACCCGGCACAGAGAGACTTGTAGGTTTCTTTTGCAAATTACTATGAATTAGCAGACTTATTTCCTAAAAACTTGTCAACACTAAACATCATACTAAAGGTCTGAAATAAATAACAGGTATATTTCGCTTCAGCAACCACAATTAATCTGTGTGAACATGGCGGCTCTCAACACAGAGTGGCGGCCGCTACTATACGAGAGATTGTTCGTGAGGAGATGACCTTTGAACTAGACTTACAATTAAAACCTGTAAATTACTCATTGGCAGTGCTCACTGCTAAATTGGATACGTATTAAACTAAATTAGAAAGTTTGGAGAAATTCAATGTACGGGTCAAATAATTTTGAAATTGGTGTGAAAACGGGCAACCCAACTTCCTTCTATTCTATGAACCGTTTGGGAAGGGGAAGGTGGGCTCATGCTACGGATTAATAAATCATTTTACTGCAGTGGGCTAAATCAAGGTGTGACGAAGACGCAGGGAGTCAGGAAGCAGGTGCAGTCTGTGAGTTTAATCGGAAACGAACATAGAGCGAATACAAAAAGAGAAAAAGCGTCTGAACAAGAAAACAGAAACAATACTGCCTGATGGCACACCTGGCAACCCATCATTACACACACCTGGCAACCCATCATTACACACACCTGGTAACCATCATTACACACACCTGGCAACCCATCATTACACACACCTGGTAACCATCATCATTACACACACACCTGGTAACCATCATTACACACCTGGTAACCATCATTACACACACCTGGCAATCATTACATCATCATTACACACACCATTACACACACCTGGTAACCATCATTACACACACCTGGTAACCATCATTACACACACCATGGTAACCATCATTAACCATCATTACACACACCTGGTAACCATCATTACACACACCTGGTAACCATCATTACACACACCTGGTAACCATCATTACACACACCTGGTAACCATCATTACACACCTGGTAACCATCATTACACACCTGGTAACCATCATTACACACACCTGGTAACCATCATTACACACACCTGGTAACCATCATTACACACACCTGGTAACCATCATTACACACCTGGTAACCATCATTACACACCTGGTAACCATCATTACACACACCTGGTAACCATCATTACACACACCTGGTAACCATCATTACACACACCTGGTAACCATCATTACACACACCTGGTAATCATCATTACACACCTGGTAACCATCATTACACACCTGGTAACCATCATTTCACACCTGATAGCCATCATTACACACCTGGTAACCATCATTACACACACCTGGTAACCATCATTACACACACCTGGTAACCATCATTTACACACACCTGGCAACCATCATTACACACCTGGTAACCATCATTACACACCTGGGTAACCATCATTACACACCTGGTAACCATCATTACACACCTGGTAACCATCATTACACACAACCATCATTACACACACCTGGTAACCATCATTACACACCTGGTAACCATCATTACACACACCTGGCAACCATCATTACACACAACCATCATTACACACCTGGCAACCCATCATTACACACACCTGGTAACCATCATTACACACACCTGGCAACCCATCATTACCTGGTAACCATCATTACACACCTTACACACACACCTGGTAACCATCATTACACACACCGGTAACCATCATTACACACACCTGGTAACCATCATTAACCATCATTACACACCTGGGGTAACCATCATTACACACCATCATTACTGGTAACCATCATTACACACCTGGTAACCATCATTACACACCTGGTAACCATCATTACACACACCTGGTAACCATCATTACACACACCTGGTAACCATCATTACACACAACCATCATTACACACCTGGTAACCATCATTACACACACCTGGTAACCATCATTACACACCTGGTAACCATCATTACACACCTGGTAACCATCATTACACACACCTGGTAACCATCATTACACACACCTGGTAACCATCATTACACACACCTGGTAATCATCATTACACACCTGGTAACCATCATTACACACCTGGTAACCATCATTTCACACCTGATAGCCATCATTACACACCTGGTAACCATCATTACACACACCTGGTAACCATCATTACACACACCTGGTAACCATCATTACACACACCTGGCAACCATCATTACACACCTGGTAACCATCATTACACACCTGGTAACCATCATTACACACCTGGTAACCATCATTACACACCTGGTAACCATCATTACACACACCTGGTAACCATCATTACACACACCTGGCAACCATCATTACACACACCTGGCAACCATCATTACACACACCTGGTAACCATCATTACACACCTGGTAACCATCATTACACACACCTGGCAACCATCATTACACACCTGGCAACCATCATTACACACACCTGGCAACCATCATTACACACCTGGTAACCATCATTACACACCTGGTAACCATCATTACACACCTGGTAACCATCATTACACACACCTGGTAACCATCATTACACACACCTGGCAACCATCATTACACACCTGGTAACCATCATTACACACCTGGTAACCATCATTACACACACCTGGTAACCATCATTACACACCTGGTAACCATCATTACACACACCTGGCAACCATCATTACACACCTGGCAACCATCATTACACACACCTGGCAACCATCATTACACACCTGGTAACCATCATTACACACCTGGTAACCATCATTACACACCTGGTAACCATCATTACACACACCTGGTAACCATCATTACACACACCTGGTAACCATCATTACACACCTGGTAACCATCATTACACACACCTGGTAACCATCATTACATACACCTGGTAACCATCATTACACACACCTGGACTTCGTCACTACCCTGATTACTTCCCCTTTATCTAGAACTCTGTTGTATCACCCCTCAGGCAGTATTGTTTCTGTTTAATTGTTCGGCTCCTCTTTTAGTATTCTCTCTATGTTCGTTCCGATAAACCTCACCGACTGCACCTGCTTCCTGACTCCATGCGTCTCTGTCACAGAATACTGCCTCACAAAATGGAAGCAGCAGTCAGGTCGAGGCCAGTCCCAAACACCATAAAAGAACTACACGATTTTTGGGTGCACCCATCATACCACCCTCCCGAATTGTTACCCCCCTGTGCTTTGGGACATAGACGAGGACATCTGCCAGGCTCTGGAAAGGGAACCCTCCCTGCCCTCCGGAGCGCACCTACGTTACCACGGAGGTAAGATATCGTCTGTTGACTTGGGAACATACATCCCCTGCTGCTGAAATCACCCGCACCACTGAAATCACCCGCATCACTGAAATCACCCGCATCACTGAATCCGTCTCCAGTAACTACTGGTGGCCCACCTTGGCACAGGACACCGTCCGCTACGTCAACTCCTGCTCCGCCCAAACCAAATCTCCCCGGGCACGCTCCAACAGGGAAACTCCTTACCCTTCCCGGGCACGCTCCAACAGGGAAACTCCTTCCCCTTCCCGGGCACGCTCCAACAGGGAAACTCCTTCCCCTTCCCGGGCACGCTCCAACAGGGAAACTCCTTCCCCTTCCCGGGCACACTCCAACAGGGAAACTCCTTCCCCTTCCCGGGCACGCTCCAACAGGGAAACTCCTTCCCCTTCCCGGGCACACTCCAACAGGGAAACTCCTTCCCCTTCCCGGGCACACTCCAACAGGGAAACTCCTTCCCCTTCCCGGGCACACTCCAACAGGGAAACTCCTTCCCCTTCCCCTGCCTCAGCAGCCTTGGTCCCATCTGTCCATAACTGTAACACGTGTAACAGCCTGCATTATTTCCACACTATATTATCCTTACCTTGAGTACGAGAATAACGGGGGGTTTGGGGGGGGGTCAATGTGTTGTTAACTAGGAACAAGATTCTGTTTAGAGTTTGATCTATTAGCTCAATGGGGTAAATGCAGATGGGAACTCCTCAGGCTAGTTATCTATAGTCAGGTACTGCAACAGGCGGGCAACAGCTTGCTGAACAGCTGCTTCATGATATGGACCAATGTGTTATTGGGCTCATTTCTGGAGGGGGACATTATATTTGAGTAGAAAATGAACTAAACTCAGCAACAACAAAAAAATAAACGTCCTCTCACTGTCGACTGCGTTTATTATCAGCAAACTTAACATGTGTAAATATTTGTATGAACATAACAATATTCAACAACTGAGACATAAACTGAACAAGTTCCACAGACGTGACGAACAGAAATGGAATAATGTGTCCCTGAACAAAGGTCAAAATCAGAAGTAACAGTCTCTATCTGGTGTGGCCACCAGCTGCATTAGCCCTGTCTGGTCCAGCGACGGTGGGTTTGTGCCCATAGGCGGCGACGTTGTCGGTGATGTCTGGCAAGGACCTGCCTCACAACAGGCCTACAAGTCCTCAGTTCAGCCTCTCTCAGCCTATTGCGGACAGTCTGAGCACTGATGGAGGGATTGTGCGTTCCTGGTGTAACTCGGGCAGTTGTTGTTTCCATCCTGTACCTGTGATGTTTGTGTGATGTTCAGATGTACCGATCCTGTGCAGGTGTTGTTAGACGTGGTCTGCCACTGCGAGGACGATCAGCTGTCCGTCCTGTCTCCCTGTAGCGCTGTCTTATGCGTCTCACAGTACGGACATTGCAATTTATTGTCCTGGCCACATCTGCAGTCCTCATGCCTCCTTGCAGCATGCCTAATGCACGCTCACGCAGATGAGCAGGGACCCTGGGCATGTTTCTTTTGGTGTTTTTCAGAGCGAGTAGAAAGACCTCTTTAGTGTCCTAAGTTTTTATAACTGCGACCTTAATTGCCTACCGTCTGTAAGCTGTTAGTGTCTTAACGACCATTCCACAGGTGCATGTTCATTAATTGTTTATGGTTCATTGAACAAGCCTGGGAAACGGTGTTTAACGCCTTTACAATGAAGATCTGTGAAGTTATTTTGATTTTTACGAATTATCTTTGAAAGACAGGATCCTGAAAAAGGGACGTTTCTTTTTTTGTTGAGTTGAAATAAAAGAGGGAATTTATCTGAGAACTGAGTTTACAAATCCCCCACCTCCAACATTCCAAAAGTAACCATACCACAACACACAGAGAGCAGGGGCCAACTGAACCACTGAACCACTGAGTAACCATACCACAACACACAGAGAGCAGGGGCCAACTGAACCACTGAACCACTGTAACCATACCACAACACACAGAGAGCAGGGGAGCAGGGGCCAACTGAACCACTGAGTAACCATACCACAACACACAGAGAGCAGGGGCCAACTGAACCACTGAACCACTGAGTAACCATACCACAACACACAGAGAGCAGGGGCCAACTGAACCACTGAACCACTGAGTAACCATACCACAACACACAGAGAGCAGAGGCTGAACCACTGGGGCACACAGACTGAACCACTGAACCACTGAGTAACCATACCACAACACACAGAGAGCAGGGGCCAACTGAACCACTGAGTAACCACCACAACACACAGAGTAACCACTGAGTAACCACCACAACACACAGAGAGCAGGGGCCAACTGAACCACTGAGTAACCATACCACAACACACAGAGAGCAGGGGCCAACTGCCACTGACTGACAACACACAGAGAGCAGGGGCCAACTGAACCACTGAGTAACCATACCACAACACACAGGGGCCAACTGAACCACTGAGTAACCATACCACAACACACAGAGAGCAGGGGCCAACTGAACCACTGAACCACTGAGTAACCATACCACAACACACAGAGAGCAGGGGCCAACTGAACCACTGAACCACTGAGTAACCATACCACAACACACAGAGAGCAGGGGCCAACTGAACCAACCACTGAGTAACCATACCACAACCACAACACCACAGAGAGCAGGGGCCAACTGAACCACTGAGTAACCATACCACAACACACAGAGAGCAGGGGCCAACTGAACCACTGAGTAACCATACCACAACACACAGAGAGCAGGGGCCAACTGAACCACTGAGTAACCATACCACAACACACAGAGAGCAGGGGCCAACTGAACCACTGAACCATACCACAACACACAGAGAGCAGGGGCAACTGAACCACTGAGTAACCATACCACAACACACAGAGAGCAGGGGAACCACTGAGTAACCTACCACAACACACAGAGACCAACTGAACCACTGAACCACTGTAACCATACCACAACACACAGAGAGCAGGGGAACCACTGACCATACCACAACACACAGAGACCAACTGAACCACTGAGTAACCATACCACAACACACAGAGAGCAGGGGCCAACTGAACCACTGAACCACTGAGTAACCATACCACAACACACAGAGAGCAGGGGCCAACTGAACCACTGAGTAACCATACCACAACACACAGAGAGCAGGGGCCAACTGAACCACTGAGTAACCATGAGAGCAGGGGCCAACTGAACCACTGAGTAACCATACCACAACACACAGAGAGCAGGGGCCAACTGAACCACTGAACCACTGAGTAACCATACCACAACACACAGAGAGCAGGGGCCAACTGAACCACTGAGTAACCATACCACAACACACAGAGAGCAGGGGCCAACTGAACCACTGAGTAACCATACCACAACACACAGAGAGCAGGGGCCAACTGAACCACTGAGTAACCATACCACAACACACAGAGAGCAGGGGCCAACTGAACCACTGAGTAACCCTACCACAACACACAGAGAGCAGGGGCCAACTGAACCACTGAACCACTGAGTAACCATACCACAACACACAGAGAGCAGGGGCCAACTGAACCACTGAACCACTGAGTAACCATACCACAACACACAGAGAGCAGGGGCCAACTGAACCACTGAGTAACCATACCACAACACACAGAGAGCAGGGGCCAACTGAACCACTGAACCACTGAGTAACCATACCACAACACACAGAGAGCAGGGGAACCAACTGAACCACTGAGTAACCATACCACAACACACAGAGAGCAGGGGCCAACTGAACCACTGAACCACTGTAACCATACCACAACACACAGAGAGCAGGGGCAACTGAACCACTGAACCACTGAGTAACCATACCACAACACACAGAGAGCAGGGGCTGAGTAACCATACCACAACACACAGAGAGCAGGGGCCAACTGAACCACTGAGTAACCATACCACAACACACAGAGAGCAGGGGTGAACCACTGAGTAACCATACCACAACACACAGAGAGCAGGGGCCAACTGAACCACTGAACCACTGAGTAACCATACCACAACACACAGAGAGCCAGGGGGGGCCAACTGAACCACTGAACCACTGAGTAACCATACCACAACACACAGAGAGCAGGGGCCTGAACCACCACTGAGTAACCATACCACAACACACAGAGAGCAGGGGCCAACTGAACCACTGAGTAACCATACCACAACACACAGAGAGCAGGGGCCAACTGAACCACTGAGTAACCATACCACAACACACAGAGAGCAGGGGCCAACTGAACCACTGAACCACTGAGTAACCATACCACAACACACAGAGAGCAGGGGTCAACTGAACCACTGAGTAACCATACCACAACACACAGAGAGCAGGGGCCAACTGAACCACTGAGTAACCATACCACAACACACAGAGAGCAGGGGCCAACTGAACCACTGAGTAACCATACCACAACACACAGAGAGCAGGGGCCAACTGAACCACTGAGTAACCATACCACAACACACAGAGAGCAGGGGCCTGAACCACTGAAACCACTGAACCACTGAGTAACCATACCACAACACACAGAGAGCAGGGGCCAACTGAACCACTGAGTAACCATACCACAACACACAGAGAGCAGGGGCCAACTGAACCACTGAACCACTGAGTAACCATACCACAACACACAGAGAGCAGGGGTCAACTGAACCACTGAGTAACCATACCACAACACACAGAGAGCAGGGGCTAACTGAACCACTGAGTAACCATACCACAACACACAGAGAGCAGGGGCCAACTGAACCACTGAACCACTGAGTAACCATACCACAACACACAGAGAGCAGGGGCCAACTGAACCACTGAGTAACCATACCACAACACACAGAGAGCAGGGGCCAACTGAACCACTGAACCACTGAGTAACCATACCACAACACACAGAGAGCAGGGGCCAACTGAACCACTGAGTAACCATACCACAACACACAGAGAGCAGGGGCCAACTGAACCACTGAGTAACCATACCACAACACACAGAGAGCAGGGGCCAACTGAACCACTGAGTAACCATACCACAACACACAGAGAGCAGGGGCCAACTGAACCACTGAACCACTGAGTAACCATACCACAACACACAGAGAGCAGGGGCCAACTGAACCACTGAGTAACCATACCACAACACACAGAGAGCAGGGGCCAACTGAACCACTGAGTAACCATACCACAACACACAGAGAGCAGGGGCCAACTGAACCACTGAGTAACCATACCACAACACACAGAGAGCAGGGGCCAACTGAACCACTGAACCACTGAGTAACCATACCACAACACACAGAGAGCAGGGGCCAACTGGGCCACTGAGTAACCATACCACAACACACAGAGAGCCACTGAACCACTGAGTAACCATACCACAACACACAGAGAGCAGGGGCCAACTGAACCACTGAGTAACCATACCACAACACACAGAGAGCAGGGGCCAACTGAACCACTGAACCACTGAGTAACCATACCACAACACACAGAGAGCAGGGGCCAACTGAACCACTGAACCACTGAGTAACCATACCACAACACACAGAGAGCAGGGGCCAACTGAACCACTGAACCACTGAGTAACCATACCACAACACACAGAGAGCAGGGGCCAACTGAACCACTGAGTAACCATACCACAACACACAGAGAGCAGGGGCCAACTGAACCACTGAACCACTGAGTAACCATACCACAACACACAGAGAGCAGGGGCCAACTGAACCACTGAGTAACCATACCACAACACACAGAGAGCAGGGGCCAGAACCACTGAGTAACCATACCACAACACACAGAGAGCAGGGGCCAACTGAACCACTGAGTAACCACCACAACACACAGAGAGCAGGGGCCAACTGAAACCATACCACAACACACAGAGAGCAGGGGCCAACTGAACCACTGAACCACTGAGTAACCATACCACAACACACAGAGAGCAGGGGCCAACTGAACCACTGAACCACTGAGTAACCATACCACAACACACAGAGAGCAGGGGCCAACTGAACCACTGAGTAACCATACCACAACACACAGAGAGCAGGGGCCAACTGAACCACTGAGTAACCATACCACAACACACAGAGAGCAGGGGCCAACTGAACCACTGAACCACTGAGTAACCCTACCACAACACACAGAGAGCAGGGGCCAACTGAACCACTGAACCACTGAGTAACCATACCACAACACACAGAGAGCAGGGGTCAACTGAACCACTGAGTAACCATACCACAACACACAGAGAGCAGAGAGCAGGGGCCAACTAACTGAACCACTGAGTAACCATACCACAACACACAGAGAGCAGGGGCCAACTGAACCACTGAGTAACCATACCACAACACACAGAGAGCAGGGGCTAACTGAACCACTGAGTAACCATACCACAACACACAGAGAGCAGGGCCCAACTGAACCACTGAACCACTGAGTAACCATACCACAACACACAGAGAGCAGGGGTCCTGAACCAACTGAACCAACTGAACCACTGAGTAACCATACCACAACACACAGAGAGCAGGGGTCAACCCAACTGAACCACTGAACCACTGAGTAACCATACCACAACACACAGAGAGCAGGGGCAGGGGAGAGCAGGGGCCAACTGAACCAAACTGAACCACTGAGTAACCATACCACAACACACAGAGAGCAGGGGCCACTGAGTAACTGAACCACTGAACCACTGAGTAACCATACCACAACACACAGAGAGCAGGGGCCAACTGAACCACCACAACACACAGAGAGCAGGGGTCAACTGAACCACTGAGTAACCATACCACAACACACAGAGAGCAGGGGCTAACTGAACCACTGAGTAACCATACCACAACACACAGAGAGCAGGGGCCAACTGAACCACTGAGTAACCATACCACTACACACAGAGAGCAGGGGCCAACTGAACCACTGAACCACTGAGTAACCATACCACAACACACAGAGAGCAGGGGCCAACTGAACCACTGAACCACTGAGTAACCATACCACAACACACAACACACTTATTCAACATTACTATACACACAACTTTACAACAATTATATTTGAAAACCCTGCGTGTCACATTGTGAGGCCAATAGTTAGCATTAGCAACCTTGTGATGATGCCTGGCTAGCTAGTTATGCAGGACTGCCTTTTTTTAAATGTGTTTTTTTTAAACTCTGAATGTCACATTTTGAGGTTTGAGCAAACGAGAATAAGTCATTCCTAACATGAATGTACCCTGTCGTTCATGCACATTAAACACACGGTAGTATTATCCTTACCTTTGTTGTTCATGGTTGTAGAAAATCAAGTGGACTGACAGTGACACCTCCTGTATGGAAATGTTGATGGTGTAATGTCTTGTCCACTGCACTAGGCGGCAGTGTCCCCCATTCAACGTCTTGTCGTTTCCGGTCGCCGCTCCTTGATTCGATGGTTCATATTTGGGTTCGTTCGGTTCAGTTCTTTCTCTTCCGGTTTCCGTCTCTTACGTGTGGCAGGTAATGAATTTCACTCCTGACTCTAACATGTTAATCTACATCAATCCTGTGTTTTTTAAGATTCTTATCAGCCATGAATGTGTGTTTATAGTGGAAAATATCACGAACCACACAGGCATCTTTATATTTGCTAATTTTTTCCCCGCTTGGATGATTAAAACTATATAACTAGGTCGGCTGTCCCTTTCTACCCGCTAGATATTCATGCTAGGAAAACACACCAACAAACTCACCAAATTGAAAAATGTGTTAAATGTTTAGGATGATACTGGCTTTCAGCACGTATACGGTGATAATGTCAATGTTTACATCTTTGAAAACCCCCCTACGGCTTGTTTCTAGCTAGTCAGTCGTCCTCTTATAAATAGTTAATGTAGCAGACATGAGTTCCTGCGTGTTTTTCTTTTTGGTCAGTTCTGAAATTAAACTAATTTCTGTTCTCTTCCGTCAACAGATCCACAGAACAGAAATGGCAAAGTCAAAGAATCACACCACCCACAACCAGTGTGAAGAAATAAATGGTTATAAAGCTAGATTTTTATTTATTTATCTCCCCTTTATTTAACCAGGTGGTTATAAACACTTTATTTAACCAGGTATTTATTTATCTTAACCAGGTAGGCTTTGATTTAAACCAGGTAGGCCAGTTGAGAACACCTTTATTTAACCAGGTAGGCTAGTTGAGAACACCTTTATTTAACCAGGTAGGCTAGTTGAGAACACCTTTATTTAACCAGGTAGGCCAGTTGAGAACACCTTTATTTAACCAGGTAGGCTGAGAACACCTTTATTTAACCAGGTAGGCTAGTTGAGAACACCTTTATTTAACCAGGTAGGCCAGTTGAGAACACCTTTATTTAACCAGGTAGGCTAGTTGAGAACACCTTTATTTAACCAGGTAGGCTAGTTGAGAACACCTTTATTTAACCAGGTAGGCTAGTTGAGAACACCTTTATTTAACCAGGTAGGCTAGTTGAGAACACCTCTATTTAACCAGGTAGACTAGTTGAGAACACCTTTATTTAACCAGGTAGGCTAGTTGAGAACACCTTTATTTAACCAGGTAGGTCAGTTGAGAACACCTTTATTTAACCAGGTAGGCCAGTTGAGAACACCTTTATTTAACCAGGTAGGCTAGTTGAGAACAGGTTCTCATTTGCAACTGCGACCTGGCCAAAATAAAGCATAGCAGTGTGAACAGACAACAGAGTTACACATGGAGTAAACAATTAACAAGTCAATAACACAGTAGAGAAAAAAAAGTTAGCTAGATATAAGTGATAGTGCCTAGCTAACTAGGTAGTTGTCAATACAGGATGAGCAGCCTGTCCGGTTGTTTGTGTCCGTTTTCAAAAAATAAATTGACTAGAGCTCTGCAGGAGTAGCCTGAATCCTGTTTTCATTTTGAGGTCCTTGTTTCCATAAACGTGTTGACACCGTCTTTTTCTCCTGTCTGTCCACAGCCCGTAAGGCCCACAGGAATGGGATCAAGAAGCCCAGACCAGACCGTTACGAGTCCATGAAAGGGGTATTTATTGATCTGCTGGCCTATCGACCGTTATGATTTGTTATGCAGTTTGTAAAGTTGCCTAAGTTCGATCAAGTGCATTGTCATTCACACCCGGTGGTTTATGTAAATCAGATGTGGGACTCAATAATATTAAATGTAATAAAATAAAAGGTGCCCTAATTCCGATGTGGACATCCGGTGAGGTTGCTCTCGCATGGCTCTGTCCTTGTGGCGTATGGGAGCGTAGCACTTCGGTGCTGTGACGTACAGTCCCGTTCCACGGCATCGTAGAGCAAGCTTTGTCCACCCGGCCCCTCGGGCTGGTGAGGACGGCGTTCTGTATATTCCTACATCTTCCCAGAGCTCCTTGGGCCATGACTGGGGGGCTAAACCATGCATTGCACAACTTTTAGACTTAGTTGCAGGAGCTTCTACTCTCGTGTCTTCGTGGCTTCATTTACACAGACAACCGAATTCTGAGATTTTGCTCAGTTATTGGCAAAAGCTCTGATCTCATCTGCCAAAGATTTAACTGACTTGCCTAGTTAAATAAAGGTAAATGTATAAAAGATCAGTATTAGCCTGTCTAAATACATCCTTATGTATGGACGCATCTCTCTGGTTTATACTGTATTACATTTACTCGATGTGGGAAATGATCAGACTGGGAGGAAGGACGTCTCCGCTGGGCTGGTCTATTCATTACCGCCAGCGCCTACATCTTTTCATACCGTTGTCGGCCGGCTTTCTGTAAGACTCCCGCAAGAACAGGTCACGAACCGCAGCCACACATTTATTTTGATTTAGACGGACGTGACTCAGCTTAACAGCCGTTGTCGTGGCGATTTTGTTCCCTATAGGCAATCTCTAAATGTGTAGCAATTGTGCTAATAGAGGATGCTAACTAGTTTAATGATCCCGTCTTTAGCACAATAGGCTAACTGCAGCCTTCTACTGGGAGGTTCGAGTGGTGTGTGTGTGTTCCAAGACCTCTCGGAATTCAGATTTTTGAGTTGGTGGGATTATTGGGTACCAGGTTCGATGCCTCAGTCCCTGCCCCCCACGCAATCTAGATGTATTTGATTGGTCATACAGCTCCAAACTAATTCGAGGCGGCGGGTAGCTAATTCGAGGTGGCAGGTAGCCTAGTGGTTAGAGTGTAGGGGTGGCAGGTAGCCTAGTGGTTAGTGTAGGGGTGGCAGGTAGCCTAGTGGTTAGAGTGTAGGGGTGGCAGGTAGCCTAGTGGTTAGAGTGTAGGGGCGGCAGGGTAGCCTAGTGGTTAGAACCCTAGTGGTTAGAGTGTAGGGGCAGGGTAGCCTAGTGGTTAGAACCTAGTGGTTAGAGTGTAGGGGCGGCAGGTAGCCTAGTGGTTAGAGTGTAGAGGTGTCAGGTAGCCTAGTGGTTAGAGTGTAGGGGCGGCAGGGTAGCCTAGTGGTTAGAACCTAGTGGTTAGAGTGTAGGGGCGGCAGGTAGCCTAGTGGTTAGAGTGTAGGGGCGGCAGGTAGCCTAGTGGTTAGAGTGTAGGGGTGGTTAGAGTGTAGGGGCGGCAGGTAGCCTAGTGGTTAGAGTGTAGGGGCGGCAGGTAGCCTAGTGGTTAGAGTGTAGGGGCGGGCGGCAGGTAGCCTAGTGGTTAGAGTGTAGGGGCGGGCGGCAGGTAGCCTAGTGGTTAGAGTGTAGGGGCGGGCGGCAGGTAGCCTAGTGGTTAGAGTGTAGGGGCGGGCGGCAGGTAGCCTAGTGGTTAGAGTGTAGGGGCGGGCGGCAGGTAGCCTAGTGGTTAGAGTGTAGGGGCGGGCGGCAGGTAGCCTAGTGGTTAGAGTGTAGGGGCGGGCAGGCAGGTGGTTAGCCTAGTGGGTTAGAGTGTAGGGGCGGGCGGCAGGTAGCCTAGTGGTTAGAGTGTAGGGGCGGGCGGCAGGTAGCCTAGTGGTTAGAGTGTAGGGGCGGGCGGCAGGGTAGCCTAGTGTGTTGGACTAGTAACCGAAAGGTTGCAAGTTTGAATCCCGAGCTGACAAGGTACACCTCTGTCGTTCTGCCCCTGAACAGGCAGTTGGCCTACCGGGGAACAGTGGGTTGTCATTGAAAATAAGAACTTGTTCTTAATTAACTGACTTGCCTAGTTAAATAAAGATAAAATTACAACAACAAAAATATTAAATGTGGGTGAGATGCTTAGTGAAGGAGGATATGGGGAAGAAACACGCTTTTTCATAAAAATATATTAAACTCCATATCAACTGGCACTCAACCTTTCTGCTGCGGTGTCTCTTTCCTGGTCACATGTTTACACGTGAGGATGTCATGGTCCTCATGCGCCAATCCTTACTTCCTGTTTTCTTACGCTTCAAATGTATATTTATACCTTATTGAATTAACTTTCAGTATTGTCTATATGTGAAGAGTTTGCCTGCAACTTACTCTCTCTCTCTACCTCTCCCTCCCTCTCTTTATCGCCCCCCCTCCCCCAGGTTGACCCTAAGTTCATGAAGAACTTGCGTTTTGCCAAGAAGCACAACAAGAAGGGTCAGAAGACCGCCAACGCAGCAGCCAAGAAGATCGCTGATGCCGCCGCCCCTTAGACGGGGGCGTGTCCTCTGCATCTCCACGGTCCATTGACTTTGTTACCATCACAGTAAAGCTATGCTTTGCTTAAAAAATAAAGTATTGGGGTGTTTTACATTGTAACTTCATTTACCGATCTATCCTTTTTAATATTACTGGGTTGACTGTTCTGTGTTATATTTTATATAATAGCCTAGCTCTCCTACCTCCACACCTCAACATGGCTTTCATTTCCAACAACACTATGGCAGCCTTCAGCTTGGAAATGGAGATGACCAGAGCTGTACATTGGCACTAGTCTTTTAAAGGGTCAATCTGATTGGTACATTGTTTTTGGACCTTACATTCGTGAGATATATAGATATAGATATATATATATAGCCATTGATTCTTGAAGAATATAACTTAAAATGTCAGTGGTTCAATTGTCGTACCCCTCATCAGAACCCAAAATGTTTTAATCGATTGTAAAAAAGGGCTGTCTAAAGTGTATTTGCAGAAGGATAACATGAATTGTGGAGTATGAGAAGCTAGGGTCATGGGGCTAGACGCTAGCTAGGAGGGTCATGGGGCTAGAGTCCAGGGGTGTCAAACTCATTTCGCATCGTGGGCCACATACGGCCTAGGGAGATGTCAAGTGGGCCGGACCATTAAAATTATACCATACTCTGCTATAAATAACCAAAATATCATGTCTTTCCTTTGTTTTGGTGTAAAGAAGCACAAGAACATTAGGAAAATATTGAAATTTAATGAACTATCCTTTTACAAAACATTTCATGAAACACCTCATATTTCCTTAGACAAATGTGCAATTTACTTTTATCATTCACAAATATGCATTGCAACTGATCCCACTGATTGTACAAAGGCACAAAACTAATTGGTACTGAAAAATATAGTAATGCACTTTAAGATTAAATGAGACTTTTAAAGAAAGGAATTTTTAAACCACTTACACATACGCATATAAAATCTAAATGTAATCCCTGCGTACACCTTACAAACTAAGGAGAGTGATTTTAAATGTGTAATGAAGAAAGTGTTCGCCTGTCCTGTAAATCTGTAAACTCCATACATGAAACATACATACACATACAATACATACTGAAAAGTTATGGAGTTGTATGAACAGTAGAATTCCATCACACAACTTTTGTTTTGAAGCTGCTGACTAACATTAAAGTGCACATTTTTTAAATCACCACAGTAAGGATTCATCTTCACAGAGCTGTATTCTTTCAATGCAAACAGTATCTAAGGCAGCATTTTAAAGGTGTTAGTCTAGTCTGGACTTGTATTTGTACCTGAAACTTGGCATCTTTTGGCCTGTACAAGTGCATCAACACCAGGTGTCATGTCCTGACTAGCTGTCACTTTCAGAATGTCATTTAAGTGCTTGTTTGTGAGCCTTGAACGCATTTTTGTTTTATTGATATTCACCACTGAGAAAATTTGTTCACAAAGGTAGGTTGTCCCAAACATGCACAAAATTGACTTCTCGGCTCTGGATGAAAGTTGACTGCTGTTTCCTCAGACCCGCCAGCAATTCGTTAATCTTATCTCTTCTCAGTTGTCCTTGCAAGCCGTCATATTTTTCGCTGTGATGAGTCTCGTAGTGGCGTCGAATATTATATTCCTTCAATACCGAAACTTGTTGCAAACACACCAAGCACAAAGGTTTTCCGTGCATCTCTGTAAATAAATAGGACGTGGTCCATTTTTCTTTGAAAATTCTACACTCCTTATCTACTTTTCTCCGTTTGGATAACGACATTTTGGCTAATGAGGGTGTAGCGGAGAGGTAGAGACCAAGGTATTAACAACGTCGTAACAAGCAGCAGATGGCGCATTGATACCGTCTGCTGTTTTCAGTCTGTCTCAGTGATGCGGCTTGTCTTCTACTCTGATGGAAAGAGTGCGCCCCTTAGCGGATAATCCATGAATTGCAGCGAATTAAAAATATTAATTCCATGTCTTTTATGCATTTTTTCCACTTTCAAATTATCCTGCGGGCCTGATCGAACCTCCTTGGGGGCCGGTTCCGGCCCGCGGGCCGTATGTTTGACACCCCTGGGCTAGACGCTAGCTAGGAGGATCAGGGGGCTAGCTAGCATGGGGATGAGCTGTGGATTATGAGTCTTGTCACAGGAGTGGGGTCTATTGTGTTAAGACTAAACAGGGTACAATCAACAGGACTGGTGTCTTCTGACAGACTAAACTGGGTGCCATCAACAGCTGCTGTCTCAGGCTGACCGCCAGGCTCTGGCTATTGGCTAAACTGACTAGAGGGAATGTTTACAATGTCGAGGCCTAAATATGTTATGACAGCGAGAACAGTGTTATAGTACTATACAAGGGAAAGATGACCGGACTTCTCGGTTCCTAGACAAACATCTTTTCTCTGTATAGTACCACTGGACTGAAAACCCACAGGACAGTAGATCTCCAGGAAGAGGGTTGGACTGATAACCTACAGGACAGTAGATCTCCAGGAAGAGGATTGGACTGATAACCTACAGGACAGTAGATCTCCAGGAAGAGGGTTGGACTGATAACCTACAGGACAGTAGATCTCCAGGAAGAGGGTTGGACTGAAAACCCACAGGACAGTAGATCTCCAGGAAGAGGGTTGGACTGATAACCTACAGGACAGTAGATCTCCAGGAAGAGGATTGGACTGATAACCTACAGGACAGTAGATCTCCAGGAAGAGGGTTGGACTGATAACCTACAGGACAGTAGATCTCCAGGAAGAGGGTTGGACTGAAAACCCACAGTACAGTAGATCTCCAGGAAGAGGGTTGGACTGATAACCTACAAGACGGGAGATCTCCAGGAAGAGGGTTGGACTGATAACCTACAGAACGGTAGATCTCCAGGAAGAGGGTTGGACTGATAACCTACAGGATGGTAGATCTCCAGGAAGAGGGTTGGACTGATAACCTACAGGACGGTAGATCTCCAGGAAGAGGGTTGGACGGCCATGGCATAAGGACGACAAGCGGAAAATAGGCAATCCATCATTTCGATTAAGACAATGACCAAGGTAGGATGGACGTAGTCATAACTATTTGTTCAGCACTTTTGAAATGTACAGCGACAGAATTCAGAACATGGGCTGTTTTTACAGTGAATGTTCTCCCTGTACACCAAGTCAGAACCGTAGGATAAATAAAGGGGGCATATAAGCAGACAATGAAAGCTCTTACAATATTCAATGATTAAATATCTCGGAAACAAGTTATAGGCTACATGTGCACAAGTCAGAACAGTAGGTGAAAATAGACCAAATTATTAGGTTGAGGCACATGGGCTACGAACAGCTTACTATACAACATACACTTAGTATTACTTTCTTAGCTACAGTATACATATCTCCCTGGCATATTACATCATTATGCAGCAGCAAACAAGACATGTTTGGACTCACCTTGTTATGTTCTTCTCACTTGACAGCGGTCCTTCGTGGGTAAGTTTTGTCATCAAAGTTTGGCATTCTCTGGATTTATAAAACAACCTGGGGCGGCAGCCTAGTGGTTGGACTAGTAACCGAAAGGTTGCAAGTTCAAATCCCCGAACTGACAAGGTACAAAATCTGTTGTTCTGCCCCTGAACAGGCAGTTAACCTACTGTTCCTAGGCCGTCATTGAAAATAAGAATTTGTTCTTAACTGACTTGCCTAGTAAAATAAAGGTAAAATTAAAATAAAAAAATAACTACAAAGAAACAACATAAAACAATACATAGTAAACAACATAAAACAATACATAGTAAACAACATAAAACAATACATAGTAAACAACAACAAACACTATGTAGTAAACAACATAAAACACTATGTAGTAAACAACATAAAACACTACATAGTAAACAACATAAAACACTACAAAGTAAACAACATAAAACACTACAAAGTAAACAACATAAAACACTATGTAGTAAACAACATAAAACACTATGTAGTAAACAACAACAAACACTATGTAGTAAACAACATAAAACACTATGTAGTAAACAACATAAAACACTACAAAGTAAACAACATAAAACACTACAAAGTAAACAACATAAAACACTACATAGTAAACAACATAAAACACTATGTAGTAAACAACATAAAACACTATGTAGTAAACAACATAAAACACTATGTAGTAAACAACAGCAAACACTATGTAGTAAACAACATAAAACACTACAAAGTAAACAACATAAAACACTACAAAGTAAACAACATAAAACACTATGTAGTAAACAACATAAAACACTATGTAGTAAACAACATAAAACACTACAAAGTAAACAACATAAAACACTACAAAGTAAACAACATAAAACACTACATAGTAAACAACATAAAACACTATGTAGTAAACAACATAAAACACTACAAAGTAAACAACATAAAACACTACAAAGTAAACAACATAAAACACTACATAGTAAACAACATAAAACACTATGTAGTAAACAACATAAAACACTACATAGTAAACAACATAAAACACTACAAAGTAAACAACAACAACCACTATGTAGTAAACAACATAAAACACTACAAAGTAAACAACATAAAACACTACAAAGTAAACAACATAAAACACTACATAGTAAACAACATAAAACACTATGTAGTAAACAACATAAAACACTATGTAGTAAACAACATAAAACACTACATAGTAAACAACATAAAACACTACATAGTAAACAACATAAAACACTACATAGTAAACAACATAAAACACTACATAGTAAACAACATAAAACACTACATAGTAAACAACATAAAACACTACATAGTAAACAACATAAAACACTACATAGTAAACAACATAAAACACTATGTAGTAAACAACATAAAACACTACATAGTAAACAACATAAAACACTATGTAGTAAACAAAGTAAACAACATAAAACACAAGGAATGTGAGAATGCTATTCATTGACTACAGCTCAGCGTTCACCACCATAGTGCCCTCAAGGCTCATCACTAAGCTAAGGACCCTGGAACTAAACACCTCCCTCTGCAACTGGATCCTGGACTTCCTGATGGGCTGCCCGAAGGTGGTAAGGGTAGGTAACAACACATCCGCCACGCTGATCCTTAACACGGGGGCTCCTCAGGGGTGCATGCTCAGTCCCCTCCTGTACTTCCTGTTCACTCATGACTGCATGGCCAGGCACGACTCCAACCCCATCATTAAGTTTGCTGATGACACAACAGTGGTAGACCTGGTCACCAACAATGACGAGACAGTGTGTGGTGCCAGGACAACAACCTCTCCCTCAACGTGATCAAGACTACGAAGATGACTCTACCCACATGTACAGTATATATTACCTCAATTACCTCGACTAATCGTTGCCTCCACATTGACTCTGTACTGGTACAGCCCTGTATATAGCCTCCACATTGACTCTGTGCTGGTACAGCCCTGTATATAGCCTCCACATTGACTCTGTACCGGTATCCCCTGTATATAGCCTCCACATTGACTCTGTCCCGGTACCCCCTGTATATAGCCTCCACATTGACTCCGTACCGGTACCCCCTGTATATAACCTCCACATTCACTCTGTACTGGTACCCCCTGTATATAGCCTCCACATTGACTCTGTACCAGTACCCCCTGTATATAGCCTCCACATTGACTCTGTACCGGTACCCCCTGTATATAGCCTCCACATTGACTCTGTACTGATACCCCCTGTATATAGCCTCCACATTGACTCTGTACCGGTACAGCCCTGTATATAGCCTCCACATTGACTCTGTACCGTAATACCCTGTATATAGTTTCCACATTGACTCTGTACCGGTACCCCCTGTATATAGCCTCCACATTGACTCTGTACCGATACCCCCTGTATATAGCCTCCACATTGACTCTGTACCGGTACCCCCTGTATATAGTCTCCACATTGATTCTGTACCGGTATCCCCTGTATATAGCCTACACATTGACTCTGTACCGGTACCCCCTGTATATAGCCTCCACATTGACTCTGTACCGGTGCTCCCTGTATATAGCCTCCACATTGACTCTGTACCGGTACCCCCTGTATATAGCCTCCACATTGACTCTGTACCGGTACTCCCTGTATATAGCCTCCACATTGACTCTGTACCGGTACTCCCTGTATATAGCCTCCACATTGATTGTACAGGTATCCCCTGTATATAGCCTCCACATTAACTCTGTACCGGTACCCCCTGTATAAAGCCTCCACATTGACTCTGTACCGGTACCCCCTGTATATAGCCTCCACATTGACTCTGTACCGGTATCCCCCTGTATATAGCCTCCACATTGACTCTGTACCGGTACCCCCTGTATATAGCCTCCACATTGATTGTACAGATACCCCCTGTATATAGCCTCCACATTAACTATGTACCGGTACCCCCTGTATATAGCCTCCACATTGACTCTGTACCTGTACCCCCTGTATATAGCCTCCACATTGACTCAGTACCGGTACCCCCTGTATATAGCCTCCACATTGACTCTGTACCTGTACCCCCTGTATATAGCCTCCACATTAACTCTGTACCGGTACCCCCTGTATATAGCCTCCACATTGACTCTGTACCTGTACCCCCTGTATATAGCCTCCACATTGACTCAGTACCGGTACCCCCTGTATTTAGCCTCCACATTGACTCTGTACCTGTACCCCCTGTATATAGCCTCCACATTGACTCTGTACCGGTACCCCCTGTATATAGTCTCCACATTGACTCTGTACCGGTACCACCTGTATATAGCCTCCACATTGACTCTGTACCTGTACCCCCTGTATATAGCCTCCACATTGACTCTGTACCGGTACCTCCTGTATATAGTCTCCACATTGACTCTGTACCGGTACCCCCTGTATATAGCCTCCACATTGACTGTACCGGTGCTCCCTGTATATAACCTCCACATTGACTCGGTACCGGTACCCCCTGTATATAGCCTCCACATTGACTCTGTACCGGTACCCCCTGTATATAGCCTCCACATTGACTCTGTACCGGTACCCCCTGTATATAGCCTCCACATTGACTCTGTACCGGTACCCCTGTATATAGCCTCCACATTGACTCTGTACCGGTACCCCCTGTATATAGCCTCCACATTGACTCTGTACCGGTACCCCCTGTATATAGCCTCCACATTGACTCTGTAACGGTACCCCCTGTATATAGCCTCCACATTGACTCTGTACCTGTACCCCCTGTATATAACCTCCACATTGACTCTGTACCTGTACCCCCTGTATATAGTCTCGCTATTGTTATTTTACTGACACTCTTTAATTGTTTGTTACTTTATTTCTTTTTTTTCAGGTATTTTTCTTAAAACTGCATTGTTGGTTAAGAGCTCGTAAGTAAGCATTTCATTGTAAGGTCTACACCTGTAGTATTTGGCGAATGTGACAAATAAAATGTGATTTGAGAAAAAAAGAGAGCATATTTCCTTCTTTATCAAATAAATCAAACACAACAATTTACATACATTTACATCATACAAAACAGAACGCAGGTATTGATAAGAGCGTCTGCTAAATGACTTAAATGTAAATGTAATTAATGAGAAAATACTGGAACAAACAAAAAATATAAGAAAATAAACAATTCTAGTGCAATTGTATTGTAATTGTAATTAATTGTAATTAATTGTAATCACTCTGAAAGAGTCTTATTGTAATGATTTAGGAAAACGTTATTCTTGTTATTGTTCTCTAGGGTTAATGTTTTAATAAAATAGTTAAATTCAATCAAACAAAATGTAATTTTGGTATTGAATTTTCTAATATTTGTTTGTGTATGAAGTGTTTGGCAGCAAGAATTTTAAAAAGTAACAATCATTTCAATGGTCTTGTTATTGCAATAATAATAACATATTATATCTTTCATGTCAAAAACATAGGTGGTGTTCATAATGGTAAATAAGTCATTTGCAAGGTTTTCCCAAAATTCTGACACAAATTTATATTCAAATAAAAAACGAGACAGATTCTCACCTTTTTTCACAGAAAACGCAGATATCATTAATAGCCACACATTTGGATATCATAGAATTACATGGATATATCTTATGTAAAATGTTGAAGTGCACTAACTATATCCTGACTAACTATATCCACTATATCCTAACTAACTATATCCACTATATCCACTATATCCTAACTAACTATATCCTAACTAACTATATCCACTATATCCACTATATCCTAACAATAATAAAACACGTCACAAATAGTGCGGTAGGTGCGAGGATTCGAACACAGCGACTGTCGGTGTGATGCATCATTTCCGCTTCCGCTTTCCCTCTGATTGCATCAGTTCCCTGTCATCAGTTCGTCAAAGTTGGCAGCCGGAGAAAGAAAGACATGTGAGTTTACCTGAATGGGTATTTAAATATTTGTATGTTGAACTGTTGTACAATTAAACTATATTTACCTGACGTTGATGCAATATGCGTCCATATGAATGCAAACGTGAGGGTACAGTGTCACGGAGTAGTCGAAAGCACTTAGCGAGCTAGCCGGCTAAGCTAACCACTCCACTTACATGTGCACAGCAAGGATACGTCGTTACTAGCATGCATTTATTCATATTTTATAACTAGATTTATTCAACATCGATACTAGCCGGGTTTAAACCCAGTTAACTGAATTAGCTAACACGCATATCAATCCAACTAACGTTACTGAAAGTATAATTGCTGCTTGCTAGTTAGCTAACGTTATGTTTGTTTTGAATTTATAGAATGTTGAGTTGTTGTCCCAACGTCATCATTGGTTGCCATTCACTTTCCCTCCAATAGTCAACTAACTATGATGTGTTTCTATCACTCAGTGATCATGGTGGAGCCTGTTCCGGAATCCATCCACTTCCCTTCTGAGGAGAAGAGGATCCTGCAGCTGTGGAAGGACAAGGACTGCTTCCAGGAGTGTCTCAAACAGTCCAAGAACAGGCCCAAGTAAGTACTAGGACCATGCCATCTGGACCAGTCGAGTCATTCCTGACTGTCAAACAGTAACGGACTGTTTTTCCACATCGAAGGAGTATTGTAGACAGAATTCCTCTAACCATTGTCTAGTCAAAGATTAAGCTTATTAACATAAAGTCTGTCTACAGGTGAACTTTTTACACATGCAGAACACAGTAATGGGTAGTGAGCGCATGAAACCACTAAGCCCGATATGTAAGTATACAAAAGAAAAGATGAATCTGTTTCATGAATGAAACTCTTCTCCAGGTACACGTTCTATGACGGGCCTCCGTTCGCCACAGGTCTCCCCCACTACGGTCACATCCTGGCAGGGACCATCAAAGACATCGTGACTCGCTTCGCCCACCAGAGCGGCTTCCACGTGGACCGCCGGTTCGGCTGGGACTGTCACGGCCTGCCTGTGGTAAGAATGTCTTTGGGATACTGTACTCGTCGCTAGGGGCTGTGACGGTAATTGAATAACCGCGTAACTGACGGTTGTCATGAAATTAAATAACCATCAAAACTGCTGAAATAGCCCTGCATTCACATCAAATTCTTACATGTTTTGTTAACTTTATTTTCCTGTAGATAAACTTGACCTAATATTCAGGAGTGTTTACTCATGATTACTATTTGACTTTCTACATCTCATCTTTCCAACTGTCCTTTGATGCTGGAGGAGCTAACCGCTAGATGAGCTAACCGCTAGATGAGTGGGGGTGTATAGTGATGCTGGAGGAGCTAACCGCTAGATGAGCTAACCGCTAGATGAGTGGGGGTGTATAGTGATGCTGGTGGAGCTAACCGTTAGATGAGCTATCCGCTAGATGAGTGGGGGTGTATAGTGATGCTGGTGGAGCTAACCGCTAGATGAGCTAACCGCTAGATGAGTGGGGGTGTATAGTGATGCTGGAGGAGCTAACCGCTAGATGAGCTAACCGCTAGATGAGTGGGGGTGTATAGTGATGCTGGAGGAGCTAACCGCTAGATGAGCTAACCGCTAGATGAGGGGGGGTGTATAGTGATGCTGGAGGAGCTAACCGCTAGATGAGCTAACCGCTAGATGAGTGGGGGTGTATAGTGATGCTGGTGGAGCTAACTGCTAGATGAGATAACCGCTAGATGAGTGGGGGTGTATAGTGATGCTGGTGGAGCTAACCGCTAGATGAGCTAACCGCTAGATGAGTGGGGGTGTATAGTGATGCTGGAGGAGCTAACCGCTAGATGAGCTAACCGCTAGATGAGTGGGGGTGTATAGTGATGCTGGAGGAGCTAACCGCTAGATGAGCTAACCGCTAGATGAGTGGGGGTGTATAGTGATGCTGGAGGAGCTAACCGCTAGATGAGCTAACCGCTAGATGAGTGGGGGTGTATAGTGATGCTGGAGGAGCTAACTGCTAGATGAGCTAACCGCTAGATGAGTGGGGGTGTATAGTGATGCTGGTGGAGCTAACCGCTAGATGAGCTAACCGCTAGATGAGTGGGGGTGTATAGTGATGCTGGTGGAGCTAACCGCTAGATGAGCTAACCGCTAGATGAGTGGGGGTGTATAGTGATGCTGGAGGAGCTAACCGCTAGATGAGCTAACCGCTAGATGAGTGGGGGTGTATAGTGATGCTGGAGGAGCTAACCGCTAGATGAGCTAACCGCTAGATGAGTGGGGGTGTATAGTGATGCTGGTGGAGCTAACCGCTAGATGAGCTAACCGCTAGATGAGTGGGGGTGTATAGTGATGCTGGAGGAGCTAACCGCTAGATGAGCTAACCGTTAGATGAGTGGGGGTGTATAGTGATGCTGGAGGAGCTAACCGCTAGATGAGCTAACCGCTAGATGAGTGGGGGTGTATAGTGATGCTGGAGGAGCTAACCGCTAGATGAGCTAACCGCTAGATGAGTGGGGGTGTATAGTGATGCTGGAGGAGCTAACTGCTAGATGAGCTAACCGCTAGATGAGTGGGGGTGTATAGTGATGCTGGTGGAGCTAACCGCTAGATGAGCTAACCGCTAGATGAGTGGGGGTGTATAGTGATGCTGGTGGAGCTAACCGCTAGATGAGCTAACCGCTAGATGAGTGGGGGTGTATAGTGATGCTGGAGGAGCTAACCGCTAGATGAGTGGGGGTGTATAGTGATGCTGGAGGAGCTAACCGCTAGATGAGCTAACCGCTAGATGAGCTAACCGCTAGATGAGTGGGGGTGTATAGTGATGCTGGAGGAGCTAACCGCTAGATGAGCTAACCGCTAGATGAGCTAACCGCTAGATGAGTGGGGGTGTATAGTGATGCTGGTGGAGCTAACTGCTAGATGCGCGGGGGTGTTTTTAATTTGTTTAATTTTATTTTACCTTTATTTAACCAGGCAAGTCAGTTAAGAACAAATTCTTATTTTCAATGACGGCCTGGGAACAGTGGGTTAACTGGTCTAGGAACAGTGGGTTAACTGCCTGTTCAGGGGCAGAACGACAGATTTGTTCCTTGTCAGCTCGGGGCTTTGAACTCGCAACCTTCCGGTTACTAGTCCAACGCTCTAACCACTAGGCTACGCTGCCGCCCCAGTGATATGGCATTTTAGTAACTTTTTGTTGTTGATTTGTGGACTTTCTTTTATACAATGAACATTTTCATTGCTTGCTGGTAAATAATACACTGCTCAAAAAAATAAAGGGAACACTTAAACAACACAATGTCGCTCTGGATAAGAGCGTCTGCTAAATGACTTAAATGCAATGTAACTCCAAGTCAATCACACTTCTGTGAAATCAAACTGTCCACTTAGGAAGCAACACTGATTGACAATAAATTTCACATGCTGTTGTGCAAATGGAATAGACAACATGTGGTAATTATAGGCAATTAGCAAGACACCCCCCAATAAAGGAGTGGTTCTGCAGGTGGTGACCACAGACCACTTCTCAGTTCCTATGCTTCCTGGCTGATGTTTTGGTCACTTTTGAATACTGGCGGTGCTTTCACTCTAGTGGTAGCATGAGACGGAGTCTACAACCCACACAAGTGGCTCAGGTAGTGCAGCTCATCCAGGATGGGACATCAATGCCAACTGTGGCAAGAAGGTTTGCTGTGTCTGTCAGCGTAGTGTCCAGAGCATGGAGGCGCTACCAGGAGACAGGCCAGTACATCAGGAGACGTGGAGGAGGCCGTAGGAGGGCAACAACCCAGCAGCAGGACCACTGCCTTTGTGCAAGGAGGAGCAGGAGGAGCACTGCCAGAGCCCTGCAAAATGACCTCCAGCAGGGCACGAATGTGCATGTGTCTGCTCAAATGGTCAGAAACAGACTCCATGAGGGCCCGACGTCCACAGGTGGGGGTTGTGCTTACAGCCCAACACTGTGCAGGACGTTTGGCATTTGCCAGAGAACACCAAGATTGGCAAATTCGCCACTGGCACCCTGTGCTCTTCACAGATGAAAGCCGGTTCACACTGAGCACATGTGACAGACGTGACAGTCTGGAGACGCCGTGGAGAACGGTCTGCTGCCTGCAACATCCTCCAGCATGACCGGTTTGGCAGTGGGTCAGTCATGGTGTGGGGTGGCATTTCTTTGGGGGGCCGCACAGCCCTCCTTGTGCTCGCCAGAGGTAGCCTGACTGCCATTAGGTACCGAGATGAGATCCTCAGACCCCTTGTGAGACCATATGCTGGTGCGGTTGGCCCTGGGTTCCTCCTAATGCAAGGCAATGCTGGAACTCATGTGGCTGGAGTGTGTCAGCAGTTCCTGCAAGAGGAAGGCATTGATGCTATGGACTGGCCCGCCCGTTCCCCAGATCTGAATCCAATTGAGCACATCTGGGACATCATGTCTCGCTCCATCCACCAACGCCACGTTGCAGATTGATAGACCCCCTAATGCTCCCTCTGTGTTCCTATACCATTACAGATTGATAGACCCCCTAATGCTCCCTCTGTGTTCCTATACCATTACAGATTGATAGACCCCCTAATGCTCCCTCTGTTCCTATACCATTACAGATTGATAGACCCCCTAATGCTCCCTCTGTTCCTATACCATTACAGATTGATAAACCCCCTAATGCTCCCTCTGTGTTCCTATACCAATACAGATTGATAAACCCCCTAATGCTCCCTCTGTGTTCCTATACCAATACAGATTGATAAACCCCCTAATGCTCCCTCTGTGTTCCTATACCAATACAGATTGATAGACCCCCTAATGCTCCCTCTGTTCCTATACCAATACAGATTGATAAACTCCCTAATGCTCCCTCTGTGTTCCTATACCAGTACAGATTGATAGACCCCCTAATGCTCCCTCTGTTCCTATACCATTACAGATTGATAAACCCCCTAATGCTCCCTCTGTTTCTATACCATTACAGATTGATAAACCCCCTAATGCTCCCTCTGTGTTCCTATACTATTACAGATTGATAGACCCCCTAATGCTCCCTCTGTTCCTATACCATTACAGATTGATAAACCCCCTAATGCTCCCTCTGTGTTCCTATACCAATACAGATTGATAAACCCCCTAATGCTCCCCCTCTGTTCCTATACCATTACAGGAGTATGAGATTGATAAGACCCTGGACATCAAGGGACCGGACGATGTGGCCAAGATGGGGATTGCTGAGTACAACCGGCAATGCAGGATGATCGTCATGAGATACGCTAACGAATGGGAGGTGCGGAAACAACCACACAAATACTATATATAATGCTCGTACACTATGTAATTATAGTGTAATTATATAGGGCTGGTATACTATGTAATTATATAGGGCTGGTACACTATGTAATTATAGTGTAATTATATAGGGCTGGTACACTATGTAATTATATAATGCTGGTACACTATGTAATTATAGTGTAATTATATAGGGCTGGTATACTATGTAATTATATAGGGCTGGTATACTATGTAATTATATAGGGCTGGTATACTATGTAATTATATAGGGCTGGTATACTATGTAATTATATAGGGCTGGTATACTATGTAATTATATAGGGCTGGTATACTATGTAATTATATAGGGCTGGTATACTATGTAATTATATAGGGCTGGTATACTATGTAATTATATAGGGCTGGTATACTATGTAATTATATAGGGCTGGTATACTATGTAATTATATAGGGCTGGTACACTATGTAATTATATAGGGCTGGTACACTATGTAATTATATAGGGCTGGTACACTATGTAATTATATAGGGCTGGTACACTATGTAATTATATAGGGCTGGTACACTATGTAATTATATAGGGCTGGTACACTATGTAATTATATAGGGCTGGTACACTATGTAATTATATAGGGCTGGTACACTGTAATTATATAGGGCTGGTACACTATGTAATTATATAGGGCTGGTATACTATGTAATTACACTTGAATCCTGATGATTTGCATTTGAGATATTCCTCAAGTGTCTCGTAACTGTTCCATAACTGTATTCCACAATAGTTTTTCATTCCCAATACAGTTTTGATTACTGCTGATAACATTATGCTCCGGTTTAGTGCACTCTGTCATGACAGTCTGTCCAAGGGGCTGTTTTTATCAGGAGTCACTGTCATGACAGTCTGTCCAAGGGGCTGTTTTTATCAGGAGTCACTGTCATGACAGTCTGTCCAAGGGGCTGTTTTTATCAGGAGTCACTGTCATGACAGTCTGTCCAAGGGGCTGTTTTTATCAGGAGTCACTGTCATGACAGTCTGTCCATGGGGCTGTTTTTATCAGGAGTCACTGTTATGACAGTCTGTCCAAGGGGCTGTTTTTATCAGGAGTCACTGTCATGACAGTCTGTCCAAGGGGCTGTTTTTATCAGGAGTCACTGTCATGACAGTCTGTCCAAGGGGCTGTTTTTATCAGGAGTCACTGTCATGACAGTCTGTCCAAGGGGCTGTTTTTATCAGGAGTCACTGTCATGACAGTCTGTCCAAGGGGCTGTTTTTATCAGGAGTCATGACAGTCTGACCAAGGGGCTGTTTTTATCAGGAGTCAGAAACAAACTGGATTTATTCTAAAAATGTTGTTTGTCCACCAGACCTCTGTAACCAGGATGGGACGGTGGATCGACTTTAAGAACGACTACAAGACTCTGTACCCCTGGTTCATGGAGACTGTCTGGTGAGTTGTCTGAAACCTGTTGTTAGAGAATGGAATATATAATATATGCCATTTACTAGACGATTTTTATCCACAGTGACTTAGTCAGGTGCGTAATCAAACCCACTGTCCTGGCGTTGCAAGTGCCACACTCTACAACGTGTGGACAAACTATGGCCCGCGAGCCTTTTCAACCCGACCCGAGTTTGGAGGGCCGTTTCCTTGGGGCCGTTTCCTTGGGGCCGTTTCCTTGGGGCCGTTTATATATATGTTTTACTTGGACAAACGGCCCCAAAGAAATCTGTGCGGCTCTCCGTTGAATTAAATTTTTAAATTTTTTTTTTTTTTTAATGTGACCCTCGAGCCAAAAAGTTGGCCCAAACATGCTCTACGAACTGAGCTCCAGAGCACCACGTTTGTACCTGGTTTGTCTTAGATAATGTCCTTTGCACACTGCATTGTACAGAGCCTTCACAAAGTATTCATACCCCTTGACTTATTCCACATTTCTGTTGTGTTCCAGCCTGAATTCAAAAATGGATTAAATCAGCATTTCTCACCCATCTACACACAATACCCCCATAATGACATCACAATACCCCCATAATGACATCACAATACCCCCATAATGACATCACAATACCCCCATAATGACAAAGTGAGAACATGTTTTTAGACATTTTTTTTCGCACATTTATTGAAAATGAAATACAGAAATATATCTAATTTACATAAGTATTCACACCCCTGACTTAATAATGGTTAGAATCACCTTTGGCAGCAATTACCACTGAGTCTTTATGGGTAAATTTTCCCCCAAAATTCTTAAAACTCTGTCAAGTTGGTTGTTGATCGTTGCTCGACAACCATTTTCAAGTCATAGATTTTCAAGCAGATTTTATGTCAAAACTGTTAAGTCGGCCCCTCGGGAACATTCAACGTCGTCTTGGTAAGAAACTCCAGTGTAGATTTGGCTTTGTGTTTTAGGTTATTGTCCTGCTGGAAGGTGAATTAATCTCCCCAGTGTCTGTTGGAAAGCAGACTGACCCAGGGTTTCCTGTAGGATTTTCACTATAATTGTAGGAGTTTTCACTATAATTGTAGGCTAACACTGTAAACTGCCCAATCCATGAACCAACAGCGTGGCCTAGCTCTATACATTCTCTCTTTGTAACGTAGCATCGGGTAACCTGTCCATCCACTTCGCATTATAATACTACAGTCCTCACTCAAAGACCATTAATAAAATGTGTTTAAGTTTGAAGTATAGGCTAGACCAATTATGTACCAAAGACATTTTAAATTATTTTTTCTGCCAATGCGTAATATGCAGTCGGCTATGTATTGTATATAGGCACGATTATCATTTTAATTTGTTTTTTTGGGGGGGGGGCTTAAGCTCAAATATGGATGTTTTTTAAATGAATCACCTTAGAAAGCTCCTTTTATTATCGTTGTGTTTGACTTTAAAAGCCTCGACAACCAGATGTTTTTACACTGTTGAACCTTTTTACGTTTTTATTTTTTTTTACGTTTTATGTTTGATCATCACATTGAGGTGAGTTTTTTTCATTTGTAAAAAAAAATTTAGGCATGATTTTCAGTTGCATTTACTTTGATGTCATAGTGGCTATGGACAGTAGAGCCATGAGTGACAGGGCCCGATTGCATAAAACACCCTAAGTTATTGAGTGACAGGGCCCGATTGCATAAAACACCCTACGTTAATGAGTGACAGGGCCCGATTGCATAAAACACCCTAAATTAATCCCCCCCTCCATCTTTTCCCCTTTAAACTTGTCTCATCTCTAAGTGTGTTGCATAAAGCCTTTCCTAAGTGTTTACCTTAAGAGATTTCTTAAAAAAAAAGTAATGTTTCCCTTAAATATGAAGTCACACGTCTGATTTACCTTTTTATCTAATTTGACAGATGCAAAAAAACAAAAACATCCCCAAGGGGCAAATTTGATATAAAACCTGAAACTCCCTTAACCTCAAGTTACATTTAGAGACGATGGCTGAGTAGATTATTGTGTCTGATGATGAAGGACGACAGGAACGTCAAGGGAAAATGTTTTAAAGAAGAGGAGGAAGTCCACTTGGACGGGCAACTAGCGTTTTGACACGAGCTGCAGGAGGACCTGGAGGAAACAATGAGGAACCAGGGAGCCTCCAAAACAGTCACAATTCATCCAAACGGAAAGCAAAACAGTCACAATTCATCTAAACGTAAAACAAAACCGTCACTATTCATTTGGACGTTTTTTTTGTTGCCGAAGAGATTTTAGTCGCGCAATTTTACATTTTTAAGGAATGGTGCGTGATTTTTCAATAAAAAATAAATAATGAATTTCAACAAAGACTTTTATTGAAGAATCCCTACCGTTGACCAATCACAGACGAAATGGGCGTAGACTACTGCTCCAAACTTCAGTTTGCCTCCAGAATATTTTGTTGTTGTTCCTGAACAGCCGGAAAATAAAAACCTGTCACACAATGTAGTCATAATATTTGCACAAACTTGTTCTGATCTGTTTCGGCTGGGAAGCATAGACGATTACAAAAGTGTGTGTGTGTTTTTCAGGGGTGAGATATTACTGAACTGAAAACCTCCCTGGTCTTTATGGATGAATTATTTTGTAATTCTCTGCTCGACTGAGGGACCTTCACAGATAATTGTGGCGTATAGAGATGAGCCATTCAAAAAAATCATATTAAACACTGTTATTAAACACAGAGTGAGTCCATGCAGCTTATTTATGTGACCTGTTAAAAGCACATTTTTACTCCTGAACCTATTTAGGCTTGACATAACAAAAAGAGTTGAATACGGATCGACTCAAAACATTGATTTGTAAACATTTTGATAACCATAATTACACTTTGATATTACGGGTATGTTGTGTGTAGGACCAGTGACACAATTAAAATGTTAATTCATTTTAAATTCAGGCTGTAACTCAACAAGCATGTGGAGAAAGTCGAGGGGGACGAATAGTATTTTGTTGAAGACACTGTACTTTGTGAATGTCTCGGTGACGTTTTGGGTGAAATATTGGCTCAATAATGAAACCGTGTTTTCACTGTGTTACTCCTCACAACATTTCAAGTGGTTTTTTTTACTGTTATTCCTCTGTGTGTGTCCCCGTCTCCCCTCCCCGTCTCCAGGTGGGTGTTCAGGCAGCTGTATGATAAAGGTCTGGTGTACCGCGGGGTGAAGGTCATGCCCTTCTCTACCGCCTGTAACACGCCGCTGTCCAACTTCGAGTCGAACCAGAACTACAAGGTACACACACACACTAGTACAACATGGCTGTCCAACCCTGTTAGCCAAGGCTAAAACCTATAGGAGGGTAGCTCTCCAGGAACAGGGTTGGAGTTAACCTATAGGAGGGTAGCTCTCCAGGAACAGGGTTGAAGTTAACCTATAGGAGGGTATCTCTCCAGGAACAGGGTTGGAGTTAACCTATAGGAGGGTACCTCTCCAGGAACAGGGTTGGAGTTAACCTATAGGAGGGCAGCTCTCCAGGAACAGGGTTGGAGTTAACCTATAGGAGGGTAGCTCTCCAGGAACAGGGTTGGAGTTAACCTATAGGAGGGTAGCTCTCCAGGAACAGGGTTGGAGTTAACCTATAGGAGGGTAGCTCTCCAGGAACAGGGTTGGAGTTAACCTATAGGAGGGTATCTCTCTAGGAACAGGGTTGGAGTTAACCTACAGGAGGGTATCTCTCCAGGAACAGGGTTGGAGTTAAAACCTATATATGTTTTCTGTCAGAAGCTAGTCAACCCTTGGTAATTGTCATCTGATGTTTAGTACTAAACAGTCTTTGTGTCGGTCAATGACGATTATTACCCGGTTGTCACCCTGTTGTCTTCCTGTTGACACCCCGTTGTCTTCCTGTTGACACCCCGTTGTCTTCCTGTTGACACCCCGTTGTCTTCCTGTTGACACCCCGTTGTCTTCCTGTTGACACCCCGTTGTCTTCCTGTTGACACCCCGTTGTCTTCCTGTTGACACCCCGTTGTCTTCCTGTTGACACCCCGTTGTCTTCCTGTTGACACCCCGTTGTCTTCCTGTTGACACCCCGTTGTCTTCCTGTTGACACCCCGTTGTCTTCCTGTTGACACCCCGTTGTCTTCCTGTTGACACCATGTCACCAGGATGTGCAGGATCCGTCGGTGATAGTGAACTTCCCCCTTCTGGAAGATGAGAACGTGTGTCTGATTGCCTGGACAACCACACCCTGGACTCTGCCTAGCAACCTGGCTCTCTGCGTCAACTCAGAGTTGCAGTATGTCAAGGTCAAAGGTGAGAAAGTCTTTATTTTATTTTTTTGTGTGTGATTTTTAAATGTTAATTATTCGACAGACCCCAGGTACCGTCTCCTGCCGTTGTGCCCTTGAGCATGGGATTTACATCTTGATGGCTGCGCTGCGACTGAGCCTGTTCTCCTCCTAGTGTGTTGTCTGAAAACAGAACAGAATTTATTCTATTCTGCGTTTTTAATTATTATTATTATTTAGTTCTCTCTCGATCCCTCCATCCATCTCCGCTTTCTCAGTAGTGACTCTTGTATCAGGGGGAAACCAACGTGGACAGTGGACATGCATCTAACTCAAATCAGGCCACTTTTAAAAAGAGCCTTGTCCTTGCTTCTCTCCATGTTGCTGTGGATCCCAGACAAAAGACTGGTGGTGAAATAAAAGCTGACCCAGATACCGGACAGGCTGCTGTAGCATGGACCGGCCAGCTGGGGGGGGGGCTGACCCAGATACCGGACAGACTGCTGTAGCATGGACCGGCCAGCTGGGGGGGCTGACCCAGATACCGGACAGACTGCTGTAGCATGGACCGGCCGGGGGGCTGACCCAGATACCGGACAGACTGCTGTAGCATGGACCGGCCAGCTGGGGGGGGGGGGCTGACCCAGATACCGGACAGACTGCTGTAGCATGGACCGGCCAGCTGGGGGGCTGACCCAGATACCGGACAGGCTGCTGTAGCATGGACCGGCCAGCTGGGGGGGGCTGACCCAGATACCGGACAGACTGCTGTAGCATGGACCGGCCAGCTGGTGGGGCTGACCCAGATACCGGACAGGCTGCTGTAGCATGGACCGGCCAGCTGGGGGGGCTGACCCAGATACCGGACAGGCTGCTGTAACATGGACCGGCCAGCTGGGGGGGCTGTTAGTCTATAGTATAGAGGAGGAGGTGCAGGAAGAGGCTTGATACTGCATCGGGGTGCTGCTCAGAATACCAATAGGCTCTCTCTCCTTCTCGTTACATACTCCCTCTCTCTCTACAGTATATCCCTCTCTCTCTCTACAGTATCTCTTTCTCTCTACAGTATCTCTTTCTCTCTACAGTATCTCTTTCTCTCTACAGTATCTCTTTCTCTCTACAGTATCTCTCTCTCTCTACAGTATCCCTCTCTCTCTCTACAGTATCTCTCCCTCTCTCCTCTCTCGCTCTACAGTATCTGTCTCTCCCTCTCCTCTCTTTCTCTCTACAGTATGTCTCTATCTCTCCCTCCCTCCCACCCCTCTCTCTCTACAGTATGTCTCTATTTCTCCCTCCCTCCCCTCTCTCCTCTCTCTCCAGTATCTCTCCCTCTCTCCTCTCTCTCCAGTATCTCTCCCTCTCTCCTCTCTCTCCAGTATCTCTCCCTCTCTCCTCTCTCTCTCTACAGTAGCTGTCTATCTCTCTCCCTCCCACCCCTTCTCTCTCTCCTCTCTCTCCACAGTATCTGTCTCTCTCTTTCTCTACAGTATCTCTCTCTCTCTCTCTCTCCCTCTGTGTGTCTGTCTGCCTGGCAGCCTGTATCTCCCCCAGTGAGAGGAACTGCTATCTCTTATTGATGCTCTCTTTTTTTTCTGTCTCCCTCTCTTTTCCAGGGCTCTTGGCCTCCTATTGGTCATAGCAGATTGAGAAACCTTGTTTCCAATCTTCCCTTTTCTCTCTCTTTCTCTGCTCCTCCGATCTTCACGCCTAACGTATGTGGGTGTTCGAGATGGAACGGTTCAGTGTTTTTAAAGGATAGTGTTAAACTCTGCATTATTTAACAGTTTAGTGTAATGGTATGGTGCCGTCAGCTGCTTACGCACATCCAGTACAGGAAGGAAGACAGGAAGGAAGTTCAAGGCTGTTTCTCATCCAGTACAGGAAGGAAGACAGGAAGGAAGTTCAAGGCTGTTTCTCATCCAGTACAGGAAGGAAGACAGGAAGGAAGTACAAGGCTGTTTCTCATCCAGTACAGGAAGGAAGACAGGAAGTTCAAGTCTGTTTCTCATCCAGTACAGGAAGGAAGACAGGAAGGAAGTTCCATATTTAGAGACAGTTGTTCACAGGGATTCACATCCAGTTCAAGGCTGTTTCACAAATGACACCCAATTCCTGATAGAAGTACAACCCTATAGGGCCCTGGTCTAAAGTAGTGCACTATATAGGGAATAGGTCTCTGGTCTAAAGTGCACTATATAGGGAATAGGGCCCTGGTCTAAAGTAGTACACTATATAGGGAACAGGGCCCTGGTCTAAAGTAGTGCACTATATAGGGAATAGGTCTCTGGTCTAAAGTGCACTATATAGGGAATAGGGCCCTGGTCTAAAGTAGTGCACTATATAGGGAACAGGGCCCTGGTCTAAAGTAGTGCACTATATAGGGAACAGGGCCCTGGTCTAAAGTAGTGCACTATATAGGGAATAGGGCTCTGGTCTAAAGTAGTGCACTATATAGGGAATAGGGCCCTGGTCTATAGTAGTGAACTATATAGGGAATAGGGCCCTGGTCTATAGTAGTGCACTATATAGGGAATAGGGCCCTGGTCTGGTCTATAGTAGTAGGTCTCTGGTCTAAAGTAGTGTACTATGTAGGGAATAGGGCCCTGGTCTATAGTAGTGCTAAAATAGTCTGCAAAGTAGTGCACTATAGGGAATAGGTCTCTGGTCTAAAGTAGTACTATGTAGGGAATAGGGCCCTGGTCTATAGTAGTGTACTATGTAGGGAATAGGGCCCTGGTCTATAGTATTGCACTATATAGGGAATAGGGCCCTGGTCTATAGTAGTGCACTATATAGGGAATAGGGTGCCATTTGGGATGCATTACATGTTGTTGGGGTAAATTATCTGCCTAGATAGTGTTCATTACCTATCACTCTCTTCCTCTTTAAAATATGGATGAATGTGAATGTGTTCTTTTGATTTAGGTTCTGTTTGCTGGGGAGAGGAGACAGTCAAACACACTTGTCATCTTAATGGGCCCTGGTATAAACATTAAATGAAACATTTTAAACAGCTCGTGGATAACTATCAACGTTGTATTGGTCTTCTTTTTGAAACATTTATTTGTTCCCAGAGGACATGTTTGAAACTGATTTGGTTTAATCATGCGATGATAATAATATTGTGTGTGTGTGTGTGTGTGTGTGTGTGTGTGTGTGTGTGTGTGTGTGTGTGTGTGTGTATATGCATGTTGAAGTCTGTAGCTCACTAAGCCATAGCTCACTGGTCTGTAGCTCACTGGTCTGTAGCTCACTGGTCTGTAGCTCACTGGTCTGTAGCTCACTGGTCTGTAGCTCACTGGTCTGTAGCTCACTGGACTGTAGCTCTGTAGCTCACTGGTCTGTAGCTCACTGGTCTGTAGCTCACTGGACTGTAGCTCACTAAACCTTTTGTGGAGATCGGTATGGAAGAACTTGACTGGCCTGCACAGAGCCCTGACCTCAACCCCATCGAACACCTTTGGGATGAATTGGAACGCCGAGTGCGATCCAGGTCTAGTCGCCCAAAATCAGTGCCGACCTCATTAATGCTCTCGTGGCTGAATGGAAGCAAGTCCCCACAGAAATGTTCCAACATCTAGTGGAAAGCCTTCCCAGAAGAGTGGAGGCTGTTATAGCAGCAATGTTCCATCATCTAGTGGAAAGCCTTCCCAGAAGAGTGGAGGCTGTTATAGCAGCAATGTTCCAACATCTAGTGGAAAGCCTTCCCAGAAGAGTGGAGGCTGTTATAGCAGCAATGTTCCATCATCTAGTGGGAAGCCTTCCCAGAAGAGTGGAGGCTGTTATAGCAGCAATGTTCCAACATCTAGTGGAAAGCCTTCCCAGAAGAGTGTAGGCTGTTATAACAGCAATGTTCCATCATCTAGTGGAAAGCCGTCCCAGAAGAGTGGAGGCTGTTATAGCATTAATGTTCCAACATCTATAAATGCCCAGATTTTGGAATGAGATGTTATGAGCAGCAATGTTCCAACATCTTTGGAAAGCCTTCCCTGAAGTTTGGAGGCTGTTAAATAAGCAATGTTCCATCATCTGTGAAAGCCTTCCTCAGAACCTTAGTGGAGGCTGTTATAGCATTAAAGGGTCTGTTTAAATGAGTAAAATGTAGATTTCTAATGAAGGTCAAACATTTTTTGGACTGAGATGTTTGAACACAGGTGTCATCAAATTTCTTTTGGCTCATGAATAGTTTACCAGTGGTCTTCTGTTAGTTTGAGGAATGGTTAAATCACTTGGTTTTCTGTTAGCTGGAATGTCTAAACCAGTTGAATCTTCTGTTAGCTTTAGAATGGTCTTGATAAGATTGTCTGTTTAAATGTAAAATGTAGATTTCTAATGAAGGTCAAACATTTGTGTTCAGGACTGGAGTTACAACACATACTGCATCAAATTTCTGTTGGCTCAGGAATAGTCTATACCACTTGGTCTTCTGTTAGCTTTAGGAATGGTCTAAATCACTTGGTCTTCTGTTAGCTTTAGGAATGGTCTAAACCACTTGGTCTTCTGTTAGCTTTAGGAATGGTCTAAACCACTTGGTCTTCTGTTAGCTTTAGGAATGGTCTGAACCACTTGGTCTTCTGTTAGCTTTAGGAATGGTCTGAACCACTTGGTCTTCTGTTAGCTTTAGAAATGGTCTAAACCACTTGGTCTTCTGTTAGCTTTAGGAATGGTCTGAACCACTTGGTCTTCTGTTAGCTTTAGGAATGGTCTGAACCACTTGGTCTTCTGTTAGCTTTAGGAATGGTCTGAACCACTTGGTCTTCTGTTAGCTTTAGAAATGGTCTAAACCACTTGGTCTTCTGTTAGCTTTAGGAATGGTCTAAACCACTTGGTCTTCTGTTAGCTTTAGGAATGGTCTAAACCACTTGGTCTTCTGTTAGCTTTAGAAATGGTCTAAATCTAAAAAACAAAAAACATTTTTTTAAATGTCTTTTTTTATATATATATTTGTAATAATGACAATTTACAGCAATACTGAAGGAACAATGAACACCATGTAAAAACGCTACCGTTTCAGTTCTTCGCTCAGAACATGAGAACACATGAATGCTGTATTTATTATAGGAATTGTGGGACTATTTCTCTCCATACTGTTTGTATTTCATATACCTTTGACTATTGGATGTTCTTATAGGCACTACAGTATTGCCAGCCTAATCTCGGGAGGCTTGAAGTCATAAACAGTGCTGTGCTTCAAGCATTGCTAAGAGTTGCTTGCAAACGCAGGAAAGTGCTGTTTGAATGAATGTGCCTACCACCGCTCAGACTGCTCTATCAATTCATAGACTTAATTATAATAAACACAGAAATACGAGCCTTTGGTCATTAATATGGTAAAATCCGGGAACTATCATTTCGAAAACAAAACGTTTATCCTTTCAGTGAAATACGGAACCGTTCCGTATTTTATCTAATAGGTGGCATCACGAAGTCTAAATATTCCTGTTACATTGCACAACCTTCAATGTTATGTCATAATTATGTAAAATGGTCTTCACACAGTTCGCAACGAGCCAGGCGGCCCAAACTGCTGCATATACCCTGACTCTGCTTACACTGAACGCAAGAGAAGTGACACCATTTCCCTAGTTAATATTGCCTGCTAACATCATTAAAAAAAAATTTAAAACGAAATATGCAGGTTTAAAAAATATATACTTCTGTGTATTGATTTTAAGAAAGGCATTTATGTTTAGGAACAATTGTGCTTTTTCACGAATGCGCGTGGTCCTTCTGTAGCTCAGTTGGTAGAGCATGGTGCTTGTAACGCCAGGGTAGTGGGTTCGATTCCCGGGACCACCCATACGTAGAATGTATGCACACATGACTGTAAGTCGCTTTGGATAAAAGCGTCTGCTAAATGGCATTTATTATTATTATTATTATCACCTCTTTGGCAAAGTAGGCTGTGATTCGATGATAAATTAACAGGCACCACATTGATTATATGCTAGTTAAACTAGTAATATCATCAACCATGTGTAGTTAACTAGTGACTATGTTAAGATTGATTGTTTTTCATAAGATAAGTTTAATGCTCGCTAGCACCATACCATGGCTCCTTGCTGCACTCGCGTAACAGGTGGTCAGCCTGCCACGCAGTCTCCTCGTGGAGAGCGATGTAAATCGGCCATAATCTGCATCCAAAAAGGCAGATTACCGATTTGTTATCGAAAACTTGAAATCGGCCATGCCGATTAATCGGTCGACCTCTATTTTCAGACGCTACGGCTGAGATGGTAAAATGTGTATAATACTGCTATGAAACTTTTATACAAAGCTTTTATTTTTGTGTTTTATTTGTAATGTAGGTTATTTTTTTGTAGGTTATTTTTTTGTGTTTTATTTGTAATGTAGGTTATTTTTTTGTGTTTTATTTAATGTAGGTTATTTTTGTGTTCTATTTGTAATGTGGGTTATTTGTGTGTTCTATTTGTAATGTAGGTTATTTGTTGTGTTCTATTTGTAATGTGGGTTATTTGTGTGTTCTATTTGTAATGTAGGTTATTTGTGTGTTCTATTTGTAATGTAGGTTATTTGTTGTGTTCTATTTGTAATGTGGGTTATTTGTGTGTTCTATTTGTAATGTGGGTTATTTGTGTGTTCTATTTGTAATGTGGGTTATTTGTGTGTTCTATTTGTAATGTGGGTTATTTGGGTGTTCTATTTGTAATGTGGGTTATTTGGGTGTTCTATTTGTAATGTGGGTTATTTGGGTTATTTGTAATGGGTTATTTGTGTTCTATTTGTAATGTAATTTGTGTTCTATTTGTAATGTTTATTTGGGTGTTCTATTTGTAATGTGGGTTATTTGGGGTTATTTGTAATGTGTTCTATTTGTATTTGTAATGTGGGTTATTTGGGTGTTCTATTTGTAATGTGGGTTATTTGGGTGTTCTATTTGTAATGTAGGTTATTTGGGTGTTCTATTTGTAATGTGGGTTATTTGGGTGTTCTATTTGTAATGTAGGTTATTTGTTGTGTTCTATTTGTAATGTGGGTTATTTGGGTGTTCTATTTGTAATGTGGGTTATTTGGGTGTTCTATTTGTAATTTTATTTGTATTTGTAATGTGTTCTATTTGTAATGTGGGTTATTTGTGTGTTCTATTTGTAATGTTTCTATTTGTAATGTGTTCTATTTGTAATGTAGGTTATTTGGGTGTTCTATTTGTAATGTAGGTTATTTGGGTGTTCTATTTGTAATGTGTGTTATTTGTTTTGTTCTATTTGTAATGTAGGTTATAATGGACACCATTGGGAACGAGACCCTGATTCTCAATTGGGCTACCCGGGAATGAATAAATAATAAGATAACACTATATTTGAACTTCTGTTTCAGACAACACCACTGGGATAGGTGAATGTGTTTCACACTACTATAAACTGCTGTAACACTTTGTTTTAGTGAGGTTCTTATGCACCTTTTATAACACACCTGTGAACCTATAAACTCTCTCTATTCCAGACAACAGCACTGGGAAGGTGTACATTATGATGGAGGCCAGGCTGGTAGCACTCTTCAAGACCGAGGAGGAATACACCATTATGGACAAGTGAGATCAATCAATTAACCCATTAACCAATCAATCAATATATTAACCTATGTAGCTATTAATTTATATAAATCAATTAACCCATTAATCAATCAATATATTAACCTATTAAGCTATTCATCTATATCAATCAATTAACCCATGAATCAATCAATCAATATCTGAACCTATTAATCTAGATCTATCAATTAATCCATCAATCAATCAATATCTGAACCTATTAATCTAGATCTATCAATTAACCAATCAATCAATATATTAACCTATTAATCTATTAACCATTTTATCTATTAAGCTATTAATCAATTAACCAATTAATCAATTAACCTTGCCTAGAGGAGGGCTGGATATAAACAAATAGACAGTAGACTAGTACAGGGGGTTTCTCCCAGACAGATATCTGGGAGGAAGAGGGTTGGGTTGGTCAGTGGTAGTTCAGGGTAGACAGTAGACTAGTATAGAGGTTGTCTCCCAGACAGATATCTAGGAGGAAGAGGGTTGGGTTGGCCAGTGGTAATGGTAGTTTAGTTTAAACCTCTCCTCGGGGGAACCCCCATCCGTTCCATGTATTTGATATATTCCACAGCTAGCACACCTGATTTAACTTGTCAACTAATTAATCAAATCCTTGACTACGTGATTCAGGTGAGATCGTTCAGGGCTACGAATATATAATATAATATATAATATATAATAATATATGCCATTTAGCAGACGCTTTTATCCAAAGCGACTTACAGTCATGTGTGCATACATTCTACGTATGGGTGGTCCCGGGGATCGAACCCACTACCCTGGCGTTACAAGCGCCATGCTCTACCAACTGAGCTACAGAAGGACCCCACGACAACATAGGGAAGCGCCAGGGGGTCCCAGAGGAGACGTTTCAAAAGCACTTTGTAATAGACTAGTACACATTAAAAATATGTCCGTGTCTCTGGCCTGTGAGATGGCTGCTTTAAGCCATTTTCCTCTGGTGCTCTGAGATAGTGTTGAGACACTGGGACAGGCATCACTAGAAGAAATCGAGGCATATTAGATGGACTGGCAATCTATCTGGGTTTGATTGCTATTCCTCGGCGCTTGTATGTGGTGTTCTGGTGAGGAAGGGAACAATTGTGTGTTTGTTCATGGACACCTGATGTCCCCACAAGGATAGTGACTCAAGAAAAATGATCTCTTGGAGACATTTCCCAGGTCCCCACAAGGACAAAGGCTATTTTAGGCCTATGTCTTAGGTTAGGGGTTAGAGTTGGGGGCTTAGGTTAGGGGTTAGAGTTGGGGGCTTAGGTTAGGGGTTAGAGTTGGGGGCTTAGGTTAGGGGTTAGAGTTGGGGGCTTAGGTTAGGGGTTAGAGTTGGGGGCTTAGGTTAGGGGTTAGAGTTGGGGGCTTAGGTTAGGGGTTAGAGTTGGGGGCTTAGGTTAGGGGTTAGAGTTGGGGGCTTAGGTTAGGGGTTAGAGTTGGGGGCTTAGGTTAGGGGTTAGAGTTGGGGGCTTGGGTTAGAGTTGGGGCATAGGTTAGGGGTCAGAGTTGGGGCTTAGTGGGTAGTGTTGTAGTGAAGGGACAGTGAGCCACAGTGGGTAGTGTTGTAGTGAAGGGACAGTGAGCCACAGTGGGTAGTGTTGTAGTGAAGGGACAGTGAGCCACAGTGGGTAGTGAAGTTTGAAGCACAGCATAGTCAGCTTGTCTTCCAGTCATACGAGTCAACTACAGGAAGTAGAACTAAGTGTTTCAGTATGACAGGCGGAGCAGCGGTTTGACTTGTGGTTTTGTCCCGTAGGCTCCCTGGGAAGACGCTGAAGGGGAAGCGGTTTGACTTGTGGTTTTGTCCAGTAGGTTCCCTGGGAAGACGCTGAAGGGGAAGCGGTTTGACTTGTGGTTTTGTCCCGTAGGTTCCCTGGGAAGACGCTGAAGGGGAAGCGGTTTGACTTGTGGTTTTGTCCAGTAGGTTCCCTGGGAAGACGCTGAAGGGGAAGCGTTTTGACTTGTGGTTTTGTCCCGTAGGTTCCCTGGGAAGACGCTGAAGGGGAAGCGGTTTGACTTGTGGTTTTGTCCCGTAGGTTCCCTGGGAAGACGCTGAAGGGGAAGCGTTTTGACTTGTGGTTTTGTCCAGTAGGTTCCCTGGGAAGACGCTGAAGGGGAAGCGGTTTGACTTGTGGTTTTGTCCCGTAGGTTCCCTGGGAAGACGCTGAAGGGAAAGCGGTTTGACTTGTGGTTTTGTCCCGTAGGTTCCCTGGGAAGACGCTGAAGGGGAAGCGTTTTGACTTGTGGTTTTGTCCCGGTAGGTTCCCTGGGAAGACGCTGAAGGGGAGCCACTTGTGGTTTTGTCCCGTAGGTTCCCTGGGAAGACGCTGAAGGGGAAGCAGTTTGACTTGTGGTTTTGTCCCGTAGGTTCCCTGGGAAGACGCTGAAGGGGAGGCGTTTTGACTTGTGGTTTTGTCCAAGAGGTTCCCTGGGAAGACGCTGAAGGGGAAGCGGTTTGACTTGTGGTTTTGTCCCGTAGGTTCCCTGGGAAGACGCTGAAGGGGAAGCGGTTTGACTTGTGGTTTTGTCCCGAACTGGGAAGACGCTGAAGGGGAAGCGGTTTGACTTGTGGTTTTGTCCCGTAGGTTCCCTGGGAAGATGCTGAAGGGGAAGCGTTTTGACTTGTGGTTTTGTCCCGTAGGTTCCTGGGAAGACGCTGAAGGGGAAGCGGTTTGACTTGTGGTTTTGTCCCGTAGGTTCCCTGGGAAGACGCTGAAGGGGAAGCGGTTTGACTTGTGGTTTTGTCCCGTAGGTTCCCTGGGAAGACGCTGAAGGGGAAGCGGTTTGACTTGTGGTTTTGTCCCGTAGGTTCCCTGGGAAGACGCTGAAGGGGAAGCGGTTTGACTTGTGGTTTTGTCCCGTAGGTTCCCTGGGAAGACGCTGAAGGGGAAGCGGTTTGACTTGTGGTTTTGTCCCGTAGGTTCCCTGGGAAGACGCTGAAGGGGAAGCGGTTTGACTTGTGGTTTTGTCCCGTAGGTTCCCTGGGAAGACGCTGAAGGGGAAGGGGAAGCGTTTTGACTTGTGGTTTTGTCCCGTAGGTTCCCTGGGAAGACGCTGAAGGGGAAGCGGTTTGACTTGTGGTTTTGTCCCGTAGGTTCCCTGGGAAGACGCTGAAGGGGAAGCGTTTTGACTTGTGGTTTTGTCCCGTAGGTTCCCTGGGAAGACGCTGAAGGGGAAGCGGTTTGACTTGTGGTTTTGTCCCGTAGGTTCCCTGGGAAGACGCTGAAGGGGAAGCGGTTTGACTTGTGGTTTTGTCCCGTAGGTTCCCTGGGAAGACGCTGAAGGGGAAGAAATACAAGCCGCTGTTTGACTATTTCAGGAAGGTGAGATGATGTGTGTGATAATGTGTAATATTTATATATATATGATTTATATTTATATATAATATATATTTATATATTATATAATATTGTATAATAATGTGTATAAATGTATAATATTGTACAATATAATAATATAATGTGTGTAGTATTGTATAATAATGTATAATATTGTATAATGTGTATAGTAATGTATAATATTGTACAATAATGTATAGTAATGTGTATAAATGTATAATATTCTACCTCAATCTAAAGAAATGTGTTTTCTTCACCAAAAGAGCCTCTATAAAGTATAAAACCTGTCTGTCTCTCCTCTGTAGTGCAGGGAGACAGGAGCTACATGTAAAGTATATAACCTGTCTGTCTCCTCTGTAGTGCAGGGAGACAGGAGCCTACATGTAAAGTATAAAACCTGTCTGTCTCCTCTGTAGTGCAGGGAGACAGGAGCTTACATGTAAAGTATATAACCTGTCTGTCTCCTCTGTAGTGCAGGGAGACAGGAGCCTACATGTAAAGTATATAACCTGTCTGTCTCTGTAGTGCAGGGAGACAGGAGCCTACATGTAAAGTATATAACCTGTCTGTCTCTGTAGTGCAGGGAGACAGGAGCCTACATGTAAAGTATATAACCTGTCTGTCTCCTCTGTAGTGCAGGGAGACAGGAGCCTACATGTAAAGTATATAACCTGTCTGTCTCCTCTGTAGTGCAGGGAGACAGGAGCCTACATGTAAAGTATATAACCTGTCTGTCTCTGTAGTGCAGGGAGACAGGAGCCTACATGTAAAGTATATAACCTGTCTGTCTCCTCTGTAGTGCGGGGAGACAGGAGCCTACATGTAAAGTATAAAACCTGTCTGTCTCTCCTCTGTAGTGCGGGGAGACAGGAGCCTACATGTCAAGTATATAACCTGTCTGTCTCTCCTCTGTAGTGCGGGGAGACAGGAGCCTACATGTCAAGTATATAACCTGTCTGTCTCTCCTCTGTAGTGCGGGGAGACAGGAGACATGTCAAGTATATAACCTGTCTGCCCCTCTTTGTAGTGCGGGGAGACAGGAGCCTACATGTAAAGTATAAAACCTGTCTGTCTCTCCTCTAGTGTGGGGAGACAGGAGCCTACATGTCAAGTATATAACCTGTCTGTCTCTCCTCTGTAGTGCGGGGAGACAGGAGACATGTAAAGTATATAACCTGTCTGCCCCTCTTTGTAGTGCGTGGAGACAGGAGCCTACATGTAAAGTATATAACCGGTCTGCCCCTCTTTGTAGTGCGGGGAGACAGGAGCCTACATGTAAAGTATATAACCTGTCTGCCCCTCTTTGTAGTGCAGGGAGACAGGAGCCTACATGTAAAGTATATAACCTGTCTGTCTCCTCTGTAGTGCGGGGAGACAGGAGACATGTCAAGTATATAACCTGTCTGTCTCTCCTCTGTAGTGCGGGGAGACGGGGGCCTTCCAGGTGGTGATGGACAGTTATGTCAGAGAGGAGGAGGGGACAGGAGTGGTCCACCAGGCCCCATACTTTGGAGCTGTGAGTATTTCATTTGTTGATTTTAATTATTGATTTGTTCACATCTGTACCGTACATATTTCCATCAAACAAAGTGACCTGAGATCAGGTTGGTGGAGGAAATGAATGACCTGCGATCACGTTGGTGGGGGGAAATGAATGACCTGCGATCACGTTGGTGGGGGGAAATGAATGACCTGAGATCAGGCCTGGTAGCCCTGCTACTGGTCCCCCGGTAGCCCCGCGAGTCGTCCCTGGTCCCCCGGTAGCCCCGCGAGTCGTCCCTGGTCCCCCGGTAGCCCCGCGAGTCGTCCCTGGTCCCCCGGTAGCCCCGCGAGTCGTCCCTGGTCCCCCCCGGTAGCCCCGCGAGTCGTCCCTGGTCCCCCGGTAGCCCCGCGAGTCGTCCCTGGTCCCCCGGTAGCCCCGCGAGTCGTCCCTGGTCCCCCGGTAGCCCCGCGAGTCGTCCCTGGTCCCCCGGTAGCCCCGCGAGTCGTCCCTGGTCCCCCGGTAGCCCCGCGAGTCGTCCCTGGTCCCCCGGTAGCCCCGCGAGTCGTCCCTGGTCCCCCGGTAGCCCCGCGAGTCGTCCCTGGTCCCCCGCGAGTCGTCCCTGGTCCCCCGCGAGTCGTCCCTGGTCCCCCGCGAGTCGTCCCTGGTCCCCCGCGAGTCGTCCCTGGTCCCCCGCGAGTCGTCCCTGGTCCCCCGCGAGTCGTCCCTGGTCCCCCGCGAGTCGTCCCTGGTCCCCCGGTAGCCCCGGTCGTCCCTGGTCCCCCGGTCCCCGCGAGTCGTCCCTGGTCCCCCGGTAGCCCCCGAGTCGTCCCTGGTCCCCCGGTCCCCCGCGAGTCGTCCCTGGTCCCCGGTAGCCCCG
>NC_060175.1:5117439-5129939 GCF_021184085.1 Oncorhynchus gorbuscha
CTGGACACACACTGGACACTACTGGACACACACTGGACACTACTGGACACTACTGGACACACACTGGACACACACTGGACACTACTGGACACTACTGGACACACACTGGACACTACTGGACACTACTGGACACACACACAACACTACTGGACACACACTGGACACACACACACACTGGACACTACTGGACACACACTGGACACACACTGGACACACACACGACACTACTGAACACACACTGGACACACACACACACTGGACACTAATGGACACACACTGGACACACACACACACACTGGACACTACTGGACACTACTGGACACTACTGGACACACACTGGACACACACTGGACACACACTGGACACTACTGGACACACACTGGACACACACACACACTGGACACACACACACACTGGACACACACTGGACACACACACACACTGGACACTACTGGACACTACTGGACACACACTGGACACACACACACACTGGACACACACACACACTGGACACATACTGGACACACACACACACTGGACACTACTGGACACTACTGGACACTACTGGACACACACTGGACACTACTGGACACTACTGGACACTACTGGACACTACTGGACACTACTGGACACACACACACACTGGACACACACACACACTGGACACACACACACACTGGACACACACACTGGACACACACACTGGACACACACTGGACACTACTGGACACACACACACACTGGACACTACTGGACACTACTGGACACACACACACACTGGACACTACTGGACACTACTGGACACACACTGGACACACACACACACACTGGACACACACATCTGACCCGTTTCCACTATTCTCCTGTTTTAGAAAGATAATTTGTAAAAAGCAAAACAAGCCTGGAGATTATACGAGCCGCTATAGGAAAAGTAAAAAGGAACAGGAACTAAATAATGTTACCTTGTAGAAGAGAGTGAAAAATGGTGTTACCTAACAGAGTAATTGCTGGTTTGATTTCTTATAATTAACATGAAGTGTAAAGGAGACCAGTTAAACCCTTCTCCTTCTCCTCCCCAAACACTGTCTCCTCTCCTATCTCTCTGTCAGCTGGTACTGAACTGTATTCTGGGATATGTCTGTCTCCTCTCCTATCTCTCTGTCAGCTGGTACAGAACTGTATTCTGGGATATGTCTGTCTCCTCTCCTATCTCTCTGTCAGCTGGTACAGAACTGTATTCTGGGATATGTCTGTCTCCTCTCCTATCTCTCTGTCAGCTGGTACAGAACTGTATTCTGGGATATGTCTGTCTCCTCTCCTATCTCTCTGTCAGCTGGTACTGAACTGTATTCTGGGATATGTCTGTCTCCTCTCTGTCAGTCTGTTTGTTGTATAAGATTGGCAAAATCACGGAAACTTCCCAAATTCCCAGGTTTTTCTATTTAAAAAAAATAGTGGTTGGAGGATTCCCAGAATCAGGAAGGAGTAAGCAGGGAGGGAAATCCTTCAACTCTAATTTCCGATAAACCCGGGAAGTCGGGTGAAGTTTTCAGCCGAGCAGCAATCTCACAGGCTTTCCCTCTCCTGTAGGATGCTGACAAGAACATCATCAAATGGCTGAAGGAACGGGGTCGCCTGGTTAACAGCGGCTCTTTCAAGCATAGCTACCCTTTCTGTTGGAGGTCAGTCTTCCTCAGTAACTCCCAACAAAACACTTCCTAGTAGGTCTGTCTGATGACCTTCCCACTGACCTCCCAGGTGGGTCGAAGAGAAGATCTTCCCTCCCTCTTCTCTCCCTACTCTTCCTCTACCTCTCCTCTCTTCCTCTCCTCCTCTACCTCTCCTCTCTTCCTCTCCTCCTCTACCTCTCCTCTCTTCCTCTCCTCTACCTCTCCTCTCTTCCTCTCCTCTACCTCTCCTCTACCTCTCTTCCTCTCCTCTACCTCTCTTCCTCTCCTCTACCTCCCTTCCTCTCCTCTACCTCCTCTCTTCCTCTGCTCTACCTCTCCTCTCTTCCTCTGCTCTACCTCTCCTCTCTTCCTCTCCTCTACCTCTCCTCTCTTCCTCTCCTCTACCTCTCCTCTCTTCCTCTCCTCTACCTCTCCTCTCTTCCTCTCCTCTACCTCTCCTCTCTTCCTCTCCTCTACCTCTCCTCTCTTCCTCTCCTCTACCTCTCTCTTCCTCTCTTCCTCTCCTCCTCTCTCCCTCTCCTCTCTCTCTTCCTCTCCTCCTCTCCCTCTCCTCTCTCTCTTCCTCTCCTTATTTAAGGTTACGACATGATTCCATATGTGTTATTTCAGTGTTGATGTCTTCACTACTATTCTACAATGTAAAAAATAAAATAAATAAAAACCTTGGAATGACTACCGTAATTTCCAGACTATAAGCCGCTACTTTATTCCCACGCTTTGAACCTCGCGGTTTATCCAATGACGCGGCTAATTTATGGATTTTTCCCGCTTTCCAAAAAACTGAGCACCGTCACATAATGCCGTGTTTAGTTTTAAAGCCTATTTATTTTGTTACAAGCCGTGTTTAGTTTTAAAGCCTATTTATTTTGTTACAAGCCGTGTTTAAAGCCTATTTATTTTGTTACAAGCCGTGTTTAAAGCCTATTTATTTTGTTACAAGCCGTGTTTAAAAGCCTATTTATTTTGTTACAAGCCGTGTTTAAAGCCTATTTATTTTGTTACAAGCCGTGTTTAAAGCCTATTTATTTTGTTACAAGCCGTGTTTAGTTTAAAGGCTATGTAAAGTTCATTTGTTTCAATGTACCGGTAGGCACCTGCGGCTTATTTATGTACAATTATTATTATTATTTTATAATTCAGTGGGTGCGGTTTATATTCAGGTGCGCTTAATAGTCCAGAAATTACGGTAGGTGTGTCCAAACTTTTGATTGGTTGTGTGTAATATATGTTTGGAATGAGTAGGTGTGTCCAAACTTTTGATTGGTTGTGTGTAATATATGTTTGGAATGAGTAGGCGTGTCCAAACTTTTGATTGGTTGTGTGTAATATATGTTTGGAATGAGTAGGCGTGTCCAAACTTTTGATTGGTTGTGTATAATATATGTTTGGAATGAGTAGGCGTGTCCAAACGTTTGATTGGTTGTGTGTAATATATGTTTGTATGCTACAGATCTGACACTCCTCTGATCTACAAGGCTGTTCCCAGCTGGTTTATTCGGGTCGAACACATGGTGGAGAAGCTGCTGGCAAACAATGACAAATGCTACTGGTAAGACCCGTTACAAGACCTAATATCCTCATTACTGCTGTCCTACCGTACAGTCAAGTCCTACTGCTAAGACCTGCTATCTACTATATATTACCATGCAGAGACAGTCAAGTCCTACTGCTAAGACCTGCTATCTACTGCATATAGCCATCCAGAGACAGTCAAGTCCTACTGCTAAGACCTGCTATCTACTGCATATAGCCATCCAGAGACAGTCGTCCTACTGCTAAGACCTGCTATCTACTGCATATAGCCATCCAGAGACAGTCAAGTCCTACTGCTAAGACCTGCTATCTACTGCATATAGCCATGCAGAGACAGTCAAGTCCTACTGCTAAGACCTGCTATCTACTGCATATAGCCATGCAGAGACAGTCAAGTCCTACTGCTAAGACCTGCTATCTACTGCATATTACCATGCAGAGACAGTCAAGTCCTACTGCTAAGACCTGCTATCTACTGCATATTACCATGCAGAGACAGTCAAGTCCTACTGCTAAGACCTGCTATCTACTGCATATTACCATGCAGAGACAGTCAAGTCCTACTGCTAAGACCTGCTATCTACTATATATTACCATGCAGAGACAGTCAGGTCCTACTGCTAAGACCTGCTATCAACTGCATATAGCCTACCTATATATACCTGAGGCTCCGTACAGACGGTGTGATGCCGTACGCCCCCATTTTCACTACGTTTGGGGTCACTTAACCATTTCCTTGTTTTTGAAAAAGCTTATTTTGTTGTCCATTAAAATAACAAATTGATCAGAAATACAGTGTAGACATTGTTAATGTTGTAAGTGACTATTGTAGCTGGAAACAGCTGATTTTTAATGGAATATCTACTTAGGCGTAGAGGGGCCCAATGGCACGTTGTGTTAGCTAATCCAAGTTTATAATTTTAAAAGGCTAATTGATCATTAGAAAACCATTTAAAACCAATAAAGTTTGATTTGTCCTCCGGAGGCTCAACACCGTCTGTACGGAGCCTCAGGTCCGCACTCCCGGATCGAGCTCTGTGTCGCTGCAGCAGCCATTTGGTTTCCCCTCCCCCTCCATCTACACTGTCATGCCAAACCCCTCCCCCTCCATCTACACGGTCATGCCAAACCCCTCCCCCTCCATCTACACTGTCATGCCAAACCCCTCCCCCTCCATCTACACTGTCATGCCAAACCCCTCGCCCTCCATCGACACTGTCATGCCAAACCCCTCGCCCTCCATCGACACTGTCATGCCGAACCCCTCGCCCTCCATCGACACTGTCATGCCAAACCCCTCGCCCTCCATCGACACTGTCATGCCAAACCCCTCGCCCTCCATCGACACTGTCATGCCGAACCCCTCGCCCTCCATCGACACTGTCATGCCGAACCCCTCGCCCTCCATCGACACTGTCATGCCGAACCCCTCGCCCTCCATCGACACTGTCATGCCAAACCCCTCCATCGACACTGTCATGCCAAACCCCGCCCTCCATCTACACTGTCATGCCAAACCCCTCGCCCTCCATCGACACAGTCATGCCAAACCCCTCCATCTACACTGTCATGCCAAACCCCTCCATCTACACCGTCATGCCAAACCCCTCCATCTCCACTGTCATGTCAAACCCCTCCCCCTCCATCTCCATCTACACTGTCATACCAAACCCCTCCCCCTCCATCTACACTGTCATACCAAACCCCTCCCCTCCATCTCCATCTACACCGTCATGCCAAACCCCTCCATCTCCATCTACACTGGCATCCAAACCCTCCATCTCCATCTACACTGGCATGCCAAACCCCTCCATCTCCATCTACACTGGCATGCCAAACCCCTCCCCCTCCATCGTCATGCCAAACCCCTCCCCCTCCATCTACACTGTCATGCCAAACCCCTCCCCTCCATCTACACTGTCATGCCAAACCCCTCCATCTACACTGTCATGCCAAACCCCTCCATCTACACTGTCATGCCAAACCCATCCACCTCCATCGTCATGCCAAACCCCTCCCCCTCCATCGTCATGCCAAACCCCTCCATCGTCATGCCAAACCCCTCCATCTCCATCTACACTGTCATGCCAAACCCCTCCCCCTCCATCTCCTTCTACACTGTCATGCCAAACCCCTCCATCTACACTGTCATGCCAAACCCCTCCCCCTCCATCTCCTTCTACACTGTCATGCCAAACCCCTCCATCTACACTGTCATGCCAAACCCCTCCATCTACACTGTCATGCCAAACCCCTCCATCTACACTGTCATGCCAAACCCCTCCATCTACACTGTCATGCCAAACCCCTCCATCTACACAGTCATGCCAAACCCCTCCATCTACACAGTCATGCCAAACCCCTCCATCTACACTGTCATGCCAAACCCTTCCATCTACACTGTCATGCCAAACCCCACCCCCTCCATCTACACTGTCATGCCAAACCCCTCCCCCTCCATCTCCACTGTCATGCCAAACCCCTCCATCTACACTCCATCACTCCATCATGATATTCTCAGCTACAGGGATCTGTACTGAGGATAATTCTGGTTCTTTGTGAGATGGCCTCTCTTGTCGATTATAGCTAGTGTCGGTTATAGCTAGTGTCGGTTATAGCTAGTGTCGGTTATAGGTTATAGCTAGTGTCGGTTATAGCTAGTGTCGGTTATAGCTAGTGTCGGTTATAGCTAGTGTCGGTTATAGCTAGTGTCGGTTATAGCTAGTGTCGGTTATAGCTAGTGTCGGTTATAGCTAGTGTCGGTTATAGCTAGTGTCATTTATAGCTAGTGTCGGTTATAGCTAGTGTCGGTTATAGCTAGTGTCGGTTATAGCTAGTGTCGGTTATAGCTAGTGTCGGTTATAGCTAGTGTCGGTTATAGCTAGTGTCGGTTATAGCTAGTGTCGGTTATAGCTAGTGTCGGTTATAGCTAGTGTCGGTTATAGCTAGTGTCGGTTATAGCTAGTGTCGGTTATAGCTAGTGTCGGTTATAGCTAGTGTCCTGTCGGTTATAGCTAGTGTCCTGTCGGTTATAGCTAGTGTCCTGTCGGTTATAGCTAGTGTCCTGTCGGTTATAGCTAGTGTCCTGTCGTTATAGCTAGTGTCGGTTATAGCTAGTGTCGGTTATAGCTAGTGTCGGTTATAGCTAGTGTCGGTTATAGCTAGTGTCGGTTATAGCTAGTGTCGGTTATAGCTAGTGTCGGTTATAGCTAGTGTCGGTTATAGCTAGTGTCGGTTATAGCTAGTGTCGGTTATAGCTAGTGTCGGTTATAGCTAGTGTCGGTTATAGCTAGTGTCGGTTATAGCTAGTGTCGGTTATAGCTAGTGTCGTGTCGGTTATAGCTAGTGTCGTGTCGGTTATAGCTAGTGTCGTGTCGGTTATAGCTAGTGTCGTGTCGGTTATAGCTAGTGTCGGTTTATAGCTAGTGTCGTGTCGGTTATAGCTAGTGTCGTGTCGGTTATAGCTAGTGTCGGTTATAGCTAGTGTCGGTTATAGCTAGTGTCGGTTATAGCTAGGTTATAGCTAGTGTCGTGTCGGTTATAGCTAGTGTCGTGTCGGTTATAGCTAGTGTCGGTTATAGCTAGTGTCGATTATAGCTAGTGTCGATTATAGCTAGTGTCGATTATAGCTAGTGTCGTGTCGGTTATAGCTAGTGTCGGTTATAGCTAGTGTCGGTTATAGCTAGTGTCGGTTATAGCTAGTGTCGGTTATAGCTAGTGTCGGTTATAGCTAGTGTCGTGTCGGTTATAGCTAGTGTCGTGTCGGTTATAGCTAGTGTCGGTTATAGCTATAGCTAGTGTCTAGGTTATAGCTAGTGTCGTGTTATAGCTAGTGTCGGTTATAGCTAGTGTCGTGTTATAGCTAGTGTCGTGTCGGTTATAGCTAGTGTGTCGGGTTATAGCTAGTGTCGTGTCGGTTATAGCTAGTGTCGTGTCGGTTATAGCTAGTGTCGTTATAGCTAGTGTCGGTTATAGCTAGTGTCGTTATAGGTTATAGCTAGTGTCGGTTATAGCTAGTGTCGGGTTATAGCTAGTGTCGGTTATAGCTAGTGTCGGTTATAGCTAGTGTCGGTTATAGCTAGTGTCGGTTATAGCTAGTGTCGGTTATAGCTAGTGTCGTGTCGGTTATAGCTAGTGTCGGTTATAGCTAGTGTCGGTTATAGCTAGTGTCGTGTCGGTTATAGCTAGTGTCGGTTATAGCTAGTGTCGGTTATAGCTAGTGTCGGTTATAGCTAGTGTCGGTTATAGCTAGTGTCGGTTATAGCTAGTGTCGGTTATAGCTAGTGTCGGTTATAGCTAGTGTCGTGTCGGTTATAGCTAGTGTCGGTTATAGCTAGTGTCGGTTATAGCTAGTGTCGGTTATAGCTAGTGTCGGTTATAGCTAGTGTCGGTTATAGCTAGTGTCGGTTATAGCTAGTGTCGGTTATAGCTAGTGTCGGTTATAGCTAGTGTCGGTTATAGCTAGTGTCGGTTATAGCTAGTGTCTTAGTAGTAGTGTCGGTTATAGCTAGTGTCGTTATAGCTAGTGTCGGTTATAGCTAGTGTCGGTTATAGCTAGTGTCGGTTATAGCTAGTGTCGTGTTTATAGCTAGTGTCGTGTCGGTTATAGCTAGTGTCCGTTATAGCTAGTGTCGGTTATAGCTAGTGTCGTGTCGGTTATAGCTAGTGTCGGTTATAGCTAGTGTCGGTTATAGCTAGTGTCGGTTATAGCTAGTGTCGGTTATAGCTAGTGTCTTATAGCTAGTGTCGGTTATAGCTAGTGTCGGTTTATAGCTAGTGTCGGTTATAGCTAGTGTCGGTTATAGCTAGTGTCGGTTATAGCTAGTGTCGGTTATAGCTAGTGTCCTGTTGATTATAGCTAGTGTCGGTTATAGCTAGTTAAAATATATTTTATTATCGAGCTAATTTGTGTTATTTTTAGAATCAGACTTGGTACATCTGTATTGGACTATACACACTGCAGGGAAATGTGTCAGCTCTGGGGCCGCGTGGCTCTGGGGCCGCGTGGCTCTGGGGCTCTGGGGCCGCGTGGCTCTGGGGGCCGCGTGGCTCTGGGGCCGCGTGACTCTCTGTAGAGGTTGGATAGCTCCGTTCCTTCAGCACGAGATCGCACAGGACAGCAGCACACTGTAAATTCTCCATTTAGGATGGCTAGAGAGAGTGTGGTAGTGGGCAGAAATTATTCCATTGATTTAAATAGAAATGCCTCTCACAAATGGGAATTGATGAACTCATTGGACTACTAGAGGAACCCGATGCCATTTACAAGCATGTATTCTCCTGTGGCTGGGATGGGAGCGGCTTGGCCCCCCCAAAAAAGGCTTCTGTCCAAATTGGCACACTAGTCCCTTTGTAGTGCACTAGGTTTAACATGGGCCTGGTCAACAGTAGTGCACTAGGTTTAACATGGGCCTGGTCAACAGTAGTGCACTAGGTTTAACATGGGCCTGGTCAACAGTAGTGCACTAGGTTTAACATGGGCCTGGTCAACAGTAGTGCACTAGGTTTAACCTGGGCCTGGTTAACGGTAGTGCACTAGGTTTAACCTGGGCCTGGTTAACAGTAGTGCACTAGGTTTAACCTGGGCCTGGTTAACAGTAGTGCACTAGGTTTAACCTGGGCCTGGTTAACAGTAGTGCACTAGGTTTAACATGGGTCTGGTCAACAGTAGTGCACTAGGTTTAACATGGGCCTGGTCAACAGTAGTGCACTAGGTTTAACATGGGCCTGGTCAACAGTAGTGCACTATACAGGGAATAGGGTACCATTTGGGACTCACACAAGGATAAAGGAGAGAAGATACCTGGACGGGGAAGTTTTTTAACCTTGAAGAAAAAAATGCATCTCTGTTTATTTAGAAAATGATCTAGAGGCCAGCTGGATATAGTCAATGCTACTGTGTGCTAGTTTCTGTCTGAGTTGTTTTACATATTAGAAAGACTAACTTTTATATTTAATCACTGAGATTATGTTAGGTCATAAGTGTTAATGAGTCCTTGGTCGCAATTCTCCAGTCCTTTTTCCCTGACGTGTGCACTACCCCACACAGATTTAAAAGCATATGATTGGGACACAAGGGGATTGTCAGTTGTGTTACTTGTCAGGATGTCGGCCATTTTGTGTCATGGCAAATGTAGTTCAGTGAAATGGAGTCAGTCCCATCCCATTTCTTTATCGCTCTTTTTGGGCATTTTCTACTGTGAACCGAAATGAACCGTTCGTTCATAGTACAGAACGGCAATGGTAGGAATGAGACCCAAAGATACAGACCGAGAAGACATGAGACCATAGTAACATCTTCATGGGATTTCCAGATGTTTCTGTTGGCCTCTTTTTGGTTGAGTTCAGGCCAGTCTGCTCCCCAGGTGAAAGATGACCTCACCAGTTCAGATCAGACCAGTTCAGACCAGTTCAGATCAGACCAGTTCAGACCAGACCAGTTCAGATCAGACCAGTTCAGATCAGACCAGTTCAGATCAGACCAGTTCAGATCAGACCAGTTCAGACCAGACCAGTTCAGACCAGACCAGTTCAGACCAGACCAGTTCAGATCAGACCAGTTCAGATCAGACCAGATCAGACCAGTTCAGATCAGACCAGTTCAAGACCAGTTCAGATCAGACCAGTTCAGATCAGACCAGTTCAGATCAGACCAGATCAGACCAGTTCAGATCAGACCAGACCAGTTCAAGACCAGTTCAAGACCAGACCAGTTCAGATCAGACCAGTTCAGATCAGACCAGATCAGACCAGACCAGTTCAGACCAGACCAGTTCAGACCAGACCAGTTCAGATCAGACCAGTTCAGATCAGACCAGATCAGACCAGTTCAGATCAGACCAGACCAGTTCAAGACCAGTTCAAGACCAGACCAGTTCAGATCAGACCAGTTCAGATCAGACCAGATCAGACCAGTTCAGACCAGACCAGTTCAGACCAGACCAGTTCAGACCAGACCAGTTCAGATCAGACCAGTTCAGATCAGACCAGTTCAGATCAGACCAGTTCAGATCAGACCAGATCAGACCAGTTCAGATCAGACCAGACCAGTTCAAGACCAGTTCAGATCAGACCAGTTCAGATCAGTTCAGACCAGACCAGTTCAGCCAACTAGAGATATCTAATAGAGGATCAGACCAGACCAGTTCAGACCAGACCAGTTCAGACCAGTTCAGATCAGACCAGTTCAGACCAGACCAGTTCAGACCAGACCAGTTCAGACCAGACCAATTCAGACCAGTTCAGACCAGACCAGACCAGTTCAAGACCAGTTCAAGACCAGTTCAAGACCAGTTCAAGACCAGTTCAAGACCAGTTCAGATCAGACCAGTTCAGATCAGATCAGATCAGACCAGAACAGTTCAGACCAGTTCAGACCAGTTCAGACCAGACCAGTTCAGACCAGTTCAGACCAGACCAGTTCAGATCAGACCAGTTCAGATCAGTTCAGATCAGACCAGTTCAGATCAGACCAGTTCAGATCAGACCAGTTCAGACCAGACCAGACCAGTTCAGCCAACTAGAGATATCTAATAGAGGCCAGATGAATGAAGACATGCTGTTGCCTGCTAGTTTCAGTGGTAGTCTTTCCAGTTCTGGCTCTTCTGTTAAATCACTGAATTTGTGTTGAGTCTTCCCCTCCCTGGCTGAAGGACTTGTTCAGTTATATTACACAAGGCAGTCTGTCTAGAGACATTTTTATTTTCTCTTTCTGATACAGGATAACCGCGTCTCCCCGGTCTGTCTGGTCCTCGTCTGTCTAGACCTCGTCTCCCCCGGTCTGTCTGGTCCTCGGTCTGTCTCCCCCTCGTCTGTCTAGACCTCGTCTCCCCCGGTCTGTCTGGTCCTCGTCTGTCTAGACCTCATCTCCCCCGGTCTGTCTGGTCCTCGTCTGTCTAGACCTCATCTCCCCCGGTCTGTCTGGTCCTCGCCTGTCTGGTCCTCGTCTCCCCCGGTCTGTCTGGTCCTCGTCTGTCTGGTCCTCGTCTCCTCGGTCTGTCTAGACCTCATTTCCTCTGTCTGTCTCCCCCTCGTCTGTCTGGACCTCGTCTCCCCGGTCTGTCTGGACCGCGTCTCCCCGGTCTGTCTGGTCCTCGTCTGTCTAGACCTCGTCTCCCCCGGTCTGTCTGGTCCTCGGTCTGTCTCCCCCTCGTCTGTCTAGACCTCGTCTCCCCCGGTCTGTCTGGTCCTCGTCTGTCTAGACCTCGTCTCCCCCGGTCTGTCTGGTCCTCGCCTGTCTGGTCCTCGTCTCCCCCGGTCTGTCTGGTCCTCGTCTGTCTGGTCCTCGTCTCCTCGGTCTGTCTAGACCTCATTTCCTCGGTCTGTCTCCCCCTCGTCTGTCTAGACCTCGTCTCCCCCGGTCTGTCTGGTCCTCGTCTGTCTAGACCTCGTCTGTCTGGTCCTCGTCTGTCTAGACCTCGTCTCCCCCGGTCTGTCTGGTCCTCGTCTGTCTAGACCTCGTCTCCCCCGGTCTGTCTGGTCCTCGTCTGTCTAGACCTCGTCTCCCCCGGTCTGTCTGGTCCTCGTCTGTCTAGACCTCTTCTCCCCCGGTCTGTCTGGTCCTCATTTCCTCGGTCTGTCTCCCCCTCGTCTGTCTAGACCTCGTCTCCCCCGGTCTGTCTGGTCCTCGTCTGTCTAGACCTCGTCTCCCCCGGTCTGTCTGGTCCTCGTCTGTCTGGTCCTCGTCTCCTCGGTCTGTCTAGACCTCATTTCCTCTGTCTGTCTCCCCCTCGTCTGTCTGGACCTCGTCTCCCCGGTCTGTCTGGACCTCGTCTCCCCGGTCTGTCTGGACCTCGTCTCCCCGGTCTGTCTGGACCTCGTCTCCCCGGTCTGTCTGGACCTCGTCTCCCCGGTCTGTCTGGACCTCGTCTCCCCGGTCTGTCTGGACCTCGTCTCCCCGGTCTGTCTGGACCTCGTCTCCCCGGTCTGTCTGGACCTCGTCTCCCCGGTCTGTCTGGACCTCGTCTCCCCGGTCTGTCTGGACCTCGTCTCCCCGGTCTGTCTGGACCTCGTCTCCCCGGTCTGTCTGGACCTAGTCTCCCCGGTTTTTCTGGACCTCGTCTGTCAAGACCTCGTCTCCCCGGTCTGTCTGGACCTCGTCTCCCCGGTCTGTCTGGACCTCGTCTCCCCGGTCTGTCTGGACCTCGTCTCTCCGGTCTGTCTGGACCTCGTCTCTCCGGTCTGTCTGGACCTCGTCTCTCCGGTCTGTCTGGACCTCGTCTCCCCGGACTGTCTGGACCTCGTCTCCCCGGTCTGTCTGGACCTCGTCTCCCCGGT
>NC_060175.1:5134939-5154939 GCF_021184085.1 Oncorhynchus gorbuscha
ATGGAGGAGAGGAGATGGAGGAGAGGAGATGGAGATGAGATGGAGGAGAGGAGATGGAGGATGGAGGAGAGGAGAGGGAGAGATGGAGGAGAGGAGAGGGAGAGATGGAGGAGAGGAGAGGGAGAGATGGAGGAGAGGAGAGAGAGATGGAGGAGAGGAGAGAGAGAGATGGAGGAGAGGAGAGAGAGAGATGGAGAGAGAGAGAGAGAGATGGAGGAGAGGAGAGAGAGAGATGGAGGAGAGGAGAGGAGAGATGGAGGAGAGGAGAGAGAGAGATGGAGGAGAGGAGAGAGAGAGATGGAGGAGAGAGAGAGATGGAGGAGAGAGAGATGGAGGAGAGAGAGAGATGGAGGAGAGGAGAGAGAGAGATGGAGGAGAGGAGAGAGAGAGATGGAGGGAGGGAGAGGAGAGAGATGGAGGGAGGGAGAGGAGAGAGATGGAGGGAGGGAGAGGAGAGAGATGGATGGAGGGAGAGGAGAGAGATGGATGGAGGGAGAGGAGAGAGATGGATGGAGAGAGAGGAGGAGAGAGATGGAGGAGAGAAGAGGAGAGATGGATAGAGGGAGAGGAGAGAGATGGAGGAGAGAAGAGGAGAGATGGATAGAGGGAGAGGAGAGAGATGGAGGGAGAGGAGAGAGATGGAGGGAGAGGAGAGAGATGGAGGGGGAGGAGAGATGGAGGGAGGCGGAGCAGAGAGGAGAGATCCATAGAATCAAACCACTTCTGGGAGAATTGGAATAAATTAAACCCGTTAACCACAGGTTCTGTCAGACCTGGGCTCTGACCGTTAACCACAGGTTCTGTCAGACCTGGGCCCTAACCGTTAACCACAGGTTCCGTCAGACCTGGGCCCTAACCGTTAACCACAGGTTCTGTCAGACCTGGTCTCTGACCGTTAACCACAGGTTCTGTCAGACCAGGGCTCTGACCGTTAAACTTAGAAAAACAAATATAATGATATTCAAAAAATGGTCCGGAAATCAGGATGACAAATATAAATTATATTTGGACACAGTTCTATTAGAACACACCAGAAACTACACATATCTAAGACTAAATATCAGCAACACAGGTAGCTTTCACATGGCTGTGAACGAACTGAGAGACAAAGCAAGAAGAGCATTCTATGCCATTAAAAGGAACATGAAAATCTGGCTCAAAATGTTCCAATCAGTTCTAGAACCAGTTGCTCTATATGGCAGTGAAGTATTGGGTCCAATCTCTAATAATGAATTTACCAAATGGGACAAACATCCAATCGAAATACTGCATGCAGAGTTTTGCAAGACTGTATCGCAAGGGCAAAGGAAAAACTCAAAATTAATTATTCTGTAGAGCAGAATGGGGCCAATACCCTCTTCCTCGTTCGAATAGAAAAAAAGAGACATCAAATTTTACAACCATCTAAGAACAAGTGACCCCAAAACATTCCATTACACAGCTCTGCAATGCCAAGAGCCAGTTCACCAACCCAAACCCCATAGAGCCTCAAAACAGCACTCAGAAAATCTGGCCCAAATCATCACAAAACAAAAATAAAAAATATATCACCTATTGGAAAGACTACAATTTGTCTCTAAAATTTGTCTCTAAACAGACAGTCTGCCACCAAGTACTATCTGACCACTGTGACTGATAGAAAACTGAGGAAAATATTGACTAGGTACAGACTCAGTGAGCACAGTCTGGCTATAGAGACCGGTCGTCACAGACCAACCTGGCTGCCCAGAGAGGACAGTCTGGCTGTAGAGACTGGTCGTCACAGACAAACCTAGAGAGGACAGTCTGGCTATAGAGACCGGTCGTCACAGACAAACCTGGCTGCCCAGAGAGGACAGTCTGGCTATAGAGACCGGTCGTCACAGACAAACCTGGCTGCCCATAGAGGACAGTCTGGCTGTAGAGACCGGTCGTCACAGACAAACCTAGAGAGGACAGTCTGGCTATAGAGACCGGTCGTCACAGACAAACCTGGCTGCCCAGAGAGGACAGTCTGGCTATAGAGACCAGTCGTCACAGACAAACCTGGCTGCCCAGAGAGGACAGTCTGGCTGCCCAGAGAGGACAGTCTGGCTGCCCAGAGAGGACAGTCTGGCTGCCCATAGAGGACAGTCTGGCTGCCCAGAGAGGACAGTCTGGCTGCCCAGAGAGGTCAGTCTGGCTATAGAGACCGGTCGTCACAGACAAACCTGGCTGTCCAGAGAGGACAGTCTGGCTATAGAGACCAGTCGTCACAGACAAACCTGGCTGCCCAGAGAGGACAGTCTGGCTGCCCAGAGAGGACAGTCTGGCTATAGAGACCGGTCATCACAGACAAACCTGGCTGCCCAGAGAGGACAGTCTGGCTATAGAGACCGGTCATCACAGACAAACCTGGCTGGCTCCAGAGAGGACAGTCTGGCTATAGAGACCGGTCATCACAGACAAACCTGGCTGCCCAGAGAGGACAGTCTGGCTATAGAGACCGGTCGTCACAGACAAACCTGGCTGCCCAGAGAGGACAGTCTGGCTATAGAGACCGGTCGTCACAGACAAACCTGGCTGCCCAGAGAGGACAGTCTGGCTATAGAGACCGGTCGTCACAGACAAACCTGGCTGCCCAGAGAGGACAGTCTGGCTATAGAGACCGGTCGTCACAGACAAACCCAGAGAGGACAGTCTGGCTATAGAGACCGGTCGTCACAGACAAACCTGGCTGCTCAGAGAGGACAGGCTGTGCTCACTCTGCTCCAGGGGAGAGGAAGAGACAGAGCTGCATTTCCTATTATTACTTTGACAAATACTCAGACCTAAGAGAGTATTTCTTTCCCAAAATTATAATTCAATACAAAGAATTTGAAACTATAAAAGATGAAGAATAAATCAAATATTTATTGGGTGAAAAGACCAAATGTACAATTTTAGCAGCCAAATGTGTCCTGCCACAACCTGAGGGACAGCCAGTGAAAAGTGTAATGTAATGTCGATAATATTTCCCATTTTGTTTTGTCTTTCATACCAGGTCATGTGTCTTCTCAGTCATGTTGACACTGGTCCACTACCAGGTCATGTGTCTTCTCAGTCATGTTGACACTGGTCTACTACCAGGTCATGTGTCTTCTCTGGTCTACTACCAGGTCATGTGTCTTCTCAGTCATGTTGACACTGGTCTACTACCAGGTCATGTGTCTTCTCAGTCATGTTGACACTGGTCTACTACCAGGTCATGTGTCTTCTCAGTCATGTTGACACTGGTCTACTACCAGGTCATGTGTCTTCTCTGTCATGTTGACACTGGTCTACTACCAGGTCATGTGTCTTCTCTGTCATGTTGACACTGGTCTACTACCAGGTCATGTGTCTTCTCTGTCATGTTGACACTGGTCTACTACCAGGTCATGTGTCTTCTCTGTCATGTTGACACTGGTCTACTACCAGGTCATGTGTCTTCTCAGTCATGTTGACACTGGTCTACTACCAGGTCATGTGTCTTCTCAGTCATGTTGACACTGGTCTACTACCAGGTCATGTGTCTTCTCAGTCATGTTGACACTGGTCTACTACCAGGTCATGTGTCTTCTCAGTCATGTTGACACTGGTCTACTACCAGGTCATGTGTCTTCTCTGTCATGTTGACACTGGTCTACTACCAGGTCATGTGTCTTCTCAGTCATGTTGACACTGGTCTACTACCAGGTCATGTGTCTTCTCTGTCATGTTGACACTGGTCTACTACCAGGTCATGTGTCTTCTCAGTCATGTTGACACTGGTCTACTACCAGGTCATGTGTCTTCTCAGTCATGTTGACACTGGTCTACTACCAGGTCATGTGTCTTCTCTGTCATGTTGACACTGGTCTACTACCAGGTCATGTGTCTTCTCAGTCATGTTGACACTGGTCTACTACCAGGTCATGTGTCTTCTCTGTCATGTTGACACTGGTCTACTACCAGGTCATGTGTCTTCTCAGTCATGTTGACACTGGTCTACTACCAGGTCATGTGTCTTCTCAGTCATGTTGACACTGGTCTACTACCAGGTCATGTGTCTTCTCTGTCATGTTGACACTGGTCTACTACCAGGTCATGTGTCTTCTCTGTCATGTTGACACTGGTCCACTACCAGGTCATGTGTCTTCTCAGTCATGTTGACACTGGTCCACTACCAGGTCATGTGTCTTCTCAGTCATGTTGACACTGGTCCACTACCAGGTCATGTGTCTTCTCAGTCATGTTGACACTGGTCTACTACCAGGTCATGTGTCTTCTCAGTCATGTTGACACTGGTCTACTACCAGGTCATGTGTCTTCTCAGTCATGTTGACACTGGTCTACTACCAGGTCATGTGTCTTCTCAGTCATGTTGACACTGGTCTACTACCAGGTCATGTGTCTTCTCAGTCATGTTGACACTGGTCTACTACCAGGTCATGTGTCTTCTCAGTCATGTTGACACTGGTCTACTACCAGGTCATGTGTCTTCTCAGTCATGTTGACACTGGTCTACTACCAGGTCATGTGTCTTCTCAGTCATGTTGACACTGGTCTACTACCAGGTCATGTGTCTTCTCAGTCATGTTGACACTGGTCCACTACCAGGTCATGTGTCTTCTCAGTCATGTTGACACTGGTCTACTACCAGGTCATGTGTCTTCTCAGTCATGAGCTTGACACTGTCTACTACCAGGTCATGTGTCTTCTCAGTCATGTTGACAGCCTGGTCTACTACCAGGTCATGTGTCTTCTCAGTCATCTGTCTGACACTGGTCTACTACCATCTGTCATGTGTCTTCTCAGTCATGTTGACACTGGTCTGTCTAGCCAGGTCATCTGTCTTCTCAGTCATGTTGACACTGGTCTACTACCAGGTCATGTGTCTTCTCAATCATCTGTCTGACACTGGTCTACTACCATCTGTCATGCCAGTCTTCTCAGTCATCTGTCTGACACTGGTCTACTACCATCTGTCATGTGTCTTCTCAGTCATGTTGACACTGGTCCACTACCAGGTCATGTGTCTTCTCAGTCATGTTGACACTGGTCTACTACCAGGTCATGTGTCTTCTCAGTCATGTTGACACTGGTCTACTACCAGGTCATGCCAGTCTTCTTTATTCATCTGTCTGACATCTGGTCTATTAACCATCATGTGTCTTCTCAGCCATGAGCTTGACACTGGTCTACTACCAGGTCATGTGTCTTCTCAGTCATGTTGACACTGGTCCACTACCAGGTCATGTGTCTTCTCAGTCATGTTGACACTGGTCTACTACCAGGTCATGTGTCTTCTCTGGTCTACTACCAGGTCATCGTGTCTTCTCAGTCATGTTGACACTGGTCCACTACCAGGTCATGTGTCTTCTCAGTCATGTCTGACACTGGTCTACTACCAGGTCATGTGTCTTCTCAGTCATGTTGACACTGGTCTATTACCAGGTCATGTGTCTTCTCAGTCATGTTGACACTGGTCTACTACCAGGTCATGTGTCTTCTCAGTCATGTTGACACTGGTCTACTACCAGGCCATGTGTCTTCTCAGTCATGTTGACACTGGTCTACTACCATCTGTCATGTGTCTTCTCAGTCATGTTGACACTGGTCTACTACCATCTGTCATGTGTCTTCTCTGTCATGTTGACACTGGTCTACTACCAGGTCATGTGTCTTCTCTGTCATGTTGACACTGGTCTACTACCATCTGTCATGTGTCTTCTCTGTCATGTTGACACTGGTCTGCCACTACCAGGTCATGTGTCTTCTCTGTCATGTCTGTCTGCAGCTGGTCTACTACCATCTGTCATGTGTCTTCTCAGTCATCTGTCTGACACTGGTCTACTACCATCTGTGTCTTCTCAGTCATGAACCAGATGGAGGGAGCCAGAGCTTTAGGAACCATCTGTCTGGAGGGAGGCAGAGCTTTAGGAAGGGATCTGGAGGGGAGCTGACAGGAGAGGGAGGGAGGCGGAGAGAAAAGGAGAGAGATGGAGAGGAGAAAAATGGATGGAGGCGAGAGATCTGAGCCAGATGGATGGACCATCTGTCTGCCATCTAGCCGGGAACTCATTAACCATCTTTGTCTCCCTCTCAGCTCTATTAACCATCTGTCCCATCTCCAGCGTTCCATCTCCCTCAGCTCTCTGTCTGCCACACACACTGTATTAACCATCTATCTGGGCCAACTACCATTTTGTTTGGAATCTGTCTGAGCAGAATTTACAGACACCTGTCTGCCAGCCAGCCTTGAGCTTTATTAACCATCTGTCTGCCAGCCTTGAGCTTTATTAACCATCTGTCTGGCAGCTAGCCCATCTGTCTGCCAGCTTTATTAACCATCTGTCTGCCAGCTAGCCTTGAGCTTTATTAACCATCTGTCTGCCAGCCTTGAGCTTTATTAATCATCTGTCTGCCAGCCTTGAGCTTTATTAACCATCTGTCTGCCAGCCTTGAGCTTTATTAACCATCTGTCTGCCAGCCTTGAGCTTTATTAACCATCTGTCTGCCAGCCTTGAGCTTTATTAACCATCTGTCTGCCAGCCTTGAGCTTTATTAACCATCTGTCTGCCATCTAGCCTTGAGCTTTATTAATCATCTGTCTGCCAGCTAGCCTTGAGCTTTATTAACCATCTGTCAGCCAGCCTTGAGCTTTATTAACCATCTGTCTGCCAGCCTTGAGCTTTATTAATCATCTGTCTGCCAGCCTTGAGCTTTATTAACCATCTGTCTGCCATCCTTGAGCTTTATTAACCATCTGTCTGCCATCTAGCCTTGAGCTTTATTAACCATCTGTCTGGCAGCTAGCCTTGAGCTTTATTAACCATCTGTCTGCCAGCCTTGAGCTTTATTAACCATCTGTCTGCCATCTAGCCTTGAGCTTTATTAACCATCTGTCTGCCATCTAGCCTTGAGCTTTATTAACCATCTGTCTGCCATCTAGCCTTGAGCTTTATTAACCATCTGTCTGCCATCCTTGAGCTTTATTAACCATCTGTCTGCCAGCTAGCCTTGAGCTTTATTAACCATCTGTCTGCCAGCTTTGAGCTTTATTAATCATCTGTCTGCCAGCCTTGAGCTTTATTAACCATCTGTCTGCCAGCCTTGAGCTTTATTAACCATCTGTCTGCCAGCCTTGAGCTTTATTAATCATCTGTCTGCCAGCCTTGAGCTTTATTAATCATCTGTCTGCCAGCCTTGAGCTTTATTAACCATCTGTCTGCCAGCCTTGAGCTTTATTAACCATCTGTCTGCCAGCCTTGAGCTTTATTAACCATCTGTCTGCCATCTAGCCTTGAGCTTTATTAATCATCTGTCTGCCAGCTAGCCTTGAGCTTTATTAACCATCTGTCTGCCAGCCATGAGCTTTATTAACCATCTGTCTGCCAGCCTTGAGCTTTATTAATCATCTGTCTGCCAGCCTTGAGCTTTATTAACCATCTGTCTGCCATCCTTGAGCTTTATTAACCATCTGTCTGCCATCTAGTCCCAGCTTGAGCTTTATTAACCATCTGTCTGCAGCTAGCCTTGAGCTTTATTAACCATCTGTCTGCCAGCCTTGAGCTTTATTAACCATCTGTCTGCCATCCTTGAGCTTTATTAATCATCTGTCTGCCATCTAGCCTTGAGCTTTATTAACCATCTGTCTGCCATCTAGCCTTGAGCTTTATTAACCATCTGTCTGGCAGCTAGCCTTGAGCTTTATTAACCATCTGTCTGGCAGCTAGCCTTGAGCTTTATTAACCATCTGTCTGCCATCTAGCCTTGAGCTTTATTAACCATCTGTCTGCCATCTTGCCTTGAGCTTTATTAACCATCTGTCTGCCATCCTTGAGCTTTATTAACCATCTGTCTGCCATCTAGCCTTGAGCTTTATTAACCATCTGTCTGCCATCTAGCCTTGAGCTTTATTAATCATCTGTCTGCCATCCTTGAGCTTTATTAATCATCTGTCTGCCATCCTTGAGCTTTATTAACCATCTGTCTGCCATCTAGCCTTGAGCTTTATTAACCATCTGTCTGCCATCTAGCCTTGAGCTTTATTAACCATCTGTCTGCCAGCCTTGAGCTTTATTAACCATCTGTCTGCCATCTAGCCTTGAGCTTTATTAACCATCTGTCTGTCTGCCAGCCTTGAGCTTTATTAACCATCTGTCTGCCAGCCTTGAGCTTTATTAACCATCTGTCTGCCATCTAGCCTTGAGCTTTATTAACCATCTGTCTGCCATCTAGCCTTGAGCTTTATTAACCATCTGTCTGCCAGCCTTGACCTTTATTAACCATCTGTCTGCCAGCTAGCTCAGAGTTTTAATCATCTGTCTGCCAGCTGGGAATCGGTCAAATCAAAGTTTATTTGTCTTGTGCACAGAATATTCCTCATGGAATGCCGTGTCACCGTGGCAACGGTGGTGCTGTAGGCGGCCAGCTAAATGAGCCCCAAGGTTGCCTTTTTAATACATCTTATTCATTCTCTCCATTTAAATTCCATGACTGTTTTCTCATTCGCTGGGAACGTTTGATATGTCCGGCATGCTTTTTCTGATATCCAGTCTACTGCGTACCTCCTTTCAAAAATAGACATTTTCGTGTGTAACTCATTAACCCTTGACTCGTGGGAATTTACCTATATGGATAGAGATACAATGACATTTTTTTTATAAAATAAGAAATATTGTTAACAAATTAAAATGGGACAAGTTTGGAGATTTATGATGTAAATGATTTAGGCCAACGGTCCACCTGACACGGGGTGTTTTGTCTTGTATGACGTCAGCTGTTTTGATTATAATCCTCAACGTCTCATCTTTCTAAATACACGGAGTCGTCTTTAATGTACAGCATCGTCCCTCACTCTGTCAACACTACATTAAGCAGAAGTTGCCCAATCAGCAGGGGGGATGGGGGGGGGGGGGGCTTCTTGTGATGCGCAGTGCGCAAGTTCAGATCGTCAGTCAGTCAAAACCCATATAGAGCTGTGAAGCACAGAGCCTGACCTCTGACCTCATGTATAGAATGTTACTGTACATCCTCTGACCTCATGTATAGCGTGTTACTGTACAGCCACTGATCTCATATATAGCGTGTTACTGTACAGCCACTGACCTCTGACCTCATGTATAGAATGTTACTGTACAGCCACTGACCTCTGACCTCATGTATAGCATGTTACTGTACAGCCACTGATCTCATATATAGCGTGTTACTGTACAGCCACTGACCTCTGACCTCATGTATAGAATGTTACTGTACAGCCACTGACCTCTGACCTCATGTATAGCATGTTACTGTACAGCCACTGATCTCATATATAGCGTGTTACTGTACAGCCACTGACCTCTGACCTCATATATAGCGTGTTACTGTACGGCTACTGACCTCTGACCTCATGTATAGCATGTCAGCATGGACCCTGTAGAACGTTTCCAAAACCTTGTAAAATTCCCTGAATAATTCAGGCTGTTCTGGGGACAAAGGGGGCGGTCTGACCCAGCACTAGATGTGTGTACCTAATGAACTGTCCGGTGATGTGCAGTTCGAGCCCAAACGATTCAATCTTTTTGAACGACACTCTATTGACTCGAGAGTCACGATCGGTTTTTCTGAGTGGGTCGTTTATTTCAGTCCTTGGTTTGACCTGATAGTGAGTCCTACAGCAGGATTGATACACGCTCCTCTGGCTCAGCGGCTCCAGAGCCCACGTGCTCCGACCAACTCCTGTCTGTCATACATACCACCCCCACCACAGAGCCCACCCCCACCACAGAGCCCACCCCCACCACAGAGCCCACCCCACCACCACAGAGCCCACCCCCACCACAGAGCCCACCCCACCACCACAGAGCCCACCCCCACCACAGAGCCCACCACCACCACAGAGCCCACCCCCACCACAGAGCCCACCACCACCACAGAGCCCACCACAGAGCCCACCCCCACCACAGAGCCCACCCCCACCACAGAACCCACCATCACAGAGCCCACCAGAGACCACCACCACAGAACCCACCACCACCACAGAGCCCACCCCCACCACAGACCACTACAGAGCCCACCGCCACCACAGACCACCACAGAGCCCACCACAGACCACCACAGAGCCCACCACAGAGACTACCACAGAGACTACCACAGAGCCCACCACCACCACAGAGACTACCACAGAGCCCACCACCACCACAGAGACCACCACAGAGCCCACCACCACCACAGAGACTACCACAGAGCCCACCACCACCACAGAGACCACCACCACCACCACCAATACAAAACCCACCACCACAGAGCCCACCACCACCTCAGGGCTCACCACCATCAATACAGAGCCCACCACCACCATACAAAGCCCACCACCACACACCAATACAGAGCCCACCACCAATACAGAGCCCACGCCCACCACCACCACAGAGCCCACCACCACCAACTGTCTGTCATACAGAGCCCACCACCAATACAGAACCCAGAGCCCACCACCACCTCCAGCACCCCACCACCACCAACTGTCTGTCATACAGAGCCCACCAAAACCACAGAGCCCACCACCAGTATAGAGCCCACCACAGAGCCCACCACAGAGCCCACCTCCAGCACATAACCCTCCACCACAGAGCCCACCACCACCAACTGTCTGTCACACAGAGCCCACCACCACCTCCACCACAGAGCCCACCACTACCACAGAGCCCACCACCACCACAGAACCCACCACCACCACAGAGCCCACCACCACCTCCACCACAGAGCCCACCACCACCAACCCACCTGTCTGTCATACAGAGCCCACCACCACCACAGAGCCCACCACCACCACATAACCCACCACCACCAACTGTCTGTCATACAGAGCCCACCACCACCACAGAGCCCACCTCCACCACATAACCCACCACCACCAACTGTCTGTCATACAGAGCCCACCACCAATACAGAACCCACCACAGAGCCCACCACCACCTCCAGCACATAACCCACCACCACCAACTGTCTGTCATACAGAGCCCACCAAAACCACAGAGCCCACCACCAGTATAGAGCCCACCACAGAGCCCACCACAGAGCCCACCTCCAGCACATAACCCACCACCACAGAGCCCACCACCTCCACCACAGAGCCCACCACCACCAACTGTCTGTCATAGAGCCCACCACCACCTCCACCACAGAGCCCACCACTACCACAGAGCCCACCACCACCACAGAGCCCACCACCACCTCCACCACAGAGCCCACCACCACCAACTGTCTGTCATACAGAGCCCACCACCACCACAGAGCCCACCACCACCACATAACCCACCACCACCAACTGTCTGTCACCACCACCACAGAGCCCACCACCACCACAGAGCCCACCTGCACCACATAACCCACCACCACCAACGGTCTGTCATACAGAGCCCACCACCAATACAGAGCCCACCACCAATACAGAGCCCACCACCAATACAGAGCCCACCACCTATACAGAGCCCACCACCAATACAGAGCCCACCACCAATACAGAGCCCACCACCAATACAGAGCCCACCACCAATACAGAGCCCACCACCAATACAGAGCCCACCACCAATACAGAGCCCACCACCAATACAGAGCCCACCACCACCACAGAGCCCACCACCAATATAGAGCCCACCACCAATATAGAGCCCACCACCAATATAGAGCCCACCACCAATATAGAGCCCACCACCAATATAGAGCCCACCACCAATATAGAGCCCACCACCAATATAGAGCCCACCACCACCACAGAGCCCACCACCACCACAGAGCCCACCACCACCACCTCCAGCACATAACCCACCACCACAGAGCCCACCACCTCCACCACAGAGCCCACCACCACCACAGAGCCCACCACCACCACAGAGCCCACCACCACCACAGAGCCCACCACCACCTCCTCCACAGAGCCTACCACCACCTCCACCACAGAGCCCACCACCACTGAGCCCACCACCACCACAGAGCCCACCACCACAGAGCCCACCACCACTGAGCCCACCACCACCACAGAGCCCACCACCACAGAGCCCACCACCACAGCCCACCACTATCTATGGCAAGACTTAAAAATGGCTTCTAGCAATGATCAACAACCAACTTGATGGACCTTGAATCATTTTTAAAAGAACCATGTGCAAATAATTGTACAATTCAGGTGTGGAAAGCTCTTAGAGACTTACCCAGAAACACTCACAGCTCTTAGAGACTTACCCAGAAACACTCACAGCTCTTAGAGACTTACCCAGAAAGACTCACAGCTCTTAGAGACTTACCCAGAAAGACTCACAGCTCTTAGAGACTTACCCAGAAAGACTCACAGCTCTTAGAGACTTACCCAGAAAGACTCACAGCTCTTAGAGACTTACCCAGAAAGACTCACAGCTCTTAGAGACTTACCCAGAAAGACTCACAGCTCTTAGAGACTTACCCAGAAAGACTCACAGCTCTTAGAGACTTACCCAGAAAGACTCAGCTGTAATCGCTCTTAGAGACTTACCCAGAAAGACTCACAGCTCTTAGAGACTTACCCAGAAAGACTCAGCTGTAATCGCTCTTAGAGACTTACCCAGAAAGACTCAGCTGTAATCGCTCTTAGAGACTAACCCAGAAAGACTCACTGCTCTTAGAAATACCCAGAAAGACTCACAGCTCTTAGAATTACCCAGAAAGACTCACAGCTCTTAGAGACTTACCCAGAAAGACTCGCAGCTCTTAGAATTACCCAGAAAGACTCGCAGCTCTTAGAGACTTACCCAGAAAGACTCACAGCTCTTAGAGACTTACCCAGAAAGACTCACATCACTTAGAATTACCCAGAAAGACTCACAGCTCTTAGAATTACCCAGAAAGACTCACAGCTCTTAGAATTACCCAGAAAGACTCACAGCTCTTAGAATTACCCAGAAAGACTCACAGCTCTTAGAATTACCCAGAAAGACTCACAGCTCTTAGAATTACCCAGAAAGACTCACAGCTCTTAGAATTACCCAGAATTACCCAGAAAGACTCGCAGCTCTTAGAGACTTACCCAGAAAGACTCGCAGCTCTTAGAGACTTACCCAGAAAGATTCACAGCTCTTAGAGACTAACCCAGAAAGACTCGCAGCTCTTAGAGACTAACCCAGAAAGACTCACAGCTCTTAGAGACTAACCCAGAAAGACTCACAGCTCTTAGAATTACCCAGAAAGACTCACAGCTCTTAGAATTACCCAGAAAGACTCACAGCTCTTAGAATTACCCAGAAAGACTCACAGCTCTTAGAATTACCCAGAAAGACTCACAGCTGTAATCGCTGCCAAAAGATCATTCTAACATGTATTGACTCATGGGGTTTGAATACTTATGTATATTAGATATTTCTGTCTTTCATTTTCAATAAACTTGTAACAATGTGTAGAAACATGTTTTCCCTTTGTCATTGTGTGTAGATGGTTGAGAAGACAAAAACAATATATTTTTAATCCATTTTAAAAAATTCAGGCTGCAACACAACAACATGTTGTAGTAAGTCCAGGGGTATAAAAAATACTGAAGTGCCTGGCTTCTGAAGGCACTGTAAGGGTAACTGGGGATCTACCACCCCTCTATCAGGTTATTGGGGGGGGGGGCAAATGTAGGCTGTCGTGTGTCCCCCCAATTCACTTTTGATCTCAAATCACCATTTAATAGCTAAATTGTCATTTGAACGCTGAAGGTGCGAGAGAATATTCATATAGTTCTCGTTTGGTTAGCACACAAAACTGACCAGCCTACTGATATGTTAGCTGGAGTTGTTTGGCGTGAAAAATGGCTTCATTGAGATCATTGACTGTCAAAGCAGAGTGACGTGTTTATAGTTCTGAACGAGAGGAAGCATCATTCGTCATCAAAAGATGAGAGGTATTTTCAGAAAAAGGGATAGAAAGTAATTAGTGAACCGGAGATTTTCATAACGTTTGGATCGATATTCTGATTGATACACGCTACATTTTGGGCAGGTTGGGGGGGGGTCCTGCGCACCGATGCACTTAAACATTTGAATAGGGGGCCGGCGGGTATCAGTGAATTGCTACATCCCTAACTGACACACACACACACACACCGACCGTATTTACACACACACACACACCGACCGTGTTTACACACACACACACACACCGACCGTGTTTACACAAACACACACACCGACCGTGTTTACACAAACACACACACACACTGACCGTGTTTACACACACACACACACACCGACCGTGTTTACACACACACACTCACCGACCGTGTTTACACACACACACACACTCACCGACCGTGTTTACACACACACACCGACCGTGTTTACACACACACACACGACCGTGTTTACACACACACACACACACCGACCGTGTTTACACACACACACACACACACACACACACACACACACACACACACACACACACACACACACACACACACACACACACACACACACACACACACACAGTGTTTACACACACACACACACACACACTGACCGTGTTTACACACACACACACACACACTGACCGTGTTTACACACACACACCGACCGTGTTTACACACACACGTGTTTACACACACCGACCGTGTTTACACACACACACACACACACCGACCGTGTTTACACACACACCGACCGTGTTTACACACACACACCGACCGTGTTTACACACACACACACACACCGAGCGTGTTTACACACACACACCGAGCGTGTTTACACACTTACACACACACACCGAGCGTGTTTACACACCATCTTCAGCTGTCTGTCATTTACACGAAGAATGGAATGGAGACTACTGCTCTGTTGCTGACTGTGTGTGTGTGTGTGTGTGTGTGTGTGTGTGTGTGTGTGTGTGTGTGTGTGTGTGTGTGTGTGTGTGTGTGTGTGTGTGTGTGTGTGTGTGTGTGTGTGTGTGTGTGTGTGTGTGTGTGTGTGTGTGTGTGTGTGTGTGTGTGTCCAGGTGGTGTGTGTAGGATCCATGGCTGAGCTGGAGGCGTTGACAGGAGTGAAAGTAACTGATCTGCATCGGGAGAGGTGAGTCACTGATCGTCTGCAGCGATTTTACACACACACGCACACACACACACACACACACACACACACACACACACACACACACACACACAGTGATGGTTGGACGCAACACAGACAAGGTCAGGAACAGAACCAGATCACTAACAGGAGGTCATCCTGGATGAAGGATACACTGTCATTACTCCCTACTGAACCACCCCCTACTGAACCACCCCCTAATGAGCCACCCTCTAATGAGCCACCCTCTAATGAACCACCCTCTAATGAACCACCCTCTAATGAACCACCCTCTAATGAGCCACCCTCTAATGAGCCACCCTCTACTGAACCACCCCCTACTGAACCACCCTCTAATGAACCACCCTCTAATGAACCACCCTCTAATGAACCACCCTATAATGAACCACCCTGTTTAATGAACCACCCCCTAATGAACCACCCTCTAATGAGCCACCCCCTACTGAACCACCCCCTAATGAACCACCCCCTAATGAACCACCCCCTAATGAACCACCCTGTTTAATGAACCACCCCTAATGAACCACCCTCTAATTTACCACCCTGTTTAACAAACCACCCACTAATGAACCACCCTCTTTAATGAACCATCCTCTCATGAACCACCCTCTAATGAACCACCCTGTTTAATGAACCACCCTCTAATTAACCACCCTGTTTAATGAACCACCCTGTTTAATGAACCACCCTGTTTAATGAACCACCCTCTAATGAGCCACCCTGTTTAATGAACCACCCTGTTTAATGAACCACCCTCTAATGAACCACCCTGTTTAATGAACCACCCTCTAATGAACCACCCTGTTTAATGAACCACCCTCTAATGAACCACCCCTAATGAACCACCCTCTAATGAACCACCCCTAATGAACCACCCCCTAATGAACCACCCCCTAATGAACCACCCTCTAATGAAACACCCTCTAATGAACCACCCTGTTTAATGAACCACCCTCTAATGAACCACCCTGTTTAATGAACCACCCTGTTTAATGAACCACCCTCTAATGAACCACCCTCTAATGAACCACCCCTAATGAACCACCCCCTAATGAACCACCCTCTAATGAACCACCCCCTAATGAACCACCCCCTAATGAACCACCCCCTAATGAACCACCCCCTAATGAACCACCCTCATTTAATGCTATCATTGAGCCATCCTCTTTCCATTGTTTTGTGTGACAATAAATATGAATCAAATCTATCCGCACCAAGACTCCATGCTCATCGTTCTATATTTAATGTTCACAACCTCCTCCTGGCGGCAGGGTAGCCTAGTGGTTAGAGTGTAGAGGCGGCAGGGTAGCCTAGTGGTTAGAGTGTAGAGGCGGCAGGGTAGCCTAGTGGTTAGAGTGTAGAGGCGGCAGGGTAGCCTAGTGGTTAGAGTGTAGAGGCGGCAGGGTAGCCTAGTGGTTAGAGTGTAGAGGCGGCAGGGTAGCCTAGTGGTTAGAGTGTAGAGGCGGCAGGGTAGCCTAGTGGTTAGAGTGTAGAGGCGGCAGGGTAGCCTAGTGGTTAGAGTGTAGAGGCGGCAGGGTAGCCTAGTGGTTAGAGTGTAGAGGCGGCAGGGTAGCCTAGTGGTTAGAGTGTAGAGGCGGCAGGGTAGCCTAGTGGTTAGAGTGTAGAGGCGGCAGGGTAGCCTAGTGGTTAGTGTAGAGGCGGCAGGGTAGCATAGTGGTCAGGGTAGCCTAGTGGTTAGAGCGTTGGACTAATAACCGGAAGGTTGCAAGTTCAAATCCCCGAGCTGATAAGGTACAAATCTGTCGTTCTGCCCCTGAACAGGCAGTTAACCCACTGTTCCTAGACCAGTTAACCCACTGTTCCTAGGCAGTCATTGAAAATAAGAATTTGTTCTTAAATAAAGGTTAAATAAAATCCATGTTCTGTCTCTTTCCCTCACCCCTCTCTCTCTCTCTCCCTCGCTCGCTCTCTCTCTCTCTGCCTCTCTCTCTCTCTGCCTCTCTCTCTCTCTGCCTCTCTCTCTCTCTGCCTCTCTCTCTCTCTGCCTCTCTCTCGCTCGCTTGCTCTCTCTTTCTGCCTCGCTCGCTCCCTCTCTCTCTCTCTCTCTCTCTCTCTCTCTCTCTCTCTCTCTGCTCTCTCTCTCGCTCTCTCTCTCGCTCTCTCTCTCTCCTCTCTCTCTCGCTCTCTCTCTCGCTCTCTCTCTCTGCCTCTCTCTCTCGCTCTCTCTCTCTCTCTCTGCCTCTCTCTCTCGCTCTCTCTCTCTGCCTCTCTCGCTCTCTCTCTCTCTCGCTCTCTCTCTCTCGCTCTCTCTCTGCCTCTCCTCCCTCTCTCTGTCTCTCCCTCTCTCCCTCTCTCCCTCTCTCTCCCTGCCTCTATCCTTCCATAGCATTGACCAGTTGACTATCCCGTCCCGCTGTGGTAAAGGCGTGTTGCGCAGGGTCAGTGAGGTGTTTGACTGCTGGTTTGAGTCGGGCAGCATGCCCTACGCCCAGGCCCACTACCCCTTTGAGAACAGGAAGGAGTTCGAAGACACCTTCCCCGCTGACTTCATTGCTGAGGGCATCGACCAGACCAGAGGATGGTAAGACCTTGTTAGCCTGCTGAGCTAAAGTATCAAGCCACTGTTAGCCTGCTGAGCTAAGGTATTAAGCCACTGTTAGCCTGCTGAGCTGAAGTATCAAGACACTGTTAGCCTGCTGAGCTAAGGTATCAAGACACTGTTAGCCTGCTGAGCTGAAGTATCAAGACACTGTTAGCCTGCTGAGCTAAGGTATCAAGACACTGTTAGCCTGCTGAGCTGAAGTATCAAGACACTGTTAGCCTGCTGAGCTAAGGTATCAAGACACTGTTAGCCTGCTGAGCTAAGGTATCAAGACACTGTTAGCCTGCTGAGCTGAAGTATCAAGACACTGTTAGCCTGCTGAGCTAAGGTATCAAGACACTGTTAGCCTGCTGAGCTAAGGTATCAAGACACTGTTAGCCTGCTGAGCTAAGGTATCAAGACACTGTTAGCCTGCTGAGCTAAGGTATCAAGACACTGTTAGCCTGCTGAGCTAAAGTATCAAGCCACTGTTAGCCTGCTGAGCTAAGGTATCAAGACACTGTTAGCCTGCTGAGCTAAGGTATCAAGACACTGTTAGCCTGCTGAGCTAAAGTATCAAGCCACTGTTAGCCTGCTGAGCTAAAGTATCAAGACACTGTTAGCCTGCTGAGCTAAGGTATCAAGACACTGTTAGCCTGCTGAGCTAAGGTATCAAGACACTGTTAGCCTGCTGAGCTAAGGTATCAAGACACTGTTAGCCTGCTGAGCTAAGGTATCAAGACACTGTTAGCCTGCTGAGCTAAGGTATCAAGACACTGTTAGCCTGCTGAGCTAAGGTATCAAGCCACTGTTAGCCTGCTGAGCTAAGGTATCAAGACACTGTTAGCCTGCTGAGCTAAGGTATCAAGACACTGTTAGCCTGCTGAGCTAAGGTATCAAGACACTGTTAGCCTGCTGAGCTAAGGTATCAAGACACTGTTAGCCTGCTGAGCTAAGGTATCAAGACACTGTTAGCCTGCTGAGCTAAGGTACAGGGTTAGCCCTCCAGACTAATGTGATGGTTCCCTGTTCCCTAATGTGATGGTTCCCTGTTCCCCTCTAGGTTCTACACCCTCCTGGTGTTGTCCTAATGTGATGGTTCCCTGTTCCCCTCTAGGTTCTACACCCTCCTGGTGTTGTCCTAATGTGATGGTTCCCTGTTCCCCTCTAGGTTCTACACCCTCCTGGTGTTGTCCTACTGTGATGGTTCCCTGTTCCCCTCTAGGTTCTACACCCTCCTGGTGTTGTCCTAATGTGATGGTTCCCTGTTCCCCTCTAGGTTCTACACCCTCCTGGTGTTGTCCTAATGTGATGGTTCCCTGTTCCCCTCCTGGTGTTGTCCTAATGTGATGGTTCCCTGTTCCCCTCCTGGTGTTGTCCTACTGTGATGGTTCCCTGTTCCCTAATGTGATGGTTCCCTGTTCCCCTCTAGGTTCTACACCCTCCTGGTGTTGTCCTAATGTGATGGTTCCCTGTTCCCCTCTAGGTTCTACACACTCCTGGTGTTGTCCTAATGTGATGGTTCCCTGTTCCCTAATGTGATGGTTCCCTGTTCCCCTCTAGGTTCTACACCCTCCTGGTGTTGTCCTAATGTGATGGTTCCCTGTTCCCCTCTAGGTTCTACACCCTCCTGGTGTTGTCCTAATGTGATGGTTCCCTGTTCCCTAATGTGATGGTTCCCTGTTCCCCTCTAGGTTCTACACCCTCCTGGTGTTGTCCTAATGTGATGGTTCCCTGTTCCCCTCTAGGTTCTACAACCTCCTGGTGTTGTCCTAATGTGATGGTTCCCTGTTCCCTAATGTGATGGTTCCCTGTTCCCCTCTAGGTTCTACACCCTCCTGGTGTTGTCCTAATGTGATGGTTCCCAGTTCCCCTCTAGGTTCTACACCCTCCTGGTGTTGTCCTAATGTGATGGTTCCCTGTTCCCCTCTAGGTTCTACACCCTCCTGGTGTTGTCATAATGTGATGGTTCCCTGTTCCCCTCCTGGTGTTGTCCTAATGTGATGGTTCCCTGTTCCCCTCCTGGTGTTGTCCTAATGTGATGGTTCCCTGTTCCCTAATGTGATGGTTCCCTGTTCCCCTCTAGGTTCTACACCCTCCTAATGTGATGGTTCCCTGTTCCCCTCTAGGTTCTACACCCTCCTAATGTGATGGTTCCCTGTTCCCCTCTAGGTTCTACACCCTCCTGGTGTTGTCCTAATGTGATGGTTCCCTGTTCCCCTCTAGGTTCTACACCCTGCTGGTGTTGTCCTAATGTGATGGTTCCCTGTTCCCCTCTAGGTTCTACACCCTCCTAATGTGATGGTTCCCTGTTCCCCTCTAGGTTCTACACCCTCCTAATGTGATGGTTCCCTGTTCCCCTCTAGGTTCTACACCCTCCTGGTGTTGTCCTAATGTGATGGTTCCCTGTTCCCTAATGT
>NC_060175.1:5157439-5192439 GCF_021184085.1 Oncorhynchus gorbuscha
ACCTGCCTCCCACCTCTAACCACTAGGCTACCTGCTTCCTCTAACCACTAGGCTACCTGCCTCCCACCTCTAATCACTAGGCTACCTGCCCCCTCTAATCACTAGGCTACCTGCCCCCTCTAACCACTAGGCTACCTGCCTCCCCTCTAACCACTAGGCTACCTGCCTCCTCTCTAACCACTAGGCTACCTGCCTCCCCTCTAACCACTAGGCTACCTGCCTCCCCTCTAACCACTAGGCTACCTGCCTCCCCTCTAACCACTAGGCTACCTGCCTCCCCTCTAACCACTAGGCTACCTGCCTCCCCTCTAACCACTAGGCTACCTGCCTCCTCTAACCACTAGGCTACCTGCCTCCCCTCTAACCACTAGGCTACCTGCCTCCTCTAACCACTAGGCTACCTGCCTCCTCTAACCACTAGGCTACCTGCCTCCTCTAACCACTAGGCTACCTGCCTCCTCTAACCACTAGGCTACCTGCCGCCCCTAACCACTAGGCTACCTGCCTCCCCTCTAACCACTAGGCTACCTGCCTCTAACCACTAGGCTACCTGCCTCTAACCACTAGGCTACCTGCCTCCTCTAACCACTAGGCTACCTGCCGCCCCTCTAACCACTAGGCTACCTGCCGCCCCTCTAACCACTAGGCTACCTGCTTCCTCTAACCACTAGGCTACCTGCCTCCCCCCTCTAACCACTAGGCTACCTGCATCCCCCCTCTAACCACTAGGCTACCTGCCTCCCCCTCAAACCACTAGGCTACCTGCCGCCCCTCTAACCACAACGCTACCTGCCTCCCTCTAACCACTACGCTACCTGCCTCCTCTAACCACTACGCTACCTGCCTCCTCTAACCACTAGGCTACCTGCCTCCCCTCTAACCACTAGGCTACCTGCCTCCCCTCTAACCACTAGGCTACCTGCCGCCCCTCTAACCACTAGGCTACCTGCCTCCCCCTCTAACCACTAGGCTACCTGCCTCCCACCTCTAACCACTAGGCTACCTGCCTCCCACCTCTAACCACTAGGCTACCTGCCCCACTCTAACCACTAGGCTACCTGCCCCTCTAACCACTAGGCTACCTGCCTCCCCCTCTAACCACTAGGCTACCTGCCCCCTCTAACCACTAGGCTACCTGCCGCCCCTCTAACCACTAGGCTACCTGCCTCTAACCACTAGGCTACCTGCCTCCCCTGGATGGGGATTTAGATGACCAAACATCTCTTTTATGCCCCCTCCCCCTCTAGGCTCTACCTAATCAACTCCCCGGTAGTGAGAGCTGAGAACCTGCGTTTCAAAGAGGAAGGAGTCAGAGATGTTCTTAAGGATGTGTTCCTCCCCTGGTACAACGCATACCGCTTCCTGGTCCAGAACATCCAGCGTCTCCACAAGGTAACCTCGTAACCCAGCCTTAGGCCTCCTCACCTCCCCCAGCATACCGCTTCCTGGTCCAGAACGTCCAGCATCTCCACAAGGTAACCTCGTAACCCAGCCTTAGGCCTCCTCACCTCCCCCAGCATACCGCTTCCTGGTCCAGAACGTCCCTCGTAACCCAGCCTTAGGCCTCCTCACCTCCCCCAGCATACCGCTTCCTGGTCTAGACCTTCCCTCGTAACCCAGCCTTAGGCCTCCTCACCTCCCCCAGCATACCGCTTCCTGGTCTAGAACGTCCCTCGTAACCCAGCCTTAGGCCTCCTCACCTCCCCCAGCATACCGCTTCCTGGTCCAGAACGTCCCTCGTAACCCAGCCTTAGGCCTCCTCACCTCCCCCAGCATACCGCTTCCTGGTCCAGAACGTCCAGCATCTCCACAAGGTAACCTCGTAACCCAGCCTTAGGCCTTCTCACCTCCCCCAGCATACCGCTTCCTGGTCCAGAACGTCCAGCATCTCCACAAGGTAACCCAGCCAGCCTTAGGCCTCCTCACCTCCCCCAGCATACCGCTTCCTGGTCTAGACCTTCCCTCGTAACCCAGCCTTAGGCCTCCTCACCTCCCCCAGCATACCGCTTCCTGGTCTAGAACGTCCCTCGTAACCCAGCCTTAGGCCTCCTCACCTCCCCCAGCATACCGCTTCCTGGTCCAGAACGTCCCTCGTAGTAACCCAGCCTTAGGCCTCCTCACCTCCCCCAGCATACCGCTTCCTGGTCCAGAACGTCCAGCATCTCCACAAGGTAACCTCCCTCGTAACCCAGCCTTAGGCCTCTTCACCTCCCCCAGCATACCGCTTCCTGGTCCAGAACGTCCAGCATCTCCACAAGGTAACCTCGTAACTCAGCCTTAGGCCTCCTCACCTCCCCCAGCATACCGCTTCCTGGTCTAGACCGTCCCTCGTAACCCAGCCTTATGCCTCCTCACCTCCCCCAGCATACCGCTTCCTGGTCTAGACCGTCCCTCGTAACCCAGCCTTAGGCCTCCTCACCTCCCCCAGCATACCGCTGTCCCTCGTAACCCAGCCTTAGGCCTCCTCACCTCCCCCAGCATACCGCTTCCTGGTCTAGAACGTCCCTCGTAACCCAGCCTTAGGCCTCTTCACCTCCCCCAGCATACCACTTCCTGGTCTAGACCGTCCCTCGTAACCCAGCCTTATGCCTCCTCACCTCCCCCAGCATACCGCTTCCTGGTCTAGACCTTCCCTCGTAACCCAGCCTTAGGCCTCCTCACCTCCCCCAGCATACCGCTTCCTGGTCCAGAACGTCCCTCGTAACCCAGCCTTAGGCCTCCTCACCTCCCCCAGCATACCGCTTCCTGGTCCAGAACGTCCAGCATCTCCACAAGGTAACCTCGTAACCCAGCCTTAGGCCTTCTCACCTCCCCCAGCATACCGCTTCCTGGTCCAGAACGTCCCTCGTAACCCAGCCTTAGGCCTCCTCACCTCCCCCAGCATACCGCTTCCTGGTCTAGACCTTCCCTCGTAACCCAGCCTTAGGCCTCCTCACCTCCCCCCCCAGCATACCGCTTCCTGGTCTAGAACGTCCCTCGTAACCCAGCCTTAGGCCTCCTCACCTCCCCCAGCATACCGCTTCCTGGTCGAGAACGTCCAGCATCTCCACAAGCATAACCTTCCTGGTCTAGACCCCCTCGTAACCCAGCCTTAGGCCTCCTCACCTCCCCCAGCATACCGCTTCCTGGTCCAGAACGCCCAGCATCTCCAGCAAGGTAACTGGTCTCGTAACCCAGCCTTAGGCCTCCTCACCTCCCCCAGCATACCGCTTCCTGGTCCAGAACGTCCCTCGTAACCCAGCCTTAGGCCTCCTCACCTCCCCCAGCATACCGCTTCCTGGTCCAGAACGTCCAGCATCTCCACAAGGTAACCTCGTAACCCAGCCTTAGGCCTTCTCACCTCCCCCAGCATACCGCTTCCTGGTCCAGAACGTCCCTCGTAACCCAGCCTTAGGCCTCCTCACCTCCCCCAGCATACCGCTTCCTGGTCTAGACCTTCCCTCGTAACCCAGCCTTAGGCCTCCTCACCTCCCCCAGCATACCGCTTCCTGGTCTAGAACGTCCCTCGTAACCCAGCCTTAGGCCTCCTCACCTCCCCCAGCATACCGCTTCCTGGTCGAGAACGTCCAGCATCTCCACAAGGTAACCTCGTAACCCAGCCTTAGGCCTCCTCACCTCCCCCAGCATACCGCTTCCTGGTCCAGAACGCCCAGCATCTCCACAAGGTAACCTCGTAACCCAGCCTTAGGCCTCCTCACCTCCCCCAGCATACCGCTTCCTGGTCCAGAACGTCCCTCGTAACCCAGCCTTAGGCCTCCTCACCTCCCCCAGCATACCGCTTCCTGGTCCAGAACTTCTAGAGGCTGCTTAATGTCCCCTACCCCCGTCTCCCGTACCCTGCCCCCGTACCTGTACCCTGCCCCCGGTTTAACCCAAGCCTTACCCTTATTACGCCTACCCCTGCCCTGCCACACCTCCTCAGCTTCCCTCTCCATATCCCCAACTCCAGCATGTGCAGAAAGTGGAAAATGTTCACATGCTCTACAAGGTGCTGTCCCCCCGCCCAACCCCTCCCTCTCTGCACAAGGTACCCATCTCCCTCTACAGCCCCAACCCCTCCCTCTCTGCACAAGGTACCCATCTCCCTCTACAGCGCAAACCCCTCCCCCCTCTAGCCCTGGCCCCCCTTACAGCCCAAACCCTCCCCCTCTAGCCCTGGCCCCCCTTACAGCCCAAACCCCTCCCCTCTAGCCCAACCCTCCCCTTACAGCCCTAACCCCCCAGCCCTCCCCTTACAGCCCAAACTCCTCCCCTCTAGCCCAACCCTCCCCTTACAGCCATAACCCCCCAGCCCTCCCCTGAGCCCAAACCCCTCCCCTTACAGCCCTAACTCCCCCAGCCCTCCCCTTACAGCCCAAACTCCTCCCCTCTAGCCCAACCCTCCCCTTAGAGCCCTAACCCCCCCAGCCCTCCCCTGAGCCCAAACCCCTCCCCTTACAGCCCTAACCCCCCAGCCCTCCCCTTACAGCCCAAACTCCTCCCCTCTAGCCCAACCCTCCCCTTACAGCCCTAACCCTCCCCTGAGCCCAAACCCCTCCCCTCTAGCCCAGCCCTCCCCTTACAGCCCTAACCCCCCAGCCCTCCCCTTACAGCTCAAACCCCTCCCCTCTAGCCCAGCCCTCCCCTTACAGCCCTAACCCCCCAGCCCTCCCCTTACAGCCCAAACCCCTCCCCTCTAGCCCATCCCTCCCCTTACAGCCCTAACCCCCCAGCCCTCCCCTTACAGCCCTAACCCCCCAGCCCTCCCCTTATAGCCCTAACCCCCCAGCCCTCCCCTCTAGCCCAGCCCTCCCCTTACAGCCCTAACCCCCAGCCCTCCCCTTTACAGCCCTAACCCCCCAGCCCTCCCCTGTAGCTCAGCCCTCCCCTTACAGCCCTAACCCCCCCAGCCCTCCCCTTACAGCCCTAACCCTCCCTCAACCAGACAGTAGTTTAACGAGAACACCTCAACCAGAACACAAGATACCACCTAATCACAGCCTCTGTAACGTTCTCTCTATCATGTTCTCTCTCTCTCGCTCGCGCGCTCACTTTCTCTTGCGCTCTCGCTCTCTCTTTCCGTGTCCTGTTCTCTGTGTGACCTTTTTGCCCTGTGACCTTTGCCCTTCAGGAGGACGGCATCAGCTTCCTGTACAACGAGGCCACAGCCAAGCGCAGTGACAACATCATGGACAAATGGATCCAGTCCTTCACCCAGTCTCTCATCCAGTTCTTCAAAGCTGAGATGGATGGTGAGCCACACACACACACACACACACACACACACACACACACACACACACACACACACACACACACACACACACACACACACACACACACACACACACACACACACACACACACACACACAAGCCGCTTCCTAGGGGTGTAACGGTACACGTATTCATACAGGAACCTCGGTTCGGTCCGCACTGTGAACCCGAATGAATACCAACGTAAACAAATTCACTAGTCCGCTAGGCTAGGCTGCGTGTGTTGCATCTGAGCTGAGAAAACATTTCGGGCTGTTCCGTTAAATCAGCTGTAGCCTATGCCCACGTTGTAATCAAAATGATTGGAGGAAATGGTGCGGGAATGCCCCTGTGAAGAGGCAATGGTGTGGGAATGCCCCTGTGAAGAGGCAATGGCGTGGGAATGCCCCTGTGAAGAGGAAATGGTGCGGGAATGCCCCTGTGAAGAGGCAATGGTGCGGGAATGCCCCTGTGAAGAGGCAATGGTGTGGGAATGCCCCTGTGAAGAGGAAATGGTGTGGGAATGCCCCTGTGAAGAGGCAATGGTGTGGGAATGCCCCTGTGAAGAGGCAATGGTGTGGGAATGCCCCTGTGAAGAGGCAATGGTGTGGGAATGCCCCTGTGAAGAGGCAATGGTGTGGGAATGCCCCTGTGAAGAGGCAATGGTGTGGGAATGCCCCTGTGAAGAGGAAATGGCATGGGAATGCCCTGGACCACAATCAAGATCAGACTAAACTAGAGCCTGCAGGACTTGCTTAGTGGAGTGTGATGTCATAAAAGCAGAGCATCTCTTTATTACAGACAGACCTCTCTCCATCTTTACAACCATTGAATCAATATGTTTTGACCATGACAGTTTACAATCTAAGGTAACGCCAAGTAATTTAGTCTCCTCAACTAGTTAAACTGACACACCATTAATTACCAGATTCAGCAGACGTGTAGAACATAGGGAATGATTTGTACCACATACAACGCTCTTAGTTTTAGAGATGTTCTGGACTTCATTAGCTGTGGTTGCTGACAGGCATATGGTTGAATCATCAGCATACATGGACACACATGCTTTGTTTAATGCCAGTGGCAGGTCATTGGTAAAAATAGAAAAGAGTAGAGGGCCTAGAGAGCTGCCCTGTGGTACACCACACGTTACATATTTAACATTATAGAAGCTTCCATTAAAGAAAACCATTTTGAGTTCTATTAGATAGATCACTTTGAATCCACGATATGACAGAGGTTGAAAAGCCATAAACATACACGTTTTCTCAAACAACAGGTTACGGTCAATAATAATCAGAGGCTCCACTGAAATCTAACAGTACAGCTCCTACATTCTTCTTATTGTCAATTTCTTTCAACCAGTCTTCAGTCAGTGGATCCCACAGTGACCGCACATACATATCCCAACCAGAAGCCATGGATTACAGGCAACATCCTCACTGAGCTAATGACTAGAGTTGCCGCTTTTAAGGACCGGGACATTAACCCGGACGCTTATAAGAAATCCCGCTACGCCCTCTGACGTACCATCAAACAGGCTAAGCGTCAATACAAGACTACGATCTAATTTTCTCTCATTTATTGGGAATGACCCGTAAGTAAGCATTTCACTGTTAAGTCTACACCGGTTGTATACGAAGCATGTGACAAATACAATTGTGTTTTTTATTTGACACACACACACACACACACACACACACACACACACACACACACACACACACACACACACACACACACACACACACACACACACACACACACACACACACACACACACACACACACACACACACACCGTGTACACACACACACAGTCTCTCATCCAAGGCTGAGATGAGTGACAAAACTACACCTCTCCACTGAAAGGCTTTTAAAAAAAATTAGATACTTAATGTTACATTCAGTTAAATTAAACCGATTTTAAATGAAATGAAATTCAGTAAATAGCTATAACCAAGGGGCAATTATTACTGGGCAGACAACCATGCCAACATGATGGATCTATAACAACGACATATAGGATAAAAACACATTATAAACTGGGTGGTTCGAGCCCTGAATGCTGATTGGCTGACAGCCGTAGAATATCAGACCGTATACCACGGGTATGACAAAAACATTAATTTTTACTGCTGTAATTACATTGGTAACCTGTTTATAATAGAAAAAAAGGCACCTCGGGAGTTGGTGATATATGGCCAATATACCACGGCTAAAGGGCTGTGTCCAGGCACTCCGCCTTGCGTCGTGCTTAAGAACAGCCCTTAGCCGTGGTATATTGACCGTATACCACACCTCCTCGGGGCCGTATTGCTTACATAGACAACACTGCATGTAAATACGATATCGTTTCGACCCCAGTTCGCTGTAACAGAACTCTGCTACTGTTTATGCGTCTGTCGTTTATAAAGACGACCTTTCCCGGCCGTTCCCTCTCCTCCAGACCACGAGTTGTAATCACAGTGTCTCCTTCGCAGCTTACAGGCTGTACACGGTGGTGCCAAAGCTTGTCAAGTTTGTGGACATGCTGACCAACTGGTACGTGAGGACCAACCGTAGGCGTTTCAAGGTGAGTTCACCCTCAAACACCGAGGCAGTCAAATAGCTTAAAGAGACAGTAACCACTATACCTCAAACACAGAGGCTTAAAGAGACAGTAACCACTATACCTCAAACACCGAGGCTTAAAGAGACAGTAACCACTATACCTCAAACACTGAGGCAGTCAAATAGCTTAAAGAGACAGTAACCACTATACCTCAAACACCGAGGCTTAAAGAGACAGTAACCACTATACCTCAAACACAGAGGCTTAAAGAGACAGTAACCACTATACCTCAAACACTGAGGCAGTCAAATAGCTTAAAGAGACAGTAACCACTATACCTCAAACACCGAGGCTTAAAGAGACAGTAACCACTATACCTCAAACACCGAGGCTTAAAGAGACAGTAACCACTATACCTCAAACACCGAGGCTTAAAGAGACAGTAACCACTATACCTCAAACACCGAGGCTTAAAGAGACAGTAACCACTATACCTCAAACACCGAGGCTTAAAGAGACAGTAACCACTATACCTCAAACACCGAGGCTTAAAGAGACAGTAACCACTATACCTCAAACACCGAGGCTTAAAGAGACAGTAACCACTTTACCTCAAACACCGAGGCTTAAAGAGACAGTAACCACTATACCTCAAACACCGAGGCTTAAAGAGACAGTAACCACTATACTTCAAACACCGAGGCTTAAAGAGACAGTAACCACTATACCTCAAACACCGAGGCTTAAAGAGACAGTAACCACTATACCTCTGTTTCTCTGTTGACTATGCTATATTGACTACAGTAACCACTATACCTCTGTTTCTCTGTTGACTATGCTATATTGACTACAGTAACCACTATACCTCTGTTTCTCTGTTGACTATGCTATATTGACTACAGTAACCACTATACCTCTGTTACTCTGTTGACTATGCTATATTGACCACAGTAATGTGAATGAATTGAGTTGGTCATCAATGACTCTCTGGTTAAAGATCTGTTGTGTTATGTATGGGACATGTTAGGGAGGAAGAGGAGGAGGAGGAAGATGATGATGTTTGTAACCGTGTATTTTAACCCCACAGGGAGAGAGTGGAACAGAGGACTGTCTGGGGGCTCTGGAGAATCTCTTCAGTGTTCTGTTCTCCATGTGCAGACTGATGGTGAGTCACATGGTGTAAAGGTGCATACTGTTTAACCCGGCTGAACTCTGCTCAATGACATCTGCTTCCATTGAAAGTGATGTATTGAGGGCAACAATTCCTCTTCGCCAAAACAGTTGCGCTTAGAACTAATGCACCGGAGTGTTCTAAATAACGAGCGCTCCGATGCTGTACCTCGTGGCGCTGTGCCCCCGTGGCGCTGTGCCCCCGTGGCGCCGTGCCCCGTGGCGCCGTGCCCCGTGACGCCGTGCCCCGTGACACTGTACCTCATGACGCATTGTGTGTATATCAGGCTGCAACTAAATCTCTGGTTAAACTTTTAAGTTCCTCCTCACAGAAATTGTTAAAGAAGGAAGTTTGAACTTAAGTCTGCTGCATATGATAATTTTACTTACCCTGCATTAGCTCTCAACGCAAGTGTCTTTGTATAAGGACAAGGGCTCCCCTGAGTTAGAATGGTAACGAGGACAAGGGCTCCCTGAGTTAGAATGGTAACGAGGACAAGGGCTCCCTGAGTTAGAATGGTAACGAGGACAAGGGCTCCCTGAGTTAGAATGGTAACGAGGACAAGGGCTCCCTGAGTTAGAATGGTAACGAGGACAAGGGCTCCCTGAGTTAGAATGGTAACGAGGACAAGGGCTCCCTGAGTTAGAATGGTAACGAGGACAAGGGCTCCCTGAGTTAGAATGGTAACGAGGACAAGGGCTCCCTGAGTTAGAATGGTAACGAGGACAAGGGCTCCCTGAGTTAGAATGGTAACGAGGACAAGGGCTCCCTGAGTTAGAATGGTAACGAGGACAAGGGCTCCCTGAGTTAGAATGGTAACGAGGACAAGGGCTCCCTGAGTTAGAATGGTAACGAGGACAAGGGCTCCCTGAGTTAGAATGGTAACGAGGACAAGGGCTCCCTGAGTTAGAATGGTAACGAGGACAAGGGCTCCCTGAGTTAGAATGGTAACGAGGACAAGGGCTCCCTGAGTTAGAATGGTAACGAGGACAAGGGCTCCCTGAGTTAGAATGGTAACGAGGACAAGGGCTCCCTGAGTTAGAATGGTAACGAGGACAAGGGCTCCCTGAGTTAGAATGGTAGGAGAGTTGTAGTGCATGTTCTCAACTAACTAGGTATCTCACTAGTATAGTACTGTATAGTATCGTTGTTCTTCTCTAACTATAGTACTGTATAGTATCGTTGTTCTTCTCTAACTATAGTACTGTATAGTATTGTTGTTCTTCTCTAACTATAGTACTGTATAGTGTCGTTGTTCTTCTCTAAATGGTCTCCTCCTCCCCACTAGGCTCCCTTCACCCCATTTATTACAGAGATGATGTACCAGAACCTGCGTCACCTGATCGACCCCACCTCTGTAGAGGAGAAGGACTCCAGTAGCATCCACTACCTCATGTTGCCTCTAGTCAGGTAATCAATCAGTCTATCAATCACACAGTACCTCATGTTGCCTCTAGTCAGGTAATCAATCAATCAATCATTGAATTTGTCTCGAAGGACGGCGAACTGCACCATTCACTAGCTCAAGTAGTCCCCCCACCCCCCCCCCCACTAGTGATTTAGTGCACTACTATTGAAAAGATCCCCATGGGTGGTAGTGCACTATATAGGGAGTAGGGCGCCATTTTGAAGAGTGACTTCCTCCTCAATGAATCTGAAAGTGTCTCTTGTCAAATTAGTAGCAGGGGACACAGGCAGCTCTTTTGACTAAAACTATTTATTTCCCAATTTATTAAAAACATTTTTTAAGGATTCCTCTTTAAAATTATATTTATTTTGAAATTGGAATGTTTGGACTTTTCTTTGAATCTCTTTAGTCAGAAACAAGAAGTGATTTGTGTTTTATGATGATAAATGACTCCCAGATGCTTCGGTGATGAGAGTAGTTGTTCTGAACCAACTTATTTGTGTTGAAACGCCTGTCAATTATACTATTCTGTTTGTATCAGTTTATTAACTCTGAGCTGCATTCGTGTCTGTACAACTCATCAGACGTGATCAAACCCAGGACTTAATATATAATAATATAATAATAATATAATAATATATGCTATTTAGCAGACGCTTTTATCCAAAGCGACTTACAGTCATGTGTGCATACATTCTACGTATGGGTGGTCCCGGGGATCGAACCCACTACCCTGGCGTTACAAGCGCCATGCTCTACCAACTGAGCTACAGAAGGACTTGATATAGACATGCAGGTCACACACACACACACACACACACACACACACACACACACACACACACACACACACACACACACACACACACACACACACACACACACACACACACACACACACACACACACACACACACACACACACACACACACCTTTGTTGTTAGTGCTATGATTGAGTAGCTAAACCCTTTAGTGTGTCTCTGAAGCGGCAGGGCCGTTGCTTTAGTCCCTGAAGCGACAATCTGTGTGTGTGTGTGTGTGTATTCTCCAGTCACTCTGAATGTCTGTCTTCACTACAGTACCTGCTCCCACACACACACACCTCTACCTCGCCGGTCTTTACCATTTCATGTACTGTCCCAGCCCACATATTACTACCCAGCCTGCTCGGCTGCAGCGGGAAACCTTGTTAAGAGCTCCTTCCAGTTCCTGTCCAAGACGTGAGACATCCTGTAGGGGTGACCTCCAATCAGGAGGAGACAAGACATCTGTCCGTCCGCTCTAAACCCATTAAGTGATTGGTTATCTGTCCTCTCCTTCTGGCTTGTTTCTGTGCGTCTGTCTCTGTCTGTCTCTGTCTGTCCCTTATCATGGTAATGGGACACATCTTGCTGCTGTGATTTGCACATTGTAGTATTTCGCCTAACAGATATGAGTTTATCCAGTGTTGGATTTGTTTTCAAATTCTTTGTGGGTCTGTGTGATCTGTGTTAAAGCATTTGTTTGGAAGTACAGCTCCGTTTCCATTTTGTGGGCAGTGGGTACATATCCTATACTGTAGCAAGGTTATGCTCACTGAGTCTCTACGATGAATTTGGAAAGTAAATTCAGACCGCTTGACTTTTTAAACATTTAGTTGCGTTACAGCCTCATTCTAAAAGTGATTCAATTAATGTTTTTCCTCATTAATCTACACACAATACCCTCTAATGACATCACAATACCCCGTAATGACATCACAATACCCCGTCATGACATCACAATACCCCGTCATGACATCACAATACCCCGTCATGACATCACAATACCCCGTCATGACAAAGTGAAAACAGGTTTTTAGACATTTTTGTACATTTATTACAACAACAAAAAAAAACGAAATACCTTTTTTTACATAAATATTCAGACCCTTTTGCTATGAGACTTGAAATTGAGATCAGGTGAATCCTGTTTCATTGATGATCCTTGATGTTTCTATGACTTGATTGGAGTCCACCTGTGATAAATTCAATTGAACAGTGACCAAGTAGGCTACTGTGGCTATTTGTTCATAATGTGGGCCTACCGGAGTGGCCTATTTTCAAGACCCTCGTTGTTGACTAGAAATTATCTATAACTGGGCTAATAACTCACTATCTTGCAAAGAATATGAACAAACGTACCCAAGTGGCTACATGAAGCTCTTGCTTTTGAATTCGAAACCCTGGTGTACATTGGGTTTTGATGCGCAGTCACAGGAAATGCTTTCATTCACTCGCTGTACAGTGATAGGGTGAGAGTCTTTTCCTCGTAGCAGGGTGGAGGTGACAACTTGTGGAAGACGCTTTTCCAATCACACCCTTTCCTGCTGGGCCCTCAGGGTCGTTTGTGCCTGTGTGCATAATGATGTGGCTCAGCGACCATCGTCGGTCAGGAGGGCTGGTGAAGTGCTGGGGGGGGGGGGGGGGTCTGATGGGTTGGTGGGTTCCTATCTTGTCTGTCCTGCCTGTAGTCGGGTTCTGAAGTGGGACTGTTCTGTTGTCTTCCTCTTTGGCGATGGCCAGCTTTCTCATGGGTTGTACATTGTCCCACCTCAGTTTACACCCCTGCTCCAACTGGGCTGTTTTTCTCTCCTGTTGGGTGTTTTGTCACCACAGTCCAGCGTGCAGACCCCCCCCCCACAGCTCTGGTTGAAGGGGGGGTGTTGTTGTGCTCTCTGGGATGTCTTGAATTGCCGTTTGAGCTCTACCATCTCGGTCTCCAACTGGGTGAATTTATCCCTCATGTTAATACAGGACCGGTGCTGTTGTGGGGTCTGCTCGGTGCTGTTGTGGGGTCTGCTCGGTGCTGTTGTGGGGTCTGCTCGGTGCTGTTGTGGGGTCTGCTCGGTGCTGTTGTGGGGTCTGCTCGGTGCTGTTGTGGGATCTGGGTCTGCTCGGTGCTGTTGTGGGGTCTGCTCGGTGCTGTTGTGGGGTCTGCTCGGTGCTGTTGTGGGGTCTGCTCGGTGCTGTTGTGGGGTCTGCTCGGTGCTGTTGTGGGGTCTGCTCGGTGCTGTTGTGGGGTCTGCTCGGTGCTGTTGTGGGGTCTGCTCGGTGCTGTTGTGGGGTCTGCTCGGTGCTGTTGTGGGGTCTGAGTCTGCTCGGTGCTGTTGTGGGGTCTGGGTCTGCTCTGTGCTGTTGTGGGGTCTGGGTCTGCTCTGTGCTGTTGTGGGGTCTGCTCGGTGCTGTTGTGGGGTCTGGGTCTGCTCGGTGCTGTTGTGGGGTCTGCTCGGTGCTGTTGTGGGATCTGGGTCTGCTCGGTGCTGTTGTGGGGTCTGCTCGGTGCTGTTGTGGGGTCTGGGTCTGCTCTGTGCTGTTGTGGGGTCTGCTCGGTGCTGTTGTGGGGTCTGCTCGGTGCTGTTGTGGGGTCTGCTCGGTGCTGTTGTGGGGTCTGCTCGGTGCTGTTGTGGGGTCTGCTCGGTGCTGTTGTGGGGTCTGCTCGGTGCTGTTGTGGGGTCTGCTCGGTGCTGTTGTGGGGTCTGCTCGGTGCTGAGGGGTGACTCTCTTGCTTGTCTGTGGGACTGTTTGAGAAGGGGGTGTGATCTGACTCGCTCAGGGTGGAGGGGGTCATCACCAGGGGTCAGCTTCTCCTGCGGTGCTTCTTCTTCGATCCTGTAAAAAGCCTGCTGAAAACATTTTAGGTTTCCCTGCACTACTACTGTTCCAGACTGTCGCAGTGTCCTCAATGTCCAGTGTTCTGACCCTCCACCCTGGGTTTAATACCCTCTCTGTCCAGTATTCTGACCCACCACCCTGGTTTAATACCCTCTCTGTCCAGTATTCTGACCTTCCAACCTGGTTTAATACCCTCTCTGTCCAGTATTGACCCTCCACCCTGGTTTAATACCCTCTCTGTCCAGTATTGACCCTCCACCCTGGTTTAATACCCTCTCTGTCCAGTATTGACCCTCCACCCTGGTTTAATACCCTCTCTGTCCAGTGTTCTGACCCTCCACCCTGGTTTAATACCCTCTCTGTCCAGTATTGACCCTCCACCCTGGTTTAATACCCTCTCTGTCCAGTGTTCTGACCCTCCACCCTGGTTTAATACCCTCTCTGTCCAGTATTGACCCTCCACCCTGGTTTAATACCCTCTCTGTCCAGTGTTCTGACCCTCCACCCTGGTTTAATACCCTCTCTGTCCAGTATTGACCCTCCACCCTGGTTTAATACCCTCTCTGTCCAGTGTTCTGACCCTCCACCCTGGTTTAATACCCTCTCTGTCCAGTATTGACCCTCCACCCTGGTTTTAATACCCTCTCTGTCCAGTATTCTGACCTTCCAACCTGGTTTAATACCCTCTCTGTCCAGTATTCTGACCCTCCACCCTGGTTTAATACCCTCTCTGTCCAGTATTCTGACCTTCCAACCTGGTTTAATACCCTCTCTGTCCAGTATTGACCCTCCACCCTGGTTTTAATACCCTCTCTTAACAGAAGGGTAGTGTGCTCTTATGGCCCTGTGCCATGCCAGGGGCGGAGGGGTCTGTGTGGAAGACGAGGTTGCTTACGTTCAGTAAATAGTGTCTCTGGATTTTCCTTTGGGGAAAGTTTCTCTTTTGTACTTTTATAGGTTTTTACTGTTGTTTTTCTGCTGGTTGTTGTTTTCCTTGACGGTCTTTGGAAGTACAAATCCTTTCCAGGTATTTAAAGTTTAAATTCAAGGATGTTTGACGTTTCGATTTGGATTGAAGGTTCTGTTGTAAAGGTCTCCTGAATAAGTCTGTGGAAATAAATAAATAAATAAATCTAGGTTTATTAACCCATTCTAATTCTAGATTTTTGGGAAAAATTTCAGGAGCCTGTTCGGCTGCGGAGGGAAGCCTTGTTAAACGCTCCTTCCTGTTCCTGTCCAAGAAGTGAGACATCCTGTAGAGGTGACCTCCAATCAGGAAGAGACCGTCTGTCCGCCCGCTATAAACCCATTAAATCATTTTTTTATTTTATTAGGAACCCCCATTAGCTGTTGCGAAAGCAGCAACTACTCTTCCTTGGTGTCCACACAAAACATGACATAATACAGAACATTAATAGACAAGAACAGCTCAAGGACAGCGCTACTTAAGTCAAATAAAAAAAACAAATGGCACACGTAGCCTACATATAAATACACACAATATCTAGGTCGAGTAGGGGAGAGGCGTTGTGCCCCGAGGTGTTGCTGTATCTGTTTGCTGTTCATTTGAGCAATAGGAGATGGGAGTTCCATGCAAATAGGGGCTTTTTTTATAATACTGTACACCTTTCTTGAATTTGTTTCTGAATTTGGGGACTGTGAAAAGACCCCTGTTGTCTGGTGGGGTGTCTGGTGGGGTGTGTGTGTGTGTGTGTGTGTGTGTGTGTGTGTGTGTGTGTGTGTGTGTGTGTGTGTGTGTGTGTGTGTGTGTGTGTGTGTGTGTGTGTGTGTGTGTGTGTGTGTGTGTGTGTGTGTGTGTGTGTGTGTCAGAGCTGTGTGTAAGTTGACTATGCAAACAATTTGGAATTCTTATTAAAAAAAATGTTTGATGCAGTCCATCTCTCAACTCTTAGCCAAGAGAGACTGGTATTTACATCAACCATTTGGTTATTATTTACAGTACCAGTTAATGATTCATTATTTATCTAGCACTTTTTTGGGGGGGATGATTCCATCATTATTTCATGGTTTTGATATCTTCACTATTATTCTACTATGTTGAAAATAGTTCAAATAAAGAAAAAAATCCTGTAATGAGTAGGTGTGTCCCAACTTTTGACTGGTACTGTATATTAGCCCTCTGATTACAAGGAAGAGCAAAGCGTGGCTCTCTGTTCTGGACCAGCTGCAGCTTAACAAGGTCTTTCCTTACAGCACTGGACCACACGACTGGACAATAATCAAGATCAGACTAAACTAGAGGCTGCAGGACTTTGTTTGTGGGGTGTGGTGTCAAAAAAGCAGAGCATCTCTTTGTCACAGACAGACCTCTCCCCATCTCTTTATTACAGACAGACCTCTCCCCATCTCTATATTACAGACAGACCTCTCCCCATCTTTACAACCATTGAATCTATATGTTTTGACCAGGACAGTTTACAATCTGAGGTAACGCCAAGTAATTTAGTCTCCTCGACGTGTTCAACAGCCACACCATTCATTATTCAGCTGAGGTCTAGAACGTAACCACTCTGGGATATTCGGGACGGTAGCGTCCCACCCCGCCAACAGCCAGTGAAACAACAAAAATCTCATAATTTCTAAAAATAATCCCATAGAATTCCTCAAGCATCCAAGTATTTTACACCATTTTAAAGATAAAATTGTCGTTAATCCAGCCACAGTGTCTGATTTCAAAAATGCTTTACAGCGAAAGCTCCACAAACTATTATGTTAGGTCACCACCAACTGACAGAAAAACAGCCATTTTTCCAGCACATATGGAGATAAAATTAATCACTAATCTTTGATGATCTTCATCAGATGACACTCATAGGACTTCATGTTACACAATACATGTATGTTTTGTTCGATAAAGTACATATTTTTATCCAAAAATCTTATTTTACATTGGCGCGTTATGTTCAGTAGTTCCAAAACATGCAGTGTTTTGATTTTGCAGAGAGCCACATCAATTCCCAGAAATACTCATAATAATAAACATTGATAAAAGATACAACTATTATACATGGAACTAGATAAACTTCTCCTTAATGCAACCGTTGTGTCAGATTTCAAAGAAACGTAACGGAAAAAGCATAATCTGAGAACGGCGCTCAGAGCCCAAACCAGCCAGAGAAATATCTGCCATGTTGGGTAGTAAACATTATCAGAAATAACATTATATGCCTCCCGGTTGGCGCAGTGGTTAAGGGCGCAGCGCCTGCAGCGCCAGCTGTGCCAGCAGAGACTCTGGGTTCGCGCCCAGGCGCTGTTGTAACCGGCCGCGACCGGGAGGTCCGTGGGGCGACGCACAATTGACCTAGTGTCATCCGGGTTAGGGAGGGTTTGGCTGGTAGGGAAATCCTTGTCTCATCGCGCACCAGCGACTCCTGTGGCGGCCAATATTCCACTGTATATTCAATAGGGGCTGAGTTGAAAAACGACCAACCTCAGTTTTCCCACTCCCTGGTTGGATTTTTTTTATCAGGGTCATTCAAACAGTTTTAGAAACTTCAGAGTGTTTTCTATGCATATTCTAGCTTTTATGGCTGAGTAGCAGCAGGTTTACTCTGGGCACCTTATTCATCCAAGCTACTCAATACTGCCCCCCAGTCACCAAGAAGTTAAGGAATGCTCTTAGTTTTAGAGATATTCAGGACCAGTTTATTACTGGCCACTCATTCTAAATCAGACTGCAACTCTTTGTTAAGGCTTTTAGTGACTTCATTAGCTGTGGTTGCTGGTGCATATATGGTTGAATCATCAGCATACATGGACACACATGCTTTGTTTAATGACAGTGGCAGGTCATTGGTAAAAATAAAAAGAGTAGAGGTCCTAGAGAGCTGCCCTGCGGTACACCACACTTTACATGTTTAACATTAGAGAAGCTTCCATTAAAGTAACCCTTTGAGTTCTATTTGATAGATCACTTTGAATCCATGATATGACAGAGGTTGAAAAGCCATAAAATATTTACTTTTTCTCCAACAACAGGTTATGGTAAATAATATCAAAGGCTGCACTGAAATCTAACGATACATCTCCTACAATCTTCTTATCAATTTCTTTCAACCAATCATCAGCCATTTGTGTCAGTGCTGAGTGTTGAGTGCCCTTCTCTAAAAGCATGCTGAAAGTCTGTTGTTAATTTGTTTACAGAGAAGAAGAAAAACGATTTGCTAAGAGCTGATTGGTCTGCTGTTAGAACCAGTAAAGGATGCTGTACCACTCTTGGGTAGTGGAATGACTTTGGCTTTCCTCCAGGCCTGAGGACAAAGACTTTCCTCTAGGTTCAGATTAAAGATATGACAGATGGGAGTGGCTATAGAGTCAGCCACCATCCTCAGTAGCTTTCCATCTAAGTTGTCAATGCCAGGAGATTTCTCATTATTGATCGTTAACAATCATTTTTCCACCTCTCCCACATTTAACTTGACAAATTTCAAACTTACAATGCTTTTCTTTCATTATTAGTTTTTTTATTTTTATGCATGAATACGGGCGGCAGGTAGCCTAGTGGTTAGAGCGTTGGACTAGTAACCGAAAGCTTAGAGTGTAGGGGCGGCAGGTAGCCTAGTGGTTAGAGTGTAGAGGTGGCAGGTAGCCTAGTGGTTAGAGTGTAGAGGTGGCAGGTAGCCTAGTGGTTAGAGTGTAGAGGTGGCAGGTAGCCTAGTGGTTAGAGTGTAGAGGAGGCAGGGTAGCCTAGTGGTTAGAGTGTAGAGGTGGCAGGTAGCCTAGTGGTTAGAGTGTAGAGGTGGCAGGTAGACTAGTGGTTAGAGTGTAGAGGAGGCAGGGTAGCCTAGTGGTTAGAGTGTAGAGGTGGCAGGTAGACTAGTGGTTAGAGCGTTGGACTAGTAACCGAGAGGTTGCAAGATCGAATCCCCGAGCTGACCGGGTCGGTCGTTCTGCCCCTGAACAGGCAGTTAACCCACTGTTCCTAGGCCAGTTAACCCACTGTTCCTAGGCCAGTTAACCCACTGTTCCTAGGCCAGTTAACCCACTGTTCCTAGGCCAGTTAACCCACTGTTCCTAGGCCAGTTAACCCACTGTTCCTAGGCCAGTTAACCCACTGTTCCTAGGCCAGTTAACCCACTGTTCCTAGGCCAGTTAACCCACTGTTCCTAGGCCAGTTAACCCACTGTTCCTAGGCCAGTTAACCCACTGTTCCTAGGCCAGTTAACCCACTGTTCCTAGACCAGTTAACCCCACTGTTCCTAGGCCAGTTAACCCACTGTTCCTAGGCCAGTTAACCCACTGTTCCTAGACCAGTTAACCCCACTGTTCCTAGACCAGTTAACCCACTGTTCCTAGACCAGTTAACCCACTGTTCCTAGGCCAGTTAACCCACTGTTCCTAGACCAGTTAACCCCACCGTTCCTAGGCCAGTTTACCCACTGTTCCTAGGCCAGTTAACCCACTGTTCCTAGGCCAGTTAACCCACTGTTCCTAGGCCAGTTAACCCACTGTTCCTAGGCCAGTTAACCCACTGTTCCTAGGCCGGTTAACCCACTGTTCCTAGGCCAGTTAACCCACTGTTCCTAGGCCAGTTAACCCACTGTTCCTAGACCAGTTAACCCACTGTTCCTAGGCCAGTTAACCCACTGTTCCTAGGCCAGTTAACCCACTGTTCCTAGACCAGTTAACCCACTGTTCCTAGGCCAGTTAACCCACTGTTCCTAGGCCAGTTAACCCACTGTTCCTAGTTAACCCACTGTTCCTAGGCCAGTTAACCCACTGTTCCTAGGCCAGTTAACCCACTGTTCCTAGGCCAGTTAACCCACTGTTCCTAGGCCAGTTAACCCACTGTTCCTAGGCCAGTTAACCCACTGTTCCTAGGCCAGTTAACCCACTGTTCCTAGACCAGTTAACCCACTGTTCCTAGGCCAGTTAACCCACTGTTCCTAGACCAGTTAACCCACTGTTCCTAGACCAGTTAACCCACTGTTCCTAGGCCAGTTAACCCACTGTTCCTAGACCAGTTAACCCACTGTTCCTAGACCAGTTAACCCACTGTTCCTAGGCCGTCATTGAAAATAAAAATTTGTTCTTCACTGACTTGCCTAGTTAAATAAAGGTAAAAAAAAATTAATTAAATAAAAAAATAAAAAATACCCACTGTGTCACTGTCTTCTACCTGGTCCCAGTCTGACCTGTCTAACCTGCTATTATTGTGTGTGTGTGTGTGTGTGTGTGTGTGTGTGTGTGTGTGTGTGTGTGTGTGTGTGTGTGTGTGTGTGTGTGTGTGTGTGTGTGTGTGTGTGTGTGTGTGTGTGTGTGTGTGTGTGTGTGTGTGTGTGTGTGTGTGTGTGTGTGTGTGTGTGACAGGGAGTCGTTGATTGACAAGCGTATAGAAAGTGCGGTGTGTCAGATGCAGTCTGTCATTGAGCTAGGACGAGTCATCAGAGACCGCAGGACTCTGCCCGTTAAGGTAAGAGGACATCAACTGTGTGTGTTTTTCTCTTAGCTAGCGTTTGTTGTTGTCATGTATACGTGTGTGTGATTGTTGTCGTTAATGTTGTTGTTTGTAGTACTCCCTGAAGGTGGTAGTATGTATGTGTTATGTCTAGTACACTAATGGTGGTTATTGTTATTATGTTGTAGTACCCCATGAAGTGTCTGTTGTTGTGTACTAACGGTTGTTGTTGTTGTGTAGTAACAGTTGTTGTTGTTGTGGTTGGGTACTAACGGTTGTGGTTGTTGGGTGCTAACGGTTGTTGTTGTTGTTGTGTACTAAAGGTTGTTGTGGTTGGGTACTAACGGTTGTTGTTGTTGTGTACTAAAGGTTGTTGTTGTTGTGGTTGGGTACTAACGGTTGTTGTGTTTGGGTACTAACGGTTGTTGGGTACTAACGGTTGTTGGGTACTAACGGTTGTTGGGTACTAACGGTTGTTGTTGTTGTGTACTAACGGTTGTTGTGTACTAACGGTTGTTGTGTACTAACGGTTGTTGTTGTTGTTGTGTACTAACGGTTGTTGTGTACTAACGGTTGTTGTGTACTAACGGTTGTTGTGTACTAACGGTTGTTGTGTACTAACGGTTGTTGTGTACTAACGGTTGTTGTTGTTGTTGTGTACTAACGGTTGTTGTGTACTAACGGTTGTTGTGTACTAACGGTTGTTGTGTACTAACGGTTGTTGTGTACTAACGGTTGTTGTGTACTAATGGTTGTTGTTGTTGTTGTGTACTAACGGTTGTTGTGTACTAACGGTTGTTGTGTACTAACGGTTGTTGTTGTTGTTGTGTACTAACGGTTGTTGTGTACTAACGGTTGTTGTGTACTAACGGTTGTTGTTGTTGTTGTGTACTAACGGTTGTTGTGTACTAATGGTTGTTGTGTACTAATGGTTGTTGTGTACTAACGGTTGTTGTGTACTAATGGTTGTTGTGTACTAACGGTTGTTGTTGTTGTTGTGTACTAACGGTTGTTGTGTACTAACGGTTGTTGTGTACTAACGGTTGTTGTGTACTAATGGTTGTTGTTGTTGTTGTGTACTAACGGTTGTTGTGTACTAATGGTTGTTGTTGTTGTTGTGTACTAAAGGTTGTTGTGTACTAACGGTTGTTGTGTACTAATGGTTGTTGTGTACTAATGGTTGTTGTTGTTGTTGTGTACTAACGGTTGTTGTGTACTAACGGTTGTTGTGTACTAATGGTTGTTGTTGTTGTTGTGTACTAACTGTTGTTGTTGTTGGGTACTAACGGTTGTGGTTGTTGGGTGCTAACGGTTGTTGTTGTTGTTGTGTACTAACGGTTGTTGTTGTTGTGTACTAACGGTTGTTGTTGTTGTTGTTGTGTACTAACGGTTGTTGTTGTTGTTGTGTACTAACGGTTGTTGTTGTTGTTGTGTACTAACGGTTGTTGTTGTTGTTGTGTACTAACGGTTGTTGTTGTTGTTGTTGGTACTAACGGTTGTGGTTGTTGGGTGCTAACGGTTGTTGTTGTTGTGTGTACTAACGGTTGTTGTTGTTGTTGTGTACTAACGGTTGTTGTTGTTGTGTACTAACGGTTGTTGTTGTTGTTGTGTACTAACGGTTGTTGTTGTTGTTGTGTAGTATCCCTTAAAGGAGGTGGTAGTGATCCACCAAGATCCAGAAGCTCTGAGAGACATCACCTCCCTGCAGAAATACATCCTGGAGGTAAGAGATATACACAAACACATATATTTACTCACTCGCTCGCTGGTCAGTTAATTGGCTACACTCATCTAGTACCAGGTTGGACCCCCCTTGCATCCACAACAACCTGAATTCTTCGGGGTATTCTACAAGGTGTCGGAAACGTTCCGAATGGATGTTAGTCATGACGACATCACACAGCTGCTGCAGATTGGACGGTGGTACATTCATGCTGCTGACAGCCCGTTCCATCTCATCCCATTATGATCTATAGGGTTGAGGTCTGGAGGACTGACCAGGACACTCTAGTAAACTGAACTCGCTGTCTTGTTCCAGGCCATGTTTTTCCACTCCTCCATTATCCAGTGTTGGTGATGGCGTTGCCCACTGGAGCCACAGCTTCCTGTTCTTAGCTGACAGGAGTGGAACCCTGGTGTGGTCGTCTGCTGCAAATAGCCAATCAGTAACCGGGATCAACGAGTTGAGAGTTTGCCTGCGCCATTCATTATTCATTATTTGTCTGTTTTGTGGTCCGACCTGTTCGCTTGCAGGATATTTTTTTGCCGTTCTCCTTTGACCTCTCGACTGCCGGTGACTGGATGTGTTTTGTTTGTGGCAACATTCTCTGTAAACACTAGAGACTCTTGTTGTTGTGTGTGAAAAGCCCAGGAGGAAGGCCGCTTCTGAGAGACTGGATCTGGCGTGCCGACGATCATACCACGCTCTCGAAAGTCGCTTAGGTCACTCGTTTTGCCCATTTCATTTTTATTTATTTAACCTTTATTGAACTAGACAAGTCAGTTAAGAACAAATTATTATTTACAGTGACAGTCTAGCAAAAGGCAATAGGCCTCCTGTGGGGACGGGGGTTGGGATAAAAAATAAATTAAATACAATATAAATATAGGACAAAACACACATCACAAGAAGAGAGACAACACAACACTACATAAAGAGAGACATAAGACAACAACACAGCATGGTAGCAGGCACAAGGCAGCAGCACAACATTACACCTACTCATTCAAGGGTTTTTCTTTATTTTTACTATTTTCTATAGGAGATAGCCCTATTTGGCTATCTTCTGTATACCAGCCCTACCTTTTAAGAAGGCAGATCACAACACCTTGTCACAACACAACTGATCGGCTCAAACGTGTTAAGAAGGAAAGAAATTCCACAAATTAACTTTTAAGAAGGCACACCAGTTAATGGAAATGCATTCCAGGTGACTACCTCATGAAGCTGGTTGAGAGAATGCCAAGAGTGTGATAAACTGTCATCAAGGCAAAGGGTGGCTACTTTGAAGAATCTAAAATATATTTTGATTTGTTTAACACTTTTTGTTGGTTACTACATGATTCCATGTGTGTTATTTCATAGTTTAGATGTCTAAACTATTATTCTACAATGTAGAAAATAGTAAAATATAAAGAGCTTTGGACTGGTACTATATTCTGTTGCACAACAAGCCATCCAGACAGTGAAGTGAACTGTTGATGGATAAAATGCAGAGGAATTCAGCAATGAGATAAATGACTAGTAATATTATGTTGTTACTGTAGATAATGAATTGGTCTTTTATAAGTCTGAGCTCTGAGTAAAGTTGTTCAGTTTAATGTCAAGTGCAATATCATGTCTATCTAGTATTAGACCCAGTACAATATCAATTATTAGACCCAGTACAATATCAATTATTAGACACAGTACAATATCAATTATTAGACACAGTACAATATCAATTATTAGACACAGTACAATATCTAGTATTAGACACAGTACAATATCAATTATTAGACACAGTACAATATCTAGGATTAGACACAGTACAATATCTAGTATTAGACACAGTACAATATCAATTATTAGACACAGTACAATATCTAGTATTAGACACAGTACAATATCAATTATTAGACACAGTACAATATCAATTATTAGACACAGTACAATATCTAGTATTAGACACAGTACAATATCAATTATTAGACACAGTACAATATCTAGTATTAGACACAGTACAATATAAATTATTAGACACAGTACAATATCAATTATTAGACACAGTACAATATCTAGTATTAGACACAGTACAATATCTAGTATTAGACACAGTACAATATAAATTATTAGACACAGTACAATATCAATTATTAGACACAGTACAATATCAATTCTTAGACACAGTACAATATCTAGTATTAGACACAGTACAATATCTAGTATTAGACACAGTACAATATCTAGTATTAGACACAGTACAATATAAATTATTAGACACAGTACAATATCAATTATTAGACACAGTACAATATCTAGTATTAGACACAGTACAATATAAATTATTAGACACAGTACAATATAAATTATTAGACACAGTACAATATCTAGTATTAGACACAGTACAATATCTAGTATTAGACACAGTACAATATCAATTATTAGACACAGTACAATATCAATTATTAGACACAGTACAATATCTAGTATTAGACACAGTACAATATCAATTATTAGACACAGTACAATATCTAGTATTAGACACAGTACAATATCTAGTATTAGACACAGTACAATATCTAGTATGAGACACAGTACAATATCTAGTATGAGACACAGTACAATATCTAGTATGAGACACAGTACAATATCTAGTATGAGACACAGTACAATATCTAGTATTAGACACGGTACAATATCTAGTATTAGACACAGTACAATATCTAGTATTAGAGACAGTACAATATCTAAGTCGCTCTGGATAAGAGCGTCTGCTAAATGACTTAAATGTAAATGTAGTATTAGACACAGTACAATATCTAGTATTACAGACACAGTACAATATCTAGTATTACAGACACAGTACAATATCTAGTATTACAGACACAGTACAATATCTAGTATTAGACACAGTACAATATCTAGTATTAGACACAGTACAATATCTAGTATTAGACACAGTACGATATCTAGTATTAGACACAGTACAATATCTAGTATTAGACACAGTACAATATCTAAGTCGCTCTGGATAAGAGCGTCTTGTAAATGACTTAAATGTAAATGAAGTATTAGACACAGTACAATATCTAGTATTACAGACACAGTACAATATCTAGTATTAGACACAGTACAATATCTAGTATTAGACACAGTACAATATCTAGTATTAGACACAGTACAATATCTAAGTCGCTCTGGATAAGAGCGTCTGCTAAATGACTTAAATGTAAATGTAGTATTAGACACAGTACAATATCTAGTATTACAGACACAGTACAATATCTAGTATTACAGACACAGTACAATATCTAGTATTACAGACACAGTACAATATCTAGTATTAGACACAGTACAATATCTAGTATTAGACACAGTACAATATCTAGTATTAGACACAGTACAATGTCTAGTATTAGACACAGTACGATATCTAGTATTAGACACAGTACAATATCTAGTATTAGACACAGTACAATATCTAAGTCCTGGATAAGAGCGTCTGCTAAATGACTTAAATGTAAATGTAGTATTAGACACAGTACAATATCTAGTATTACAGACACAGTACAATATCTAGCCAGACACAGTACAATATCTAGTATTAGACACAGTACAATATCTAGTATTAGACACAGTACAATATCTAGTATTAGACACAGTACAATATCTAGTATTAGACACAGTACAATATCTAGTATTAGACACAGTACAATATCTAGTATTAGACACAGTACAATATCTAGTATTAGACACAGTACAATATCTAGTATTACAGACACAGTACAATATCTAGTATTACAGACACAGTACAATATCTAGTATTACAGACACAGTACAATATCTAGTATTACAGACACAGTACACTATCTAATATTAGACACAGTACAATATCTAGTATTAGAGACACAGTACAATATATAGTATTACAGACACAGTACACTATCTAATATTAGACACAGTACAATATCTAGTATTAGACACAGTACAATATCTAGTATTAGACACAGTCCAATATCTAGTATGAGACACAGTACAATATCTAGTATGAGACACAGTACAATATCTAGTATGAGACACAGTACAATATCTAGTATGAGACACAGTACAATATCTAGTATGAGACACAGTACAATATCTAGTATGAGACACAGTACAATATCTAGTATGAGACACAGTACAATATCTAGTATGAGACACAGTACAATATCTAGTATGAGACACAGTACAATATCTAGTATGAGACACAGTACAATATCTAGTATGAGACACAGTACAATATCTAGTATGAGACACAGTACAATATCTGTATGAGACACAGTACAATATCTAGTATGAGACACAGTACAATATCTAGTATGAGACACAGTACAATATTTAGTATGAGACACAGTACAATATCTAGTATGAGACACAGTACAATATCTAGTATTACAGACACAGTACAATATCTAGTATTACAGACCAGTACAATATCTAGTATTAGACACAGTACAATATCTAGTATTAGACACAGTACAATATCTAGTATTAGACACAGTACAATATTTAGTATTAGACACAGTATTAGATCCAGCCCTGTAACCCAACCTGTTGTCCTTCAACACCCAGCCCTAACCCCAACCTGTCGTCCTTCAACACCCAGCCCTAACCCCAACCTGTCGTCCAACACCCAGCCCTAACCCCAACCTGTCGTCCTTCAACACCCAGCCCTAACCCCAACCTGTCGTCCTTCAACACCCAGCCCTAACTCCAACCTGTCGTCCTTCAACACCCAGCCCTAACTCCAACCTGTCGTCCTTCAACACCCAGCCCCAACCTGTCGTCCTTCAACACCCAGCCCCAACCTGTCGTCCTTCAACACCCAGCCCCAACCTGTTGTCCTTCAACACCCAGCCCCAACCTGTTGTCCTTCAACACCCAGCCCCAACCTGTTGTCCTTCAACACCCAGCCCCAACCTGTTGTCCTTCAACACCCAGCCCCAACCTGTTGTCCTTCAACACCCAGCCCCAACCTGTTGTCCTTCAACACCCAGCCCCAACCTGTTGTCCTTCAACACCCAGCCCCAACCTGTTGTCCTTCAACACCCAGCCCCAACCTGTTGTCCTTCAACACCCAGCCCCAACCTGTTGTCCTTCAACACCCAGCCCCAACCTGTCGTCCTTCAACACCCAGCCCTAACCCCAACCTGTTGTCCTTCAACACCCAGCCCCAACCCCAACCTGTCGTCCTTCAACACCCAGCCCCAACCCCAACCTGTCGTCCTTCAACACCCAGCCCTAACCCCCAGCCCTAACCCCAACCTGTCGTCCTTCAACACCCAGCCCTAACCCCAACCTGTCGTCCTTCAACACCCAGCCCTAACCCCAACCTGTCGTCCTTCAACACCCAGCCCTAACCCTACCCCAACCTGTCGTCCTTCAACACCCAGCCCCAACCTGTCGATCCTTCAACACCCAGCCCCAACCTGTCGCCTTCAACACCCAGCCCTAACCTGTCTCCTTCAACACCCAGCCCCAACCTGTCGTCCTTCAACACCCAGCCCCAACCTGTCGTCCTTCAACACCCAGCCCCAACCTGTCCATCCTTCAACACCCAGCCCGAACCTGTTGTCCTTCAACACCCAGCCCTAACCCCAACCTGTCGTCCTTCAACACCCAGCCCTAACCCCAACCTGTCGTCCTTCAACACCCAGCCCCAACCCCCAGCCCTAACCCCAACCTGTTGTCCTTCAACACCCAGCCCTAACCCCAACCTGTTGTTCTTCAACACCCAGCCCTAACCCCAACCTGTCACCTTCAACACCCAGCCCTAACCCCAACCTGTCGTCCTTCAACACCCAGCCCTAACCCTACCCCAACCTGTCGTCCTTCAACACCCAGCCCCAACCTGTCAGTCCTTCAACACCCAGCCCCAACCTGTTGTCCTTCAACACCCAGCCCCAACCTGTTGTCCTTCAACACCCAGCCCCAACCTGTCACCTTCAACACCCAGCCCCAACCTGTTGTCCTTCAACACCCAGCCCCAACCTGTCTCCTTCAACACCCAGCCCCAACCTGTCACCTTCAACACCCAGCCCGAACCTGTTGTCCTTCAACACCCAGCCCTAACCCCAACCTGTTGCCTTCAACACCCAGCCCTAACCCCAACCTGTTGTCCTTCAACACCCAGCCCCAACCCCCAGCCCTAACCCCAACCTGTTGTCCTTCAACACCCAGCCCTAACCCCAACCTGTTGTCCTTCAACACCCAGCCCTAACCCCAACCTGTTGTCCTTCAACACCCAGCCCTAACCCCAACCCCAGCACCAGGCCAGACAGGATGTTGATCTAGAGACCAGGGTGATGGGGGCGCTGGGCTGAAAGGATCAGCTCATCCCCTGGTGCCTGGCTGGGTCAGAGACATGGAAAAATAATCTGCTGCTCTGTGGCTCGGACTGATCCATCCCTCACTACGTTTTTGTGACACACACACACTCCACAAACACACTGCGACACACACACACACACACACACACACACACACACACACACACACACACACACTCACTGTTACACAGGAAACAACACGTTATCTTCATGTAGCGTTCAGGACGACCAGACTCTCTCGCCTCTCTTCAAATCCCAAGGTCCAAGAACACTGCGATGGTAGAGGAAACAACCTCTTATCTTCATGTACACGTTTTCAGGATCTTAGAGGGCACGAGCATGCATGAGATCAAATCCTCTCTCTCTCAAGAACACACACCAGCAGTCACCACCACCTATCTTTGTGTATCTGATTCTAGTCCTGGCTGTTGCTACCAGCAGTCACCACCACCTCCCCTGTTGTGTATCTGATTCTAGTCCTGGCTGTTGCTACCAGCAGTCACCACCACCTCCCTCCGTTGTGTATCTGAACAGACCGATGGTTGATGACTGTGTTGTTCCGTCTGAGATGAAGATGAAGGAGAGTCGCTGGTTCAAACTGCCCAAGTTTTATGAGACCAAAGATCCACAAAACACTGCGATGTTAGAGGAAACAACCGTTATCTTCATGTAGCGTTCAGGACGACCAGAGAGTCGCCGGTTCAAATCCCACGGTCCAAGAACAAAAAATAATAAGAAGCAAAATAGTATTGTGCTTTTTCTGTTGTTTTTTTGGGGAGGGAGCAAGGCAGTAAACCCCCCTCTCATCTCTTCCCCTTTCTCTTTTCTCTCAGGAGTTGAATGTCCGCCAGTTGACCTTGTCCACGGACAAAGACAAGTACGGCATCAGCCTGCGGGCTGAACCGGACCACATGGTGCTGGGAAAGAGGCTGAAAGGAGCCTTCAAATCCATTACGGCGTCCATTAAAGAACTGAAGAGCGAACAGCTGGAGACCTTCCAGGAGACTGGTAGGAAGGGAGGGGGGGGGGGAAGGGGGGCGGGGGCAGGGGAACCGGGGGCTGGGGGGGGAGAGGGGCAACGGGGGGCTGGGGAGCGGGGGCAGGGGAAACGGGGTCAGGGAAACGGTCCGTCTGTTAAATGTACCTCTGATTGGAACACATCTCACCCCTCCTAAATCCCACAGCACTCTCGAGGTCAAAAACCTTTTTCTGTACCAGCGTAGAAGGTTGGACGGTCCTCTGATTGCAGCCCAGTAAAACACCTTTTTTAGTACTGACCAGAGTACTATATAGAGGTTCTCCTGTTGCATGGTGGGAGGTGTTAATAACCATGGTCCATTTGGGATAGTAATCCCTACACACACACTGAACCCTACACACACACACTGAACCCTACACACACACACACACACACACACACACTGAACCCTACACACACACACACTGAACCCTACACACACACACACACACACTGAACCCTACACACACACACACACACACCTACACACACACACACTGAACCCTACACACACACACACTGAACCCTACACACACACACTGAACCCTACACACACACTGAACCCTACACGCACACACACTGAACCCTACACACACACTGAACCCTACACACACACTGAACCCTACACACACACACTGAACCCTACACACACACACTGAACCCTACACACACACACTGAACCCTACACACACACACTGAACCCTACACACACACACACACACACACACTGAACCCTACACACACACACTGAACCCTACACACACACACTGAACCCTACACACACACTGAACCCTACACACACACACACACACACACACACACACACACAACCCTACACACACACACACACACACACAACCCTACACACACACACACTGAACCCTACACACACACACACTGAACCCTACACACACACACTGAACCCTACACACACACACACTGAACCCTACACACACACACACTGAACCCTACACACACACACACTGAACCCTACACACACACTGAACCCTACACACACACACACACTGAACCCTACACACACACACTGAACCCTACCCTACACACACACACACTGAACCCTACACACACACACACTGAACCCTACACACACACACTGAACCCTACACACACACACTGAACCCTACACACACACTGAACCCTACACACACACACACACACACACACTGAACCCTACACACACACACACACTGAACCCTACACACACACACACTGAACCCTACACACACACACACTGAACCCTACACACACACACACTGAACCCTACACACACACACTGAACCCTACACACACACTGAACCCTACACACACACACTGAACCCTACACACACACACTGAACCCTACACACACACTGAACCCTACACACACACTGAACCCTACACACACACACTGAACCCTACACACACACACTGAACCCTACACACACACTGAACCCTACACACACACACACACACACACACACTGAACCCTACACACACACACTGAACCCTACACACACACACACACTGAACCCTACACACACACACTGAACCCTACACACACACACACACACACACTGAACCCTACACACACACACTGAACCCTACACACACACACTGAACCCTACACACACACACACACACACACTGAACCTTGCACACACACTGAACCCTACACACACACACACACTGAACCCTACACACACACACACTGAACCTTGCGCACACACTGAACCCTACACACACACACACACACTGAACCCTACACACACACTGAACCCTACACACACACACACACACACACTGAACCCTACACACACACACACACACACTGAACCCTACACACACACACTGAACCCTACACACACACACTGAACCCTACACACACACTGAACCCTACACACACACACACACACACTGAACCCTACACACACACACACACACACACTGAACCCTACACACACACACACACACTGAACCCTACACACACACACACTGAACCCTACACACACACACTGAACCCTACACACACACTGAACCCTACACGCACACACACTGAACCCTACACACACACTGAACCCTACACACACACTGAACCCTACACACACACACTGAACCCTACACACACACACTGAACCCTACACACACACACTGAACCCTACACACACACTGAACCCTACACACACACACACACACACACACCTGAACCCTACACACACACACTGAACCCTACACACACACACTGAACCCTACACACACACTGAACCCTACACACACACACACACACACACACACTGAACCCTACACACACACACACACTGAACCCTACACACACACACACTGAACCCTACACACACACACACTGAACCCTACACACACACACTGAACCCTACACACACACACACACACACTGAACCCTACACACACACACTGAACCCTACACACACACACTGAACCCTACACACACACTGAACCCTACACACACACACTGAACCCTACACACACACACTGAACCCTACACACACACACTGAACCCTACACACACACTGAACCCTACACACACACTGAACCCTACACACACACACTGAACCCTACACACACACACTGAACCCTACACACACACACTGAACCCTACACACACACTGAACCCTACACACACACACACACACACACTGAACCCTACACACACACACACTGAACCCACACACACACACACTGAACCCTACACACACACACACTGAACCCTACACACACACACACTGAACCCTACACACACACACTGAACCCTACACACACACTGAACCCTACACACACACACTGAACCCTACACACACACTGAACCCTACACACACACACACACTGAACCCTACACACACACACTGAACCCTACACACACACTGAACCCTACACACACACACACACACACACACACACACTGAACCCTACACACACACACTGAACCCTACACACACACACACACACTGAACCCTACACACACACACTGAACCCTACACACACACACACACACACACTGAACCTTGCGCACACACACTGAACCCTACACACACACACACTGAACCCTACACACACACACACACACACACACTGAACCTTGCGCACACACACTGAACCCTACACACACACACACACTGAACCCTACACACACACACACTGAACCTTGCACACACACTGAACCCTACACACACACACACTGAACCCTACACACACACTGAACCCTACACACACACACACACACACACACACTGAACCCTACACACACACACACACTGAACCCTACACACACACACTGAACCCTACACACACACACTGAACCCTACACACACACACTGAACCCTACACACACTACACACACACACACACACACACACACACACACACACACACACACACACACACACACACACACACACACACACACACACACACACTGAACCCTACACACACACACACACACACACACACACACACACACACACACACACACACACACACACACACACACACACACACACACACACACACACACACACACACACACTGAACAACCTAAGACTTAAAAACAACAAAACGAATCTAAGCATGTATATCTGTGTATATCTGTGATTAGTGTGTGTGTGTTGTGTTCGTCTTGTAATAGTCTGTAACTAGAAACCAGAGTTTTCCCTGGTCTCAACATGGTCAGAACAACCTCCTGGGTCTATTCTGAGTCTGAGGTTGCAAATTCCCGGTAACTTTCCCAGTATAACAGAGTGGTGTATAACAGTATAACAGAGTGGTGTATAACAGAGTGGTGTATAACAGAGTGGTGTATAACAGTATAACAGAGTGGTGTATAACAGTGTAACAGAGTGGTGTATAACAGTGTAACAGAGTGGTGTATAACAGTATAACAGAGTGGTGTATAACAGTATAACAGAGTGGTGTATAACAGTATAACAGAGTGGTGTATAACAGTATAACAGAGTGGTGTATAACAGTATAACAGAGTGGTGTATAACAGTATAACAGAGTGGTGTATAACAGTATAACAGAGTGGTGTATAACAGTATAACAGAGTGGTGTATAACAGTATAACAGAGTGGTGTATAACAGTATAACAGAGTGGTGTATAACAGTATAACAGAGTGGTGTGTAACAGTATAACAGAGTGGTGTGTAACAGAGTGGTGTATAACAGTATAACAGAGTGGTGTATAACAGTATAACAGAGTGGTGTATAACAGTATAACAGAGTGGTGTGTAACAGAGTGGTGTGTAACAGTGTAACAGAGTGGTGTGTAACAGTATAACAGAGTGGTGTATAACAGTATAACAGAGTGGTGTATAACAGTATAACAGAGTGGTGTATAACAGTATAACAGAGTGGTGTATAACAGTATAACAGAGTGGTGTATAACAGTATAACAGAGTGGTGTATAACAGTATAACAGAGTGGTGTATAACAGTATAACAGAGTGGTGTATAACAGTATAACAGAGTGGTGTATAACAGAGTGGTGTATAACAGAGTGGTGTATAACAGAGTGGTGTATAACAGTATAACAGAGTGGTGTATAACAGAGTGGTGTGTAACAGTATAACAGAGTGGTGTGTAACAGAGTGGTGTGTAACAGAGTGGTGTGTAACAGTATAACAGAGTGGTGTGTAACAGTATAACAGAGTGGTGTATAACAGTATAACAGAGTGGTGTGTAACAGTATAACAGAGTGGTGTATAACAGTATAACAGAGTGGTGTATAACAGTATAACAGAGTGGTGTATAACAGTATAACAGAGTGGTGTATAACAGTATAACAGAGTGGTGTATAACAGTATAACAGAGTGGTGTATAACAGTATAACAGAGTGGTGTATAACAGTATAACAGAGTGGTGTATAACAGTATAACAGAGTGGTGTATAACAGTATAACAGAGTGGTGTATAACAGTATAACAGAGTGGTGTATAACAGTATAACAGAGTGGTGTATAACAGTATAACAGAGTGGTGTATAACAGTATAACAGAGTGGTGTATAACAGTATAACAGAGTGGTGTGTAACAGAGTGGTGTATAACAGTATAACAGAGTGGTGTATAACAGTATAACAGAGTGGTGTGTAACAGTATAACAGAGTGGTGTATAACAGTATAACAGAGTGGTGTATAACTGTATAACAGAGTGGTGTATAACAGTATAACAGAGTGGTGTATAACAGTATAACAGAGTGGTGTATAACAGTATTCCAGGCTGACCCAGAGGTCTGGTTGAAGCTGTGTGTGTGTGTGTGAAATGTGTGTGTGTGTGTGTGTGTGTGTGTGTGTGTGTGTGTGTGTGTGTGTGTGTGTGTGTGTGTGTGTGTGTGTGTGTGTGTGTGTGTGTGTGTGTGTGTGTGTGTGTGTGTTGTCCACACAGGTTCCTTTTGTGGTGGACAGCTTTATACGGTTGACTGACTGACTGACTGACTGACTGACTGACTGACTGACTGACTGACTGACTGA
>NC_060175.1:5197439-5262439 GCF_021184085.1 Oncorhynchus gorbuscha
GTTACACACCACTCTGTTATACACCACTCTGTTATACTGTTATACACCACTCTGTTATACTGTTATACACCACTCTGTTATACACCACTCTGTTATACTGTTATACACCACTCTGTTATACACCACTCTGTTATACTGTTACACACCACTCTGTTATACACCACTCTGTTATACTGTTATACACCACTCTGTTATACACCACTCTGTTATACTGTTATACACCACTCTGTTACACACCACTCTGTTACACACCACTCTGTTATACACCACTCTGTTATACTGTTATACACCACTCTGTTATACTGTTATACACCACTCTGTTATACTGTTACACACCACTCTGTTATACACCACTCTGTTATACTGTTACACACCACTCTGTTATACACCACTCTGTTATACTGTTATACACCACTCTGTTATACTGTTATACACCACTCTGTTACACACCACTCTGTTACACTGTTACACACCACTCTGTTATACTGTTATACACCACTCTGTTATATTGTTACACACCACTCTGTTACACACCACTCTGTTACACTGTTATACACCACTCTGTTATACACCACTCTGTTACCCACCACTCTGTTACACTGTTACACACCACTCTGTTATACTGTTACACACCACTCTGTTATACTGTTACACACCACTCTGTTATACACCACTCTGTTATACACCACTCTGTTATACTGTTATACACCACTCTGTTATACACCACTCTGTTATACTGTTACACACCACTCTGTTATACTGTTACACACCACTCTGTTATACTGTTACACACCACTCTGTTATACTGTTACACACCACTCTGTTATACACCACTCTGTTATACACCACTCTGTTATACTGTTATACACCACTCTGTTATACTGTTATACACCACTCTGTTATACACCACTCTGTTATACACCACTCTGTTATACTGTTATACACCACTCTGTTATACTGTTACACACCACTCTGTTACACACCACTCTGTTATACACCACTCTGTTATACACCACTCTGTTACACTGTTACACACCACTCTGTTACACTGTTACACACCACTCTGTTATACTGTTACACACCACTCTGTTATACTGTTACACACCACTCTGTTACACACCACTCTGTTATACTGTTATACACCACTCTGTTACACACCACTCTGTTATACTGTTACACACCACTCTGTTATACTGTTATACACCACTCTGTTACACACCACTCTGTTATACTGTTACACACCACTCTGTTACACACCACTCTGTTATACTGTTATACACCACTCTGTTACACACCACTCTGTTATACTGTTATACACCACTCTGTTACACACCACTCTGTTATACTGTTACACACCACTCTGTTACACACCACTCTGTTATACTGTTACACACCACTCTGTTACACACCACTCTGTTATACTGTTACACACCACTCTGTTATACTGTTACACACCACTCTGTTATACACCACTCTGTTACACACCACTGTTACATACACACCACTCTGTTATACTGCATTGTTTTAGTTTGATTTAGTCTCACAGAAAAGACAAGTGGGAGATTAATCAGTGCAAATAACAAGAATGTCAAAGTTTTGCAGGTGAGATTTGAAACCAACGGAGGGATTTAAAAATATATATTTTTTAAACTGCAAGTATGTAAACACAACAGATTGTTGAACCAGCTGCCGTGTGTCAACATCACTGAACAGTGCAGTTGTATTCTGTCTCTGTAATGTGTATTCAGTCTATAGTTTTATATATATATATATACACACACAGTGGGGCAAAAAAGTATTTATTCAGCCACCAATGGTGCAAGTTCTCCCACTTAAAAAGATGAGAGAGGCCTGTAATTTTCATCATAGGTACTGACTTCAACTATGACAGACAAAATGAGAGAAAAAAAATCCAGAAAATTATTAGGAAATGGAAGACATACAAGACCACTGATAATCTCCCTCGATCTGGGGCTCCACGCAAGATCTCACCCCGTGGGGTCAAAATGATCACAAGAATGGTGAGCAAAAATCCCAGAACCACACGGGGGGACCTAGTGAATGACCTGCAGAGAGCTGGAACCAAAGTAACAAAGCCTACCATCAGTAACACACTACGCCGCCAGGGACTCAAATCCTGCAGTGCCAGACGTGTCCCCTTGCTTAAGCCAGTACATGTCCAGGCCTGTCTGAAGTATGCTAGAGAGCATTTGGTTGATCCAGAAGAAGATTGGGAGAATGTCATATGGTCAGTTGAAACCAAATTATAACTTTTTGGTAAAAACTCAACTCGTCATGTTTGGAGGACAAAGAATGCTGAGTTGCACCCAAAGAACACCATACCTACTGTGAAGCATGGGGGTGGAAACATCATGCTTTTGGTCTGTTTTTTTGCAAAGGGACCGGGACGACTGATCCGTGTAAAGGAAATAATGAATGGGGCCATGTATCATGAGATTTTCAGTGAAAACCTCCTTCCATCAGCAAGGGCATTGAAGATGAAACGTGGCTGGGTCTTTCAGCATGACAATGATCCCAAACACACCGCCCGGGCAACCAAGGAGTGGCTTCGTAAGAAGCATTTCAAGGTCCTGGAGTGGCCTAGCCAGTCTCCAGATCTCAACCCCATAGAAAATCTTTGGAGGGAGTTTAAAGTCTGTGTTGCCCAGCAACAGCCCCAAAACATCACTGCTCTAGAGGAGATCTGCATGGAGGAATGGGCCAAAATACCAGCAACAGTGTGCGAAAACCTTGTGAAAACTTACAGAAAACGTTTGACCTCTGTCATTGTCAACAAAGGGTATATAACAAAGTATTGAGATAAACTTTTGTTATTGACCAAATACTTATTTTCCACCATAATTTGCAAATTCTGGATTTTTTTTTCTAATTTTGTCTGTCATAGTTGAAGTGTACCTATGATGAAAATTACAGGCCTCCCATCTTTTTAAGTAGGACAACTTGCACAATTGGTGGCTACTTTTTTGCCCCACTGTGTGTGTCTGTGTGTATATATAGTAATATATGTGTGTGTTGGTATCATTCTTCAGGTGCTGGTGCTGTTAGACGTCACTCCAGACCAGTCCATGCTGGATGAGGGTGTGGCTCGTGAGGTCATCAACCGCATCCAGAAACTACGCAAAAAGGTCAAACACGCTGTGATACTTTTGAAACGTGTTCAACATGAGTACTTCCTGCCACATGGGGACTTGGAACCTCCCAGGTGTCTCTCCCTCCCTCCCTGGCACCTCCCTCCCTGGTATTCCCAGGTGGCTCTCCCTCCCTGGCACCTCCCTGGTATTCCCAGGTGTCTCTCCCTCCCTGGTATTCCCAGGTGTCTCTCCCTCCCTGGCACCTCCCTGGTATTCCCAGGTGTCTCTCCCTCCCTGGCACCTCCCTGGTATTCCCAGGTGTCTCTCCCTCCCCTGGTAATCCCAGGTGTCTCTCCCTCCCTCCCCCCTGGTAATCCCAGGTGTCTCTCCCTCCCTGGCACCTCCCTGGTATTCCCAGTGTCTCTCCCTCACTGGCACCTCCCAGGTGTCTCTCCCTCCCCTGGTATACCCAGGTGTCTCTCCCTCCCCTGGTATTCCCAGGTGGTGTCTCTCCCTCCCCTGGTATTCCCAGGTGTCTCTCCCTCCCTCCTGGTATTCCCAGGTGTCTCTCCCTCCCTTGGTATTCCCAGGTGTCTCCTCCCTCCCCTGGTATTCCCAGGTGTCTCTCCCTCCCTGGTATTCCCAGGTGTCTCTCCCTCCCTGGTATTCCCAGGTGTCTCTCCCTCCCTGGTATTCCCAGGTGTCTCTCCCTCCCTGGTATTCCCAGGTGTCTCTCCCTCCCTGGTATTCCCAGGTGTCTCTCCCTCCCTGGTATTCCCAGGTGTCTCTCCCTCCCTGGTATTCCCAGGTGTCTCTCCCTCCCTGGTATTCCCAGGTGTCTCTCCCTCCCTGGCACCTCCCTGGTATTCCCAGGTGGCTCTCCCTCCCTGGCACCTCCCTGGTATTCCCAGGTGTCTCTCCCTCCCCTTGTATTCCCAGGTGTCTCTCCCTCCCTGGCACCTCCATGGTATTTCCAGGCTTCTTTCCCTCCATGGTATTCCCAGTTGTCTCTCCCTCCCTGGCACCTCCATGGTATTCCCAGGCTTCTTTCCCTCCATGGTATTCCCAGGTGTCTCTCCGTCCCTGGCACCTCCATGGTATTCCCAGTGTCTCTCCCTCCCTGGCACCTCCAATGGTATTCCCAGTGTCTCTCCCTCCCCTGGTATTCCCAGGTGTCTCTCCCTCCCCTTGTATTCCCAGGTCTCTCCCTCCCTGGCACCTCCATGGCATTCCCAGTGTCTCTCCCTCCCTGGCACTTCCATGGTATTCCCAGGCTTCTTTCCCTCCCTGGTATTCCCAGGCTTCTTTCCCTCCCTGGTATTCCCAGGTGTCTCTCCCTCCCCTGGTATACCCAGGAGTCTCTCCCTCCCCTGGTATAGCCAGGAGTCTCTCCCTCCCCTGGTATTCCCAGGTGTCTCTCCCTCCCCTGGTATTCCCAGGTGTCTCTCCCTCCCCTGGTATTCCCAGGTGTCTCTCCCTCCCCTGGTATTCCCAGGAGTCTCTCCCTCCCTGGCACCTCCATGGTATTCCCAGGCTTCTTTCCCTCCCTGGTATTCCCAGGAGTCTCTCCCACCCTGGCACCTCCCTGGTATTCCCAGGAGTCTCTCCCTCCCTGGTTTCCCCAGGCTTCTCTCTTTCTCCCTTTATCTCTCTCTCCCTTTCCCCCTCTCTCTCTTTCTCTCTCTCTCTCCTCTCATGTTGAAATATTTCCACTCCTGAATTCTAGCAGCGTTGAGAACCAGCTTCTCCCGTGCCATAATATTCAGGCTTTAATGTAAGCCTCATCCCTGACTACAGAGGTCTGTTTCAGAAACACTTTGAAGTGGGGTAGAGAGAAGGAAAGTAAAGCGGGATTATTTTAGACTTGTTTTCTTAATAAACAAACATTTTTCCATCGGTCCCTGGATTCGACTGGGCTGAACTGTGTGTGTGTGTGTGTGTGTGTTGCCTTGGCTCTCAGCCAGGGTAAATTCTACTGTTATTTAAAACTGAAATCTTTAGGAATTTTCCACCCCAGGGAATTAATTGAGTAGCAGTAACTAAGGGTCTCAGTGGGTTAAGAGGACGGGGGGAGGGCCGAGGGAGGACCGGGAGGGAAGGAGAGGTCATAGTCTCAGGGTTTTGATTTGGCAACACACACACACATTGTAACACAAATAATTTTTCTCCTTAACGACGTTGCTACTCTAGCTTCCGCTGTTCACTGCCTGAAAATACCCAAAAGGCTATAAAGTCCTTCCTCTCTGATGTCAGTTACTGAATCTCTGTGTGTATTTTCTACCCTTGAAGCCAGCCTGTAATTGGGCCTCTGTAGATTAAGGAGAGATCAATGTGCTCTCTTCCATGTTTAAAGTCCCCTGCGTGGTTCTGGTATCGGTTCCCGACGGACATATTCGCTTATACATCGATTTGTGGACGCCGTAGATCAAAACGGCTTTCGTTGAGCCGGTAGCCTTGGTTCTCATGGACTCATGAGTGTGTCTCTGACACCAATCTCGGAGCTTGGGATGGCCTTCCTGCTGCAACTTATCCAGAATGCTACATGTGGTCAAGTGCTGCTAAGAAAGACCTAGTTCAGCTGCAGCTGGTCCAGAACAGAGAGCCACATTTTGCTTTTCATTGTAATCAGAGGGCTGATATAAATACTATGCAGCCAGTCTCTCTTGGCTAAGAGTTGAGCAGAGACTGACTACATCACTTCTTCTTTATATAAGAAACATTAATGTGTCAGAAATCCCAAATTGTTTACATCGTCAACTTCCACACCAGCTCTGACACACACACTTATCCCACCAGACATGCCACCAGGGGTCTTTACAAATCAAATAAAATGTATTTATATAGCCCTTCGTACATCAGCTGATATCTCAAAGTGCTGTACAGAAACCCAGCCTAATAAAACCCCCAAACAGCAAGCAATGCAGGTGTAGAAGCACGGTGGCTCGGAAAAACTCCCTAGAAAGGCCAAAACCTAGGGAGAAACCTAGAGAGGAACCAGGCTATGTGGGGTGGCCAGTCCTCTTCTGGCAGTGCCAGTCCCCAAATACAGTATTATATAGAGCCCTTATTGCATGGAAGTATTTTGTAAACCTGTTGTTTTTTTAACCGATGAAGCAACATCTCACAACGCCTCTCCCCTGTTTGTGTGTATGTATTGATATGTGGACTACGTGTGCCTTTAAATAAAAATGTATGTAGTTCTGTCCTTGAGCTGCTCTTGTCTATTGATGTTCTGTATTATGTCTTATGTCTATCTGTAGAGTAGCTGCTGCTTTTGCAACTGCTAATGGGGGATCCTAATAAAATACCCTCCCTACATTCAGACACTACACTCCCAACTCGAGCACTCTGTTCTGCTTCCTCTGGTCTCTTGGTCCTCCCACCACTATGGAAGGGCAGTTCCTGCTCAGCCCAATCCAAGCTCTTCTCTTGGTCCTCCCACCACTATGGAAGGGCAGTTCCTGCTCAGCCCAATCCAAGCTCTTCTCTTGGTCCTCCCACCACTATGGAAGGGCAGTTCCTGCTCAGTCCAATCCAAGCTCTTCTCTGTCCTGGCACCCCCCAATGGTGGAACCAGCTTCCCCCTGAAGCTAGGACAGCAGATTCTCTGTCCATCTTCCCCCTGAAGCTAGGACAGCAGAGTCCCTGCCCATCTTTCCCCTGAAGCTAGGACAGGAGAGTCCCTGTCCAACTTCCCCCTGAAGCTAGGACAGCAGAGTCCCTGTCCATCTTCCCCCTGAAGCTAGGACAGCAGAGTCCCTGTCCAACTTCACCCTGAAGCTAGGACAGCAGAGTCCCTGTCCATCTCCCCCTGAAGCTAGGACAGCAGAGTCCCTGTCCAACTTCCCCCTGAAGCTAGGACAGCAGAGTCCCTGTCCAACTTCCCCCTGAAGCTAGGACAGCAGAGTCCCTGTCCATCTCCCCCTGAAGCTAGGACAGCAGAGTCCCTGTCCATCTTCCCCCTGAAGCTAGGACAGCAGAGTCCCTGTCCATCTTCCCCCTGAAGCTAGGAGAGCAGAGTCCCTGTCCATCTTCCCCTGAAACTAGGACATCAGAGTCCCTGTCCATCTCCCCCCTGAAGCTAGGACAGCAGAGTCCCTGTCCAACTTCCCCCTGAAGCTAGGACAGCAGAGTCCCTGTCCATCTTCCCCCTGAAGCTAGGACATCAGAGTCCCTGCCATCTTTAAAAAAACACCTGAAACCCTCTTCAAAGAGCATCTTAAATAAATGTATCAATAATATCTACTGTTTATGAAGGTCACTGTGTTCCGTCTGATGAGATTAGAGAGCAGTATATTAATTTTTACCTGAACGACAAGGTGATTCAGTAATCCTATAGATTCCCTTTCCTTACCCTTCTTGGGTCACCTGGTGCCCTCAGATGAGATCACAGTATACCAGGGTTGAGCTCCATTCCATTTCAATTCAGAAAGTAAACCAAATTCAACATTTTCCCCCATTTGAAAATCTCGGAAGATAATTGAAATGTCAATGTACTTCCTGAATTGAAATGGAATTAGCTCCCGACCTATATGAGCCGGCAGGAGATTACCTGGACAGTGTGATCAGGGTCCTAGGCCCTGTTTGATCTAATTCTGTGTGTGTGTTTTACCTGTCTACAGGGTCACCTGGTGCCGTCTGATGAGATCACAGTGTACTACAGCTGTGAGCCGGCAGGTGATTACCTGGACAGTGTGATCCAGGCCCACACAGACTTCATCCTTGCAACCACCAAGGCACCACTCAAGACCTACCCCGTCCCCAAGGACTCCGGCGTCATCGTGCAGGAGAAAACACAGGTCTGTTGGGTTGACATTAAACACCACATTGTTAGACAGAACGTAAAGTGCTTTCAATCCCTCCGTGTGCGTTGGGTTAAAGCAAACAAACAAATATATATATTAATGTAATTAAAAACTCCCGTTCCTAAATATGAATGGTTTTCATGTTTCTCCCTCTGTGGCTGTGTCTGTGGTTGTATCTGTGGTGGTGTCTGTGGTTGTATCTGTGGTGGTGTCTGTGGTTGTATCTGTGGTGGTGTCTGTGGTTGTTGGTGGTGTCTGTGGTGGTGTCTGTGGTTGTTGGTGGTGTCTGTGGTGGTGTCTGTGGTTGTTGGTGGTGTGTGTGGTTGTGTCTGTGGTTTTGTCTGTGGTTGTTGGTGGTGTCTGTGGTGGTGTCTGTGGTTGTGTCTGTGGTTGTTGGTGGTGTCTGTGGTCGTATCTGTGGTGGTATCTGTGGTGGTATCTGTGGTTGTGTCTGTGGTTGTTGGTGGTGTCTGTGGTTGTTGGTGGTGTCTGTGGTTGTTGGTGGTGTCTGTGGGGGTGTCTGTGGTGGTACTATAGTTGAAGGGTTCGGACCTGGACCTGACCATAGTGAAGGGAGCAGCCGCCCTCGAGCTCCTCTGACTGGACCAGCCTGTGCCTACATCAACCTCCAACTCAAACTCAATAACAAGGAGCAAGGTATATTTAGACTTATCATTAGATTGACCAAGCTTCACATTGCCTTTGATCGTGGTCCCACTATTGGTGTACCCCAGGACTCAATTGGATTGGACCTCAATTCTGGCTTTGTTTATCTAAATTGTCCGTATCGGTGTGTAATGGAACACAGTAAATCAAATCAAATGTATTTATTTAGCCCTTCGTACATCAGCTGATATCTCAAAGTGCTGTCCAGAAACCCAGCCTAAAAACCCCAAACAGCAAGCAATGCAGGTGTATAGCAAGGGGTCAATTACATTTCATTACATTTGGGGTGTAACTTGAAATTCCGATTCAAGAGTGGACGAATTCTCACCCTAAAAGCACCAACCGAGGTTAAAAAATAAAAAAGTATCATTTCGAAAACCCCTTTTTTTATAATCCCTTTCAGAAATTGGTGGACTTTGTCAAACTAGTTACCACAGCAACAACAACAAAAAAAAACATGGAGGCTTGAAAAAGAATCTGTTGTATACCAAGTGGTGGCTTAGAAGGTGAACTCAATAGAAATGTGATAAAAAGCACTGAATTTGTCAACAGAGGGTACATTCAGACAATATTCAAACCACTTGCCATTTTCCACATTTTTGTTACAGCCTTATTCTTAAAATCTCAATTAAATACAAATGAAAACATCACAATCTACTACACACAATACCCCATAATGACAAAGCAAAAACAGGTTTTTAGAATTTTTTTGTAAACATATTCAAATTTGAAAACTTATAGAACTTATTTTCATAAGTATTCAGACCCTTTTGCTATGAGACTTGGAATTGTGCTCAGGTGCATCCTGTTTCCATTGATCATCCTTGAGATGTTTCTACAACTTGATTGGAGTCCACCTGTGGGAAATTCAATTGATTGGACATGATTTGGAAAGGCACACACACCTGTCTATATAAAGGTCCCACAGTTGATAGCGCATGTCAGAGCAAAAACCAAGCCATGTGGTCAAAGGAATTGTCCTTAGAGCTCCGAGACAGGATTGTGTCGAGGCACAGATCTGGGGAAGGGTACCAAATATAACAGCCCTGTTCATGCTTTTACGGTTTAAATAAATGCTATTTTTGTTCCGTCTCTGTCAGAGGGTGTGGTTCTCCTGGAGAACCCTAAAGGAGATATCTGTCTGGACATGGCCAAGCTGAGACAGGTCTGCTCCAGTCTCTTTGGTCTCAACAACACCGAGCTCTGTGTTTTCAACGGCAAGACTGGTAAGATGACACTTTGAATCCCAAATCAACCCCTATGTCAATAGAACCCCACAGTAGAGGTGTCATAATTACCCATAAAACCTTGCGATCAAACCGGGAAATGGTTCCAACTGTTTTTCCAGCATTCATTTTCCCCCATGGGTGATTTTTAGAAACTAGGGCTGTGTTTTCATATAGGTTTACCCTATTTTGATAACTGTGGACAAGGTGACTTTTTATCAATATATATCTGTCTCTATTTACTCTCCGATTCAAAAACGCTGATTGGCATCAAAGTAGACATCATACAAAACTACAAATCCCTGCAGTCTCCTGCATGTTGTTTCTGACACCTTTGCTAGCAGGTATTGAAAGAAAATGTAGCCATTTTTTATTATTTTGTATTACTACATTTGATTAACATTAGATAGTTAATCCACAGATTCTTACCTTCGCCTCGATTCTTCAGTCTCATCATGGTATTTGTAGTTCTTTATGATAGCCACAGTTAACAGATTCTTACCTTCACCTCGATTCGTCAGTCTCATCATGGTATTTGTAGTTCTTTATGATAGCCACAGTTAACAGCTAATTAGTGTTTCATTTTTGGCAGGTAAATATGGGCGGGATATATAAATAAAAGTCAACCTTGTCCTAGAGAGATTTATACGGTTATCAAAACGTCACGTAAGCCGACATGAAACACAGCACTTATTTTAAGTGTTTCGATTGGAACCATTTCCCTGTTTGACCGCTAGGTTTTATGGGTATTATGACTCATTCTGTGATACTCATTACATACACTAACTAGTAAGATGGGACATTCACAAGCCTCCTATACACTGCCTTCGGAAAGAATTCACACCCCTTGACATTTTTCCACATTTGGCTGTTACGGCCTGAATTTAAAATTGATTAAATGTAGATTTTTTTTTTTTTTTGTCACTGGCCTACCCACAATGCCCCATAATGTCAAAGTGGAAGTGGAGTTAAACACTTTTTTTGACTAATTAATAAGAAATTTAAAGCTGAAATGTCTTTAATCAATACAAATTCAACTCCTTGGTTACGGCAAACTTAAATAAGGAAGAAGAGATTTTCACCATGAGGCCAATTGTGACTTTAAAATAGTTAGTTTAATGGCTGTGAAAGGAGAAAACTGAGGATGGATCAACAACATTGTAGTTACTCTACAATACTAACCTAAATGACAGAGTGAAAAGAAGGAAACCTGTAGAGAATAGAAATATTCCAAAACAAATATTCCTGTTTGTAACGAGGCAAGAAAATGCTGCAAAAATATGGAAAAGCAATTAACTTTTTTGTCCTGAATACAAAGTGTTATGTTTGGGGAAAATCCAATACAACTTATTACTGAGCACCACTCTCCATATTTTCAAGCATAAAGGTGGCTGCATCATGTTATGGGTATGCTTGTAATCGTTAAGGACTGGGGAGTTTTTCAGGATCAAAATTCTAGAAAATCTGTTTTAGTCTGCTTTCCACCAGATACCGGGAGATTAATTCACCTTTCAGCAGGACAATAACCTAAAACACAAGGCCTAATTCTACACTGGAGTTGTTTACCAAGAAGACATTGAATGTTCCTGAGTGGCTAAGTTACAGTTTTGACGCAAATCTGCTTGAAAATCTATGGCAAGACCTGAAAATGGTTGTCTAGCATCTACAACCAATTTTTAAATGTTTGTACAATCCAAGAGTGGAAAGCTCTTGAGACTTACCCAGAAAGATTCACAGCTTTAATCGCTGCCAAAGGCTTTTCTAACATGTATTGACCTGGGGATGATTACTTATCAAATCAAGATATAATTAGTGTTTTATTTTTCATTATTATTATTTTTTATACAAATATTAGAATCTTTCTTCCATGTTGACAGAGTATTTTGTGTCGATCGTTGACAAAAATGTAATTAAATCCAGTTTAATCCCACTTTGTAACACAACAATAAAAGTGAAGGGTTTGTGAATACTCAGTTGCTCAGTAACCGTGGTCTGTCTGTCAGTAACTCCCACGAAACATCAGAATTATTGTCATCATGAAATATTTACCAACCCATTCACCTCCCGGCCTTAGAGTTTGGCGGTATTCCCTGGCTATGACTGGAGACTGGCGGGTGATTTTAGAATCACTCTCGTGATGAGGTAGCCCAGCTTGAGACTTGTATAGTGCACATTTGCAAGAAATTAGCTTTAAAACTGCTACATTACTCTCAGCCCCATGATAAAATGTGTAGGGTGATAGCTCGCTGGACTGGAGTAGCCTAGCCTACATGCTGGTCTTTCTGACTCTAGCTTAGCCTACATTTTGGGGGTTCTGTCTCTAGCACATCCTACATGCTGGGTGGTTCTGTCTCTAGCTCATCCTACATGCTGGGTGGTTCTGTGTCTAGCTTAGCCTACATTTTACATTTACATTTTACATTTAAGTCATTTAGCAGACGCTCTTATCCAGAGCGACTTACAAATTGGTGCATTCACCTTCTGACATCCAGTGGAACAGTCACTTTACAATAGTGCATCTAAATCCTAAGGGGGGGGGGTAAGAGGGATTACTTATCCTATCCTAGGTATTCCTTAAAGAGGTGGGGTTTCAGGTGTCTCCGGAAGGTGGTGATTGACTCCTGGCGCTGTCCTGGCGTCGTGAGGGAGTTTGTTCCACCATTGGGGGGCCAGAGCAGCGAACAGTTTTGACTGGGCTGAGCGGGAGTTGTACTTCCTCAGTGGTAGGGAGGCGAGCAGGCCAGAGGTGGATGAACGCAGTGCCCTTGTTTGGGTGTAGGGCCTGATCAGAGCCTGGAGGTACTGAGGTGCCGTTCCCCTCACAGCTCCGTAGGCAAGCACCATGGTCTTGTAAAAGTCGGATGCGAGCTTCAACTGGAAGCCAGTGGAGAGAACGGAGGAGCGGGGTGACGTGAGAGAACTTGGGAAGGTTGAACACCAGACGGGCTGCGGCGTTCTGGATGAGTTGAAGGGGTTTAATGGCACAGGCAGGGAGCCCAGCCAACAGCGGGTTGCAGTAATCCAGACGGGGTTGATGACAAGTGCCTGGGTTAAAGGACCTGCGCACTGAGACGGTTCCTGTGTGAGGCAGGTCTTGTAGCGGATGTCAACTGGAAGCCAGTGGAGAGAACGGATGTTGTAGAGCATGAACCCAGACGGGCTGCGGCAGGAACACAGGGGAGCCCAGCCAACAGCCAGTAATGATGTTGCCTGTTGAGAACGACAGGGTGTTGTCATGAACCTACAGGATCACGCCAGGGGTTCTTAGCGCTCTGGGAGGAGGACACAATGGAGTTGTCAACCGTGATGGCGAGATCATGGAACGGGCAGTCCTTCCCCGGGAGGAAGAGCAGCTCCGTCTTGCCGAGGTTCAGCTTGAGGTGGTGATCCGTCATCCACACTGATATGTCTGCCAGACATGCAGAGATGCGATTCGCCACCTGGTCATCAGAAGGGGGAAAGGAGAAGATTAATTGTGTGTCGTCTGCATAGCAATGATAGGAGAGACCATGTGAGGTTATGACAGAGCCAAGTGACTTGGTGTATAGCGAGAATAGGAGAGGGCCTAGAACAGAGCCCTGGGGGACACCAGTGGTGAGAGCGCGTGGTGAGGAGACAGATTCTCGCCACGCCACCTGGTAGGAGCGACCTGTCAGGTAGGACGCAATCCAAGCGTGGGCCGCGCCGGAGATGCCCAACTCGGAGAGGGTGGACAGGAGGATCTGATGGTTCACAGTATCGAAGGCAGCCCATAGATCTAGAAGGATGAGAGCAGAGGAGAGAGAGTTAGCTTTAGCAGTGCGGAGCGCCTCCGTGATACAGAGGAGAGCAGTCTCAGTTGAATGACTAGTCTTGAAACCTGACTGATTTGGATCAAGAAGGTCATTCAGAGAGAGATAGCGGGAGAGCTGGCCAAGGACGGCACGTTCAAGAGTTTTGGAGAGAAAAGAAAGAAGGGATACTGGTCTGTAATTGTTGACATCGGAGGGATCGAGTGTAGGTTTTTTCAGAAGGGGTGCAACTCTCGCTCTCTTGAAGACGGAAGGGACGTAGCCAGCGGTCAGGGATGAGTTGATGAGCGAGGTGAGGAAGAGAAGGTCTCCGGAAATGGTCTGGAGAAGAGAGGAGGGGATAGGGTCAAGCGGGCAGGTTGTTGGGCGGCCGGCCGTCACAAGACGCGAGATTTCATCTGGAGAGAGAGGGGAGAAAGAGGTCAGAGCACAGGGTAGGGCAGTGTGAGCAGAACCAGCGGTGTCGTTTGACTTAGCAAACGAGGATCGGATGTCGTCGACCTTCTTTTCAAAATGGTTGACGAAGTCGTCTGCAGAGAGGGAGGAGGGGGGGGGAGGATTCAGGAGGGAGGAGAAGGTGGCAAAGAGCTTCCTAGGGTTAGAGGCAGATGCTTGGAATTTAGCGTGGTAGAAAGTGGCTTTAGCAGCAGAGACAGAGGAGGAAAATGTAGAGAGGAGGGAGTGAAAGGATGCCAGGTCCGCAGGGAGGCGATTTTTCCTCCATTTCCGCTCGGCTGCCCGGAGCCCTGTTCTGGGTGGTTCTGGAGAGTATGCCATCCTACATGTTGGGTGGTAAATAGCTGGAGTGGAGTTGCTTAGCCTACATATTGGGTAGTTTTGTCAGTAGCTTAGCCTTAATGTTGGCTTGTAGCTAGCTGGACTGAAATAGCTTAGCCTATATGTTGGGTGGTAGCTAGCTGAAGTACTGGTTCTGTCTCTAGTTTAGCCTATATGTTGGGTGGTTCTGGTGACTAACCACTAGCTTAGCCTACTTGTTGGGTGGTTCTGGTGACTAACCACTAGCTTAGCCTACTTGTTGAGTGGTTCTGGGGACTAACCACTAGCTGAGCCTACTTGTTGTGTGGGTCTGGGGACTGACCACTAGCTTAGCCTACTTGTTGAGTGGGTCTGGGGACTGACCACTAGCTTAGCCTACTTGTTGAGTGGTTCCGGGGACTAACCACTAGCTTAGCCTACTCGTTGAGTGGTTCTGGGGACTGACCACTAGCTTAGCCTACTTGTTGAGTGGTTCTGGTGACTAACCACTAGCTTAGCCTACTTGTTGAGTGGTTCTGGGGACTAACCACTAGCTGAGCCTACTTGTTGTGTGGGTCTGGGGACTGACCACTAGCTTAGCCTACTTGTTGAGTGTGTCTGGGGACTGACCACTAGCTTAGCCTACTTGTTGAGTGGGTCTGGGGACTGACCACTAGCTTAGCCTACTTGTTGAGTGGGTCTGGGGACTGACCACTAGCTTAGCCTACTTGTTGAGTGGGTCTGGGGACTGACCACTAGCTTAGCCTACTTGTTGAGTGGGTCTGGGGACTGACCACTAGCTTAGCCTACTTGTTGAGTGCGTCTGGGGACTGACCACTAGCTTAGCCTACTTGTTGAGTGGGTCTGGGGACTGACCACTAGCTTAGCCTACTTGTTGAGTGGGTCTGGGGACTGATCACTAGCTTAGCCTACTTGTTGAGTGGGTCTGGGGACTGACCACTAGCTTAGCCTACTTGTTGAGTGGTTGTCAGAGATGACAGGCGTCATCCTGGGACTGAGACTAGTTCTATTCATAATATGTGAGTCTCCTGGGACCCCTGAACCAATATAGTACTGTACCATTCCCTCCCTGGTTCCCCCTACAAGGCTGTTTCTCACACACACACACACACACACACACACACACACACACACACACACACACACACACACACACACACACACACACACACACACACACACACACACACACACACACACACACACACACACACACACACACACACACACACACACACACACACACACACACACACAGGAATACAACAACAACAAAAAACATTGGAGGAGTCATGAAATGATTGATTTTATTGGACAGGTTAGTGATGAGCAGATGGCGTTTTAAGAGCGGTTCTCACACAACTCAACATTTTTATTTATTTTACTCGTGTGAATTATTATAAGAGATTAAGGTGTGTTATATGTTTCAGACCTGCCCAGGAACTGAGGGCTGTATGTTTCAGACCTGTCCTGTATGTTTCAGACCTGTCCTGTATGTTTCAGACCTGTCCTGTATGTTTCAGACCTGTCCTGTATGTTTCAGACCTGTCCTGTATGTTTCAGACCTGTCCTGTATGTTTCAGATCTGTCCAGTAACTGAGAGCTGTATGTTTCAGACCTGTCCTGTATGTTTTAGATCTGTCCAGTAACTGAGAGCTGTATGTTTCAGACCTGTCCAGTATGTTTCAGGCCTGTCCTGTATGTTTCAGGCCTGTCCAGTATGTTTCAGGCCTGTCCAGTATGTTTCAGACCTGTCCTGTATGTTTCAGACCTGTCCTGTATGTATGTTTCAGACCTGTCCAGTATGTTTCAGACCTGTCCAGTATGTTTCAGACCTGTCCAGTATGTTTCAGACCTGTCCTGTATGTTTCAGACCTGTCCAGTAACTGAGAGCTGTATGTTTCAGACCTGTATGTTTCAGACCTGTCCAGTAACTGAGAGCTGTATGTTTCAGACCTGTCCTGTATGTTTCAGACCTGTCCAGTAACTGAGAGCTGTATGTTTCAGACCTGTATGTTTCAGACCTGTCCAGTAACTGAGAGCTGTATGTTTCAGACCTGTCCTGTATGTTTCAGACCTGTCCTGTATGTTTCAGACCTGTCCAGTAACTGAGAGCTGTATGTTTCAGACCTGTATGTTTCAGACCTGTCCTGTATGTTTCAGACCTGTATGTTTCAGACCTGTCCAGTATGTTTCAGACCTGTATGTTTCAGACCTGTCCTGTATGTTTCAGACCTGTCCTGTATGTTTCAGACCTGTATGTTTCAGACCTGTCCTGTATGTTTCAGACCTGTCCTGTATGTTTCAGACCTGTCCTGTATGTTTCAGACCTGTCCTGTATGTTTCAGACCTGTATGTTTCAGACCTGTCCAGTATGTTTCAGACCTGTATGTTTCAGACCTGTCCAGTATGTTTCAGACCTGTCCTGTATGTTTCAGACCTGTCCTGTATGTTTCAGACCTGTCCAGTATGTTTCAGACCTGTCCAGTATGTTTCAGACCCGTCCAGTATGTTTCAGACCCGTATGTTTTTCAGACCTGTCCTGTATGTTTCAGACCCGTCCTGTATGTTTCAGACCCGTCCAGTATGTTTCAGACCCGTCCTGTATGTTTCAGACCCGTCCTGTATGTTTCAGACCCGTCCTGTATGTTTCAGACCCGTCCAGTATGTTTCAGACCCGTCCTGTATGTTTCAGACCCGTCCTGTATGTTTCAGACCCGTCCTGTATGTGACCCGTCCTGTATGTTTCAGACCCGTCCTGTATGTTTCAGACCCGTCCTGTATGTTTCAGACCTGTCCAGTATGTTTCAGACCTGTCCTGTATGTTTCAGACCTGTCCTGTATGTTTCAGACCTGTCCTGTATGTTTCAGACCTGTCCTGTATGTTTCAGACCTGTCCTGTATGTTCTTGTTATTCCAGAGTTGACTGGTAAGTGTGATCTGCTGTCTCTGAATGGGAAAACCCTGTTGGTGACATCAGGCTCCAATCCCAGTGACTCCTCTCCCAACTCTGACTCACTGGTGTGTCCCTACGTCAACCTCCAACTGGCCAACTGTCAGCCTGCTGGTACGTTTAACTGACCAGTTCCTCTTTCTCTCGCTCCGCTACACATCTGCTTCCCATTTCACTCTACTTTTATTTAAAGGTTTTTCTTTTCAGTTTGTTACACCAATGCATCTTCCATCTGGTTTACACCAAACCCCTGCCAGCGAGTGACTTGGGGCCCAATGAAAACTAGAATTTCATACCATCAACTAGCCGGTTGCCAGCTCATTTCTTGACAGATTTTTTTCCCCCTCTCCTCGTCAGACCCGGGATTCGAACTTGGAAACCCTCCAGTTACTGGTTTGGTTCGTGTCTCTAACCACTAGGCTACGTGCTGCTACTGATTTGTACTGATGCTATGTATGTCCTGTGTCTCTGTAGAGTGTCAGAGTGGAGATGTGGGGACCCTGCTGCTGGTCAATCCTGTCGGACACAACTACCTGACCCACAATGCTTTGCTGTCTGAGACGGCTAAGTTGTTCGGCCTCCGCAGCCGTAGGCTGAAGCTCTACCTGGACGATGCGCTCACCCAAGGTAAGACCGACACCAGCGGACCGAAGTCCTATTTTGGTTCTGTCTCTGTGTTGTCTTCAATGCATCTAGGATGGCTACTGGCCAGGCCAAGCAGTGCTCAAAGAATGGGCTGGGAAACGCTCTCTTGACTTGGCCAGAGCAGCATCTTGGAAGCTCCACTTGAACGGTACTCGTGTCCTGCTTCAGCTGTGTTCTTTCTGCTACTTTCCCCATCAATCCTACTGTGTCTACGTTCAGGCTAGAGGGCATTTACTGCTCTACTACATGCTTAGCTGTAGCCTGTACCTCCACCTCCTCCACACGTTTAGCTGTAGCCTGTACCGCCACCTCCTCCACATGCTTAGCTGTAGCCTGTACCTCCACCTCCTCCACACGTTTAGCTGTAGCCTGTACCTCCACCTCCTCCACACGTTTAGCTGTAGCCTGTACCTCCACCTCCTCCACACGTTTAGCTGTAGCCTGTACCTCCACCTCCTCCACACGTTTAGCTGTAGCCTGTAGCCTGTACCTCCACCTCCTCCACACTTTTAGCTGTAGCCTGCACCTCCACCTCCTCCACACTTTTAGCTTTAGTGTCTACCTTCTTTTTACCTCTACCACCACCTCCACACGTTTAGCTGTAGCCTGTAGCCTGTACCACCTCCTCCTCCACGTTTAGCTGTAGCCTGCACCTCCACCTCCTCCACACGTTTAGCTGTAGCCTGTACCACCTCCTCCTCCACACGTTTAGCTGTAGCCTGTACCTCCACCTCCTCCACACGTTTAGCTGTAGCCTGCCCCTCCACCTCCTCCACACGTTTAGCTGTAGCCTGCACCTCCACCTCCTCCACACGTTTAGCTGTAGCCTGCACCTCCACCTCCTCCATACGTTTAGCTGTAGCTTGCACCTCCACCTCCTCCACACGTTTAGCTGTAGCCTGCACCTCCACCTCCTCCTCCATATGTTTAGCTGTAGCCTGCACCTCCACATCCTCCTCCATACGTTTAGCTGTAGCCTGCACCTCCACCTCCTCCTCCATACGTTTAGCTGTAGCCTGTACCTCCACCTCCTCCATACGTTTAGCTGTAGCCTGTACCTCCACCTCCTCCACACGTTTAGCTGTAGCCTGTACCTCCACCTCCTCCACACGTTTAGCTGTTAGCCTGTAGCCTGTACCTCCACCACCTCCACACGTTTAGCTGTAGCCTGTACCTCCACCTCCTCCACACGTTTAGCTGTAGCCTGTACCTCCACCTCCTCCACACGTTTAGCTGTAGCCTGTACCTCCACCTCCTCCACACGTTTAGCTGTAGCCTGCACCTCCACCTCCTCAACACGTTTAGCTGTAGCCTGTACCTCCACCTCCTCACGTTTAGCTGTAGCCTGTACCTCCACCTCCTCACGTTTAGCTGTAGCCTGTACCTCCACCTCCTCACGTTTAGCTGTAGCCTGCACCTCCACCTCCTCAACACGTTTAGCTGTAGCCTGCACCTCCACCTCCTCACGTTTAGCTGTAGCCTGCACCTCCACCTCCTCCACACGTTTAGCTGTAGCCTGCACCTCCACCTCCTCCACACGTTTAGCTGTAGCCTGCACCTCCACCTCCTCCACACGTTTAGCTGTAGCCTGTACCTCCACCTCCTCCACACATTTAGCTGTAGCCTGTAGCCTGCACCTCCACCTCCTCCACACGTTTAGCTGTAGCCTGCTAGCCTCCGCTCTGTAGTTTGCTAACCCTGTGCCAGTGATCCTTGACTTTTAAACTGGTTTAATGTTGACCTTGAACCAGCAGCAAAGAAGCAAGTCCTGGGCTGAGGAAACCTCCCTGTCCAATTACTGTGTCTGACAGACTGCCTGACTGCCCTAGCAGACGGCTGGTTTGACATAAAGCTCATAGGTCTTCCTACCTAATTAGGTGGGACTTGAGAAGCATCACTCCCGACTATAAATCTTCGTCATACTTCTCATTCTTCTGCACGCTACTCCTCTTACACGTTCATTGCTGGAAATGTCGTTCAAACTTTAAAACGTGTGGAATGATCTGGAATATTGTGCTTACGTTTTACTTTTTGATCTAAAATATATATATATATATATATATATATATATATATATATATATATATATATATATATACTTTTTAAACTATAAAATGTTGGCATATTTTTTTCATTCATTTTAATTTTTTTCTTCAGTATTCTAGAACTCCCCATTGTGACATCATGAATTCCAACACTGTTAAATAATGTAACTTTTGACAAATCATCAACTTTTACCACTTTCCCAACAAAAAAAACTTACAGCTTGTGAAATCAAATGCCATTTGACCGTTTTTCCCAACCTAGTTAGACAAAGATGGGAGGGTATGACATCTTGGGTCTTCTTATCTGCAGTTCAAATCTGAAATAGAACATAAATATCTACTGCCAATATCGAGGAAAAAGCTGTTTCAGTAGCCATATCGACTCATTTAGATAACTTCCCACTGTTGAAATAACAACCATGGGAACTTTCAAATTATAACAATGGGGGAGCACATTTTAAGCATGAGACAAAATGGCTGTTTCTCAATATGCAGGCTACCTTGCTCCACACTCTCGCGCTCCGAGTGCGTTCTCTTGAGAAGCACTGGCACTCGCCCTGCTGTATTACCTCCCACTGCACTGAACCTTCTTCCAGCCAGGACAATGGCAACAATAGAGACCCAACAAGATCGACACAAAGCAAAACGTTTTACTTCCTAATTATCAGCTAGATATACTGGATGTGAATCGTAGTACTCTAGCTAGCTAGCCAAATAAACAAATATGACCTAAAACGCATGTTATTTAAGGTAGATGTCAATACGTCGTGGGTAGCTAGCTGTGTAGCTAGCTGGCTAGCTGGGTAGCTAGCTGTAGTCAGGCAACATATGTGATGTAAATGGGCAACATTTCATTCCAAAGTCGGAGTGTATTTTTTACCTAGAAATTCAACACAACACTACCTAGGAAATGCGAGACAGCACTACCTGGAAACGCGAGACAGCACTACCTGGAAACGCACTACCTGGAAACGCGAGACAGCACTACCTAGGAAACGCGAGACAGCACTACCTAGGAAACGCGAGTCAGCACTACCTGGAAACGCGAGACAGCACTACCTAGGAAACGCGAGACAGCACTACCTGGAAACGCGAGTCAGCACTACCTGGAAACGCGAGACAGCACTACCTAGGAAACGCGAGACAGCACTACCTAGGAAACGCGAGACAGCACTACCTAGGAAACGCGAGACAGCACTGCCTAGGAAACGCGAGGCAGCACTACCTAGGAAACGCGAGGCAGCACTACCTAGGAAACGCGAGGCAGCACTACCTAGGAAACGCGAGGCAGCACTACCTAGGAAACGCGAGGCAGCACTACCTGGAAACGCGAGTCAGCACTACCTAGGAAACGCGAGTCAGCACTACCTAGGAAACGCGAGTCAGCACTACCTAGGAAACGCGAGGCAGCACTACCTAGGAAACGCGAGGCAGCACTACCTAGGAAACGCGAGGCAGCACTACCTAGGAAACGCGAGGCAGCACTACCTAGGAAACGCGAGGCAGCACTACCTGGAAACGCGAGGCAGCACTACCTGGAAACGCGAGGCAGCACTACCTAGGAAACGCGAGGCAGCACTACCTGGAAACGCGAGGCAGCACTACCTGGAAACGCGAGGCAGCACTACCTGGAAACGCGAGGCAGCACTACCTGGAAACGCGAGGCAGCACTACCTGGAAACGCGAGGCAGCACTACCTGGAAACGCGAGGCAGCACTACCTGGAAACGCGAGGCAGCACTACCTGGAAACGCGAGGCAGCACTACCTGGAAACGCGAGGCAGCACTACCTGGAAACGCGAGGCAGCAGCCCTACAACATGTGATTTCAAACCGCTCCGAATAAAATGATCTAGTTTCACGTAGTGGAGACAGAACTTTGACAGACTCTTCTTCATTCTTTTCTTAATTTCTTACAGGTTTGTACCTCCTTAAAGATGCCAGCAGATTGTCTTCCTTCATACTTTTCAATCATTTGTATATGTGTTTCAGAAATCCCAGCAGAGTGGTCAATGAAGACGCTGGACAGGAAGACTCTGTACGTTGGAGTTCTGCCCACCACTGCAGAGGCATAGGACCGGGAACAGCCACGCTGTAGAAGAGGGGGGAACAGCCACACTGTAGAAGAGGGGGGAACAGCCACACTGTAGAAGAGGGGGAACAGCCACACTGTAGAAGAGGGGGAACAGCCAGACTGTAGAAGAGGGGGAACAGCCAGACTGTAGAAGAGGGGGGACAGCCAGACTGTAGAAGAGGGGGGAACAGCCAGACTGTAGAAGAGGGGGGAACAGCCAGACTGTAGAAGAGGGGGAACAGCCAGACTGTAGAAGAGGGGGAACAGCCAGACTGTAGAAGAGGGGGAACAGCCAGACTGTAGAAGAGGGGGAACAGCCAGACTGTAGAAGAGGGGGGAACAGCCAGACTGTAGAAGAGGGGGGAACAGCCAGACTGTAGAAGAGGGGGAACAGCCAGACTGTAGAAGAGGGGGAACAGCCAGACTGTAGAAGAGGGGGGAACAGCCAGACTGTAGAAGAGGGGGAACAGCCAGACTGTAGAAGAGGGGGAACAGCCAGACTGTAGAAGAGGGGGACTGTAGAAGAGGGGGAACAGCCAGACTGTAGAAGAGGGGGAACAGCCAGACTGTAGAAGAGGGGGAACAGGGGGAACAGCCAGACTGTAGAAGAGGGGGAACAGCCAGACTGTAGAAGAGGGGGGGAACAGCCAGACTGTAGAAGAGGGGGGGAACAGCCAGACTGTAGAAGAGGGGGGGAACAGCCAGACTGTAGAAGAGGGGGGCTATGTCCCAAATGGCATCCTATTCCATACATAGTGCACTACTGTTGACCAGGGCCCAATGGCGCTCTGAGCAAAGCTAGTGCACTACTGTTGACCAGGGCCCAATGGCGCTCTGAGCAAAGCTAGTGCACTACTGTTGACCAGGGCCCAATACCGCTCTGAGCAAAGCTAGTGCACTACTATTGACCAGAGCCCAATGCCACTCTGAGCAAAGCTAGTGCACTACTGTTGACCAGGGCCCAATACCGCTCTGAGCAAAGCTAGTGCACTACTGTTGACCAGGGCCCAATGGCGCTCTGAGCAAAGCTAGTGCACTACTGTTGACCAGGGCCCAATGGCGCTCTGAGCAAAGCTAGTGCACTACTGTTGACCAGGGCCCAATACCGCTCTGAGCAAAGCTAGTGCACTACTGTTGACCAGGGCCCAATGGCGCTCTGAGCAAAGCTAGTGCACTACTGTTGACCAGGGCCCAATGCTGCTCTGAGCAAAGCTAGTGCACTACTGTTGACCAGGGCCCAATGGCGCTCTGAGCAAAGCTAGTGCACTACTGTTGACCAGGGCCCAATGCTGCTCTGAGCAAAGCTAGTGCACTACTGTTGACCAGGGCCCAATGCTGCTCTGAGCAAAGCTAGTGCACTACTGTTGACCAGGGCCCAATGGCGCTCTGAGCAAAGCTAGTGCACTACTGTTGACCAGGGCCCAATGGCGCTCTGAGCAAAGCTAGTGCACTACTGTTGACCAGGGCCCAGTGCCGCTCTGAGCAAAGCTAGTGCACTACTGTTGACCAGGGCCCAATGGCGCTCTGAGCAAAGCTAGTGCACTACTGTTGACCAGGGCCCAATGGCGCTCTGAGCAAAGCTAGTGCACTACTGTTGACCAGGGCCCAATGGCGCTCTGAGCAAAGCTAGTGCACTACTGTTGACCAGGGCCCAATGGCGCTCTGAGCAAAGCTAGTGCACTACTGTTGACCAGGGCCCAATGGCGCTCTGAGCAAAGCTAGTGCACTACTGTTGACCAGGGCCCAATGGCGCTCTGAGCAAAGCTAGTGCACTACTGTTGACCAGGGCCCAATGGCGCTCTGAGCAAAGCTAGTGCACTACTGTTGACCAGGGCCCAATGGCGCTCTGAGCAAAGCTAGTGCACTACTGTTGACCAGGGCCCAATGGCGCTCTGAGCAAAGCTAGTGCACTACTGTTGACCAGGGCCCAATGGCGCTCTGAGCAAAGCTAGTGCACTACTGTTGACCAGGGCCCAATGCCGCTCTGAGCAAAGCTAGTGCACTACTGTTGACCAGGGCCCAATGGCGCTCTGAGCAAAGCTAGTGCACTACTGTTGACCAGGGCCCAATGCCGCTCTGAGCAAAGCTAGTGCACTACTGTTGACCAGGGCCCAATGGCGCTCTGAGCAAAGCTAGTGCACTACTGTTGACCAGGGCCCAATGGCGCTCTGAGCAAAGCTAGTGCACTACTGTTGACCAGGGCCCAATGCCGCTCTGAGCAAAGCTAGTGCACTACTGTTGACCAGGGCCCAATGGCGCTCTGAGCAAAGCTAGTGCACTACTGTTGACCAGGGCCCAATGGCGCTCTGAGCAAAGCTAGTGCATTACTGTTGACCAGGGCCCAATGGCGCTCTGAGCAAAGCTAGTGCACTACTGTTGACCAGGGCCCAATGGCGCTCTGAGCAAAGCTAGTGCACTACTGTTGACCAGGGCCCAATGGCGCTCTGAGCAAAGCTAGTGCACTACTGTTGACCAGGGCCCAATGGCGCTCTGAGCAAAGCTAGTGCACTACTGTTGACCAGGGCCCAATGGCGCTCTGAGCAAAGCTAGTGCACTACTGTTGACCAGGGCCCAATGGCGCTCTGAGCAAAGCTAGTGCACTACTGTTGACCAGGGCCCAATGGCGCTCTGAGCAAAGCTAGTGCACTACTGTTGACCAGGGCCCAATGCCGCTCTGAGCAAAGCTAGTGCACTACTGTTGACCAGGGCCCAATGCCGCTCTGAGCAAAGCTAGTGCACTACTGTTGACCAGGGCCCAATACCGCTCTGAGCAAAGCTAGTGCACTACTGTTGACCAGGGCCCAATACCGCTCTGAGCAAAGCTAGTGCACTATAGAAGAATAGGGTGCCATTTCAGAAACAGAGCACATCTAGCTCCAAACTTCAATGAAAACCCAACATTTTACATAGTAAAGTGTTTCTGCTGCTCTGTCCGATTCATCCTGTCCGATCTCCAGTGACTATCCTATGGGTTATAACATGAGTTTATTAGTTGACCTCAACCTACTCTGTACCAAAATAGTGTTGACAAAACCAGCTCTGTTTGCAGACAGTACAGTGGATTATTCTGTGGGTAAGAAATAACATTCAGTAGTGTCTACCTTCTTTTTTCCCCCTTTTCCCCCTGTCTGTCGTAAATCAAAACGTTTCGGGAACAAGAATAAAGGAGAAAACTGTTATTTTTGGTGAAATAAAGGAACAATGGAGAAATTACAGCTGTTTGTGTTTTTCCATTTCTTGCAAAGAAACCATAGATCCACAGGATGCAGCCGGGCGTCTGTGTGGCGCTGGCCGGGCGTCTGAGTGGCGACGGGCGTCTGTGTGGCGCTTTGTGACAACTGCTGATGTAAAAAGGGCTTTATTATACATTTCTGCCATTTTGCTTTTTATAATACAATTCCTCAGCAGTTAAACAGGCATGTAGCCAATTGGTTAGAGTCAGGTAGCCTATTGGTTGAGTCTAGGCAGGTGGGCTAAAGGAACTACAACACTATGGGCTAAAGGAACTACAACACTATCTAAGGGCTAAAGGAACTACAACACTATGGGCTAAAGGAACTACAACACTATGGGCTAAAGGAACTACAACACTATCTATGGGCTAAAGGAACTACAACACTATGGGCTAAAGGAACTACAACACTATGGGCTAAAGGAACTACAACACTATGGGCTAAAGGAACTACAACACTATGGGCTAAAGGAACTACAACACTATGGGCTAAAGGAACTACAACACTAAAGGAACTCTACTATGGGCTAAAGGAACTACAACACTATGGGCTAAAGGAACTACAACACTATGGGCTAAAGGAACTACAACACTATGGGCTAAAGGAACTACAACACTATGGGCTAAAGGAACTACAACACTATGGGCTAAAGGAACTACAACACTATCTATGGGCTAAAGGAACTACAACACTATGGGCTAAAGGAACTACAACACTATCTATGGGCTAAAGGAACTACAACACTATCTATGGGCTAAAGGAACTACAACACTATGGGCTAAAGGAACTACAACACTATGGGCTAAAGGAACTACAACACTATGGGCTAAAGGAACTACAACACTATGGGCTAAAGGAACTACAACACTATGGGCTAAAGGAACTACAACACTATGGGCTAAAGGAACTACAATACTATGGGCTAAAGGAACTACAACACTATGGGCTAAAGGAACTACAACACTATGGGCTAAAGGAACTACAACACTATGGGCTAAAGGAACTACAACACTATGGGCTAAAGGAACTACAACACTATGGGCTAAAGGAACTACAACACTATTGGCTTAATTCGGACTTGAGTTCCTTTAAAAAAATATATCTATATTATTTAGGTTTGTGACTCAGTTGTTCTAGAATGGAGCTTATAACGTCAAGGGTTGTGGGTTCGATTCCCGCCGGGGGAAACCCGTACGAAAAATGTATGCACGTATGACTAAGTTGCTTTGGATAATGGCACCGGTATAAATTGGCGGCTGTGCGGGGAGAATACTACAACTACAACTACATCTGTAACACTATTTGGATAGAGCGTCGTCCGATGGACTATCAGTAACATTTCAACTAACCCTAGCTGTAAACCCTAAACCCTTATTCTTACCCTAACCGTAACCTGAGCAAGCAGTTATATATCAACAGATAGTTTGTTGATACTACGACATCTACAGATGGAAATTCTGGATTATCCAATTAAAGTGATGGGGGGGGGTGTAGTGGGGACAGTAGTGCACTATGTAGGGAGTATATGATGAGATGTAGTGGGAATAGTAGTGCACTATGTAGGGAGTATATGATGAGATGTAGTGGGAATAGTAGTGCACTATGTAGGGAGTATATGATGAGATGTAGTGGGGACAGTAGTGCACTATGTAGGGAGTATATGATGAGATGTAGTGGGAATAGTAGTGCACTATGTAGGGAGTATATGATGAGATGTAGTGGGAATAGTAGTGCACTATGTAGGGAGTATATGATGAGATGTAGTGGGAATAGTAGTGCACTATGTAGGGAGTATATGATGAGATGTAGTGGGAATAGTAGTGCACTATGTAGGGAGTATATGATGAGATGTAGTGGGGACAGTAGTGCACTATGTAGGGAGTATATGATGAGATGTAGTGGGAATAGTAGTGCACTATGTAGGGAGTATATGATGAGATGTAGTGGGAATAGTAGTGCACTATGTAGGGAATATATGATGAGATGTAGTGGGGACAGTAGTGCACTATGTAGGGAATATATGATAAGATGTAGTGGGAATAGTAGTGCACTATGTAGGGAGTATATGATGAGATGTAGTGGGAATAGTAGTGCACTATGTAGGGAGTATATGATGAGATGTAGTGGGAATAGTAGTGCACTATGTAGGGAGTATATGATGAGATGTAGTGGGGACACTGTCTATTTCATCTGCGATGACACACACACACACACGCACACACACACACACCATGCCTGCCAGAGGGAGAGAGATATCACTCTGAAACAGACAGTGTAACATCTGCGGTGACACACACACACACATACATACACATACATACACACACACACACACACACACACACACACACACACACATACACACACACACACCATGCCTGCCAGAGAGAAGTCTTCCGGCATCATAAATAATTGTACCAGAGAAGACCTGTAATTTCATTAGATCGGAGTGTTGTTGTTGTTGTTTTGTTTGACACAACCTGTTTCATCATACCATAGATCCTGATCTAGGTTCATAAACAGGTAGGTGTGTGTTGTGCTAAAGGTGGGCCATTATGAGACGTCTTTGGAAAACCTACACTACACCCAAGAGACACAGTAGCCGGGTTTAATATCCAATGCATTGTTGCAAGATGGGGACACTAAATCAAATGCTTTTGAATTCTATTACTGTGTTTATAGAACTTGCAGCGTCATTAGCACTTGTGGTAGACCGCAATGATAGCTGCGTCTCCAAAGGCCAAACTGTGGACATTTAATAGCCTATATAGTATGACCAATATGCAGCTGTCAAAAACCTTTTAATGTGCTTATGTTCCCTCAAACCCAACACTCTTTTTTTCTAGTGGGACGGATCTCACGGTCTTCTTCGGTCAGTGAAACCACAATGCACGTCCCAAATGGCATCCTATTTTCTATATATAGTGCACTACTTTGTTGGACCTAGAGCCTTATGAGTCCTGGTCAAAAGTTATGCACGAAATTGGGAATCGGGTGCCATGGGATACTGCTGCATCCGCCATAATGCGCCCACTTTGTTCTCCCCCCCGGGCAATATGGTACGCAATGGAAAAAAATCTCAGTCACAAAATCAACTTTTTAGGGCCTCTTTTCCTTCGTCGACAGGATCTTTAGCTCCGTGGATAGACAGCCAACCCAGGACCGCTTAAAGGTAAGGAGACATCTTGGTCATAAACGACAACAACAACAAACGATGGTGACTTGATATACTGTCTCTATCTTGGTAGGCTACTACCCCCCCCCCCGTCCCCTCCCCTTCCCAGAGGGTGAGGATACACGTTTTGAAATAATGCGAGAGAAATGTTACACGGTGTTGTTACGTTGTACTGTTTGTCCCCTTTGCAGTCCAGTAAGCCGCGTTAGGAACATGGACTAATATGTACATCTATGTAGTGCATTTAAACAATTTAATGTTCATTCAAAGTTTTGGAATAACTTTAAAAGTTCGGTCATTGCTGAGTAATTTTGTCTCGTTTTGTGTATTTTTTGATTTTGCATTGATTGTAGTCACACGTGTAAGATAGTCACAAAAATACACAAAACATTTATCCCATTAGGCCTACCCCTATTTCCAAAAATAAAAGAAACAACACGATCCGAGTCAAACCGATAATATTTGCAGAAATTCAAGCAGCTCGGTGCATGTTTCCTTAGCCCACAAATACGAGGCTACTCAAAAAACATGCGAAAAAATATATTTTGGGGGCCCATCGGGGACGTGATTTTCATAGCGCAAACTGACTATCAACTTCTCACAGTCATTAATAAAGGCTGCGTCTCCGCCTCAATGCGCTTTGCTCTGGTCTCCCTTCTCCTGAAACAGACACAGCGGGCACAGAGAGGACACGGAAGCTGTTCTAATACATAACTAACGTTACCCACATATCTCGTTTACAGATGACAGCGGTTCGTATTATAATTTGAATAGCCTAGTAAAGCACTCCGCTGCGTTTTTTTTCTTCATTTCACCTCTGTCAGCTGTCATACGGGTGCTAATAGTCATGAGGACGAAGTGATGCTTTTATATTTATGGCGGAGCCGGTTAGGAAAGTCACATTGTTGCTACCCTGTACCCTCTTCTCGTCTCATTCAGTGAAGCGGATCATTCATATCATTACCTCCTATACCTTTGATGTGTGAGTATTTTCCTACCGAAAAAACACTGATCAGCATTCGTTGTATCGGTCTGGTCATGATGCTTCTAGTCCGGTAGTGGTTGATGCTTCTATCCCGGTCGGTCGTGGTTGATGCTTCTATCCCGGTCGTGGTTGATGCTTCTAGTCTGGTCGTGGTTGATGCTTCTAGTCTGGTCGTGGTTGATGCTTCTAGTGATCATACCAACATATTTCAGTGATGGATGATGGATAGTGTGCAACAGAGCTCCAGTTGGGTAACCTCGTTATATTTACGGCCTTCATACATTTGGCATTTTGTTGATAATAGCAGACGCTCTTTATGCAGAGCGATTTACAATTAGTATATTCATCATAATATATCTAGCCAAGCAGGAGTGTAGGCGGGACAACCAGGTTCAGATAATAAGATGGAATAGAAGCAACTACTATTTCAGTTCTGTGATGATATTGAATATAATTAAATAAAATCCATAGTGCACCCAATATTATTTAGTTTTTAGAGCTTACTTTAGCTGAAGCTAGATTGACACCTTTGTATGCATGAAGTAGTTGCAATTTAAAATGCAAATTCTGCTGTTTGTATGTTGTACATTCTTTATGTATACATAGCCACAATATACACATGGAAAGCCAGAGAGGACATATGAATTAAAACCAATATTCCTTTCTTATTTTATTTTCTCATGTGCACTACAAAACAAAAGTTGTTTTGTCAATATTACCAGCTAATTTATCTCATGATAATGACATATAATAATATATTATGACATAACACAGGTGTTTTGTGGAGATCAGAAGAAACTCTGTAAATAGGAGTGGATGTATTGATGATAGATAGACAGTAAGGCTGAGACAGCAGACCTCAACGTGGATCAGCACATATGTTTTCATTAATTACGACACTAAGGGATGGTACATTTCATGCTAACATCATGCTTTCATTTGTGTTGGGAGCTCATTATCAGTTTATAAGTTATAATGTTAGCAAGCTAAATGTCCCTTACCTTGAACTAAGAGCTCTTGTGGAGCAGTTAAGTTCTCGTGGGGCATGTGAACAAATGAAAAGATGAAATGTGGCACTTGATTATCTCGTGATCGCGACATAATGAGGGATTTAAAATATATATATATATATATATATATATATATATATATATTCATACGTCCTCTCCATATACACATCCTGTTTAAACTATGTTACCAAGGAAACCTGATTAACATATGTAAATAGTCCCGCCTCCACCTAGGTCACACCAATGACATTGTACTTATACAACCTTATAAGTTAACCATACAACCCCTTTCTCCCTCTCTTTTAGAGTGGAACTGACAGCATTTTAGCGACATTAAATCTTATTCAAAATCTGTTTATACAGTATACACCCCCAGGAAAAATTACACTTCTTATTATTTTCTGACAAGCTTAGATATGGTCATTTTTCACATTTTCATAAATTCATAAAATGTTTTGGAATTACGTATACTAAAGCATTTGTGAAAAGCAGTATAGAGTAGGAAAACGGCGGTGCGTTTTGGACAATTTAATAGACACTGTAGCGAATAAAACCTAATGAAAACATCTGTCTCATCCAGGACCGCCATAGCCAATCAGACGTACAGTAGACCTATATGCAAATGAGCCATTTGCCACAAGGGCCTGTCATCATTCACTATGAACTGGACTGTGTGTTTACAGACAGTAGGGACAGCGCCACTTTAGAACGTATTCGCCAAAAGGCACAAAATATACACCTGAATGAATTTCTACAAATATGTAAAACACCACAGGAGCCCTCTTACATTTGAGAATATTCCTATTGATCAAACAACCATGAAAAAGGGGTAGGTTCTCTGTCCATCAGTTATGCACATCCACAACAAGATCAACAGCTAATGCCACCCGGAGCGAGATGAGCTAAAATAACGAGGCAACATTAGATAAACCCACTAAAACTTTTTCAGCTAGTTGGCTGTCAAAATCGCACTGATAAACGATGGGGGAATAGTAGCCAACTTGTCTTTCTGCAGCCTGCCAATGCTTATCCCAACCCACGTTTTGACAACTGAATGGAAACCTGCCTGCCCGGCACCCATTCGATCAATGCCAATTACACTTGATTGACAGCCGAGGGTGCGTTCGTAAATTGCCTCCAGTGAGTGCGCTCTGGGTTGTTCGGAAATTCAAACAGTTGTCATATTGTCTGTGGGTAAATTCATAGCGTTTCGCTGTGCACTATTGACACTGGGTACTCTGGCGGAGGTGTAGGGTTGATCCTACTCACAACGGCAGTCAAACACCTAAGCTAACTGGCTGAAGTTACTTACAGACACACACTCACTCTGACCGTTTTACTTGCCCTAGTAGAGCTGGTTGTGCTGTTTAAGTGTTAAGAGCGTTAGTGTTAGGCTAGCTACATAAATAGATACGTTAGCCTATTAGCTACGTTATGACTATCATTGTCCTTGCTAGTTTGATTGTTGTCCAATCATCTCTCTCTCTCTCTCCACCATGTACTGTAGTTGTCCAATCACCTCTCTCTCTCTCCACCATATACTGTAGTTGTCCAATCACCTCTCTCTCTCTCCACCATATACTGTAGTTGTCCAATCACCTCTCTCTCTCTCCACCATGTACTGTAGTTGTCCAATCACCTCTCTCTCTCTCTCTCCACCATGTACTGTAGTTGTCCAATCACCTCTCTCTCTCTCCACCATATACTGTAGTTGTCCAATCACCTCTCTCGCTCTCCACCATATACTGTAGTTGTCCAATCACCTCTCTCTCTCTCTCCACCATATACTGTAGTTGTCCAATCACCTCTCTCCACCATATACTGTAGTTGTCCAATCACCTCTCTCTCTCTCTCCACCATATACTGTAGTTGTCCAATCACCTCTCTCCACCATATACTGTAGTTGTCCAATCACCTCTCTCTCTCTCTCCACCATATACTGTAGTTGTCCAATCACCTCTCTCTCTCTCTACCATATACTGTAGTTGTCCAATCACCTCTCTCTCTCTCTCTCTCCACCATATACTGTAGTTGTCCAATCACCTCTCTCTCTCTCCACCATATACTGTAGTTGTCCAATCACCTCTCTCTCTCTCTCTCTCCACCATATACTGTAGTTGTCCAATCACCTCTCTCTCTCTCTCCACCATATACTGTAGTTGTCCAATCACCTCTCTCTCTCTCCACCATATACTGTAGTTGTCCAATCACCTCTCTCTCTCTCTCTCTCCACCATATACTGTAGTTGTCCAATCACCTCTCTCTCTCTCTCTCTCTCTCCACCATATACTGTAGTTGTCCAATCACCTCTCTCTCTCTCTCTCTCTCTCTCCACCATGTACTGTAGTTGTCCAATCACCGCTCTCTCTCTCCACCATATACTGTAGTTGTCCAATCACCTCTCTCTCTCTCTCCACCATATACTGTAGTTGTCCAATCACCTCTCTCTCTCTCTCTCTCTCTCTCTCTCTCTCTCTCTCTCTCTCTCCACCATATACTGTAGTTGTCCAATCACCTCTCTCTCTCTCTCCACCATATACTGTAGTTGTCCAATCACCTCTCTCTCTCTCTCCACCATATACTGTAGTTGTCCAATCACCTCTCTCTCTCTCTCCACCATATACTGTAGTTGTCCAATCACCTCTCTCTCTCTCTCCACCATATACTGTAGTTGTCCAATCACCTCTCTCTCTCTCTCTCTCCACCATATACTGTAGTTGTCCAATCACCTCTCTCTCTCTCCGCCATATACTGTAGTTGTCCAATCACCTCTCTCTCTCTCTCTCTCTCTCTCTCTCTCTCTCCACCATATACCGTTTTCCGGTTCCGGTTGGAGCGAGTGGTCGCATCTGCACGTCGCTCCAACGGGTAGTATAACTTTTTCATTATATTTCATTATATCACAACGGTTTGATTTGTCTTATCTTAGCAATTTCTTCTCAGCTAGCTACATAGCCGTCTTTGTATCAAAGATAATTGCGTAATTATCGTATTTCGCCGTCCTAACGTAGTCTTCACTAGCCAGCTAGCTAACGTCCACTGATTAGCTGCACTGAGAAACTATTACTATTACACTCAACTGAACGACTTGATTAGTTTAGTGTTAGCTACCTACATAGCTGTCTTTGCTGTCTTCGTATCATCGTATCATCGTATCCAAGATAATTGTGTTGTTTAGGTTTAGAGTGTGTAGTCTTAGAGTGATTATCTTAATTTACCGAGGTTAGCTAGCCAGCTATTTGTCGTCCTTAACGTAGGTGACTCTGCTAGCTAGCCAACTCTGCTAGCTAGCCAACAGCTAGCCAACGCTAGCCAACGTCTTCTGTATAGAACTCAACTACCCGGTCGCATTCACAGGTTGTATCACTTTTTCACTTCATTTCATTACAGTACAACGGTTTGATTTGTTTGATCGTAGCTAGCTACTTAGCTAGCTACATAGCCGTCTTTGTATCAAAGATAATTGTGTAGTCTAGAGCGATTTTCTAGGTTCGCTAGCCATCTATTGTCGTTCTTTTAACGCAACGTAACGTAAACAACACTGCTAGCTAGCCTGCTAGCCCCCGAATAGCAACACTGCAGAAACTATTACACTCAACGGAACGACTTGATTAGTGTAGTGTCAACAACGCACCCACTGCCAGCTGGCCTACTTCAGCAGTACTGTATCATTTTAATCATTTTAGTCAATAAGATTCTTGCTACGTAGCTTAACTTTCTGAACATTCGAGACGTGTAGTCCACTTGTCATTCCAATCTCCTTTGCATTAGCGTAGCCTCTTCTGTAGCCTGTCAACTATGTGTCTGTTTATCCCTGTTCTCTCCTCTCTGCACAGACCATACAAACGCTCCACACCGCGTGGCCGCGGCCACCCTACTCTGGTGGTCCCAGCTCGCACGACCCACGTGGAGTTCCAGGTCTCCGGTAGCCTCTGGAACTGCCAATCTGCGGTCAACAAGGCAGAGTTCATCTCAGCCTATGCCTCCCTCCAGTCCCTCGACTTCTTGGCACTGACGGAAACATGGATCACCACAGACAACACTGCTACTCCTACTGCTCTCTCTTCGTCCGCCCACGTGTTCTCGCACACCCCGAGAGCGTCTGGTCAGCGGGGTGGTGGCACCGGGATCCTCATCTCTCCCAAGTGGTCATTCTCTCTTTCTCCCCTTACCCATCTGTCTATCGCCTCCTTTGAATTCCATGCTGTCACAGTTACTAGCCCTTTCAAGCTTAACATCCTTATCATTTATCGCCCTCCAGGTTCCCTCGGAGAGTTCATCAATGAGCTTGATGCCTTGATAAGCTCCTTTCCTGAGGACGGCTCACCTCTCACAGTTCTGGGCGACTTTAACCTCCCCACGTCTACCTTTGACTCTTTCCTCTCTGCCTCCTTCTTTCCACTCCTCTCCTCTTTTGACCTCACCCTCTCACCTTCCCCCCCTACTCACAAGGCAGGCAATACGCTCGACCTCATCTTTACTAGATGCTGTTCTTCCACTAACCTCACTGCAACTCCCCTCCAAGTCTCCGACCACTGCCTTGTATCCTTTTCCTTCTCGCTCTCATCCAACACCTCCCACACTGCCCCTACTCGGATGGTATCGCGCCGTCCCAACCTTCGCTCTCTCTCCCCCGCTACTCTCTCCTCTTCCATCCTATCATCTCTTCCCTCCGCTCAAACCTTCTCCCACCTATCTCCTGATTCTGCCTCCTCAACCCTCCTCTCCTCCCTCTCTGCATCCCTTGACTCTCTATGTCCCCTATCCTCCAGGCCGGCTCGGTCCTCCCCTCCCGCTCCGTGGCTCGATGACTCATTGCGAGCTCACAGAACAGGGCTCCGGGCAGCCGAGCGGAAATGGAGGAAAACTCGCCTCCCTGCGGACCTGGCATCCTTTCACTCCCTCCTCTCTACATTTTCCTCCTCTGTCTCTGCTGCTAAAGCCACTTTCTACCACGCTAAATTCCAAGCATCTGCCTCTAACCCTAGGAAGCTCTTTGCCACCTTCTCCTCCCTCCTGAATCCTCCGCCCCCTCCCCCCCCTCCTCCCTCTCTGCAGATGACTTCGTCAACCATTTTGAAAAGAAGGTCGACGACATCCGATCCTCGTTTGCTAAGTCAAACGACACCGCTGGTTCTGCTCACACTGCCCTACCCTGTGCTCTGACCTCTTTCTCCCCTCTCTCTCCAGATGAAATCTCGCGTCTTGTGACGGCCGGCCGCCCAACAACCTGCCCGCTTGACCCTATCCCCTCCTCTCTTCTCCAGACCATTTCCGGAGACCTTCTCCCTTACCTCACCTCGCTCATCAACTCATCCCTGACCGTTGGCTACGTCCCTTCCGTCTTCAAGAGAGCGAGAGTTGCACCCCTTCTGAAAAAACCTACACTCGATCCCTCCGATGTCAACAATTACAGACCAGTATCCCTTCTTTCTTTTATCTCCAAAACTCTTGAACGTGCCGTCCTTGGCCAGCTCTCCCGCTATCTCTCTCTGAATGACCTGCTTGATCCAAATCAGTCAGGTTTCAAGACTAGTCATTCAACTGAGACTGCTCTCCTCTGTATCACGGAGGCGCTCCGCACTGCTAAAGCTAACTCTCTCTCCTCTGCTCTCATCCTTCTAGATCTATCGGCTGCCTTCGATACTGTGAACCATCAGATCCTCCTCTCCACCCTCTCCGAGTTGGGCATCTCCGGCGCGGCCCACGCTTGGATTGCGTCCTACCTGACAGGTCGCTCCTACCAGGTGGCGTGGCGAGAATCTGTCTCCTCACCACGCGCTCTCACCACTGGTGTCCCCCAGGGCTCTGTTCTTGGCCCTCTCCTATTCTCGCTATACACCAAGTCACTTGGCTCTGTCATAACCTCACATGGTCTCTCTTATCATTGCTATGCAGACGACACACAATTAATCTTCTCCTTTCCCCCTTCTGATGACCAGGTGGCGAATCGCATCTCTGCATGTCTGGCAGACATATCAGTGTGGATGACGGATCACCACCTCAAGCTGAACCTCGGCAAGACGGAGCTGCTCTTCCTCCCGGGGAAGGACTGCCCGTTCCATGATCTCGCCATCACGGTCGACAACTCCATTGTGTCCTCCTCCCAGAGCGCCAAGAACCTTGGCGTGATCCTGGACAACACCCTGTCGTTCTCAACTAACATCAAGGCGGTGGCCCGTTCCTGTAGGTTCATGCTCTACAACATCCGCAGAGTACGACCCTGCCTCACACAGGAAGCGGCGCAGGTCCTAATCCAGGCACTTGTCATCTCCCGTCTGGATTACTGCAACTCGCTGTTGGCTGGGCTCCCTGCCTGTGCCATTAAACCCCTTCAACTCATCCAGAACGCCGCAGCCCGTCTGGTGTTCAACCTTCCCAAGTTCTCTCACGTCACCCCGCTCCTCCGTTCTCTCCACTGGCTTCCATTTGAAGCTCGCATCCGCTACAAGACCATGGTGCTTGCCTACGGAGCTGTGAGGGGAACGGCACCTCAGTACCTCCAGGCTCTGATCAGGCCCTACACCCAAACAAGGGCACTGCGTTCATCCACCTCTGGCCTGCTCGCCTCCCTACCACTGAGGAAGTACAGCTCCCGCTCAGCCCAGTCAAAACTGTTCGCTGCCCTGGCCCCCCAATGGTGGAACAAACTTCCTCACGACGCCAGGACAGCGGAGTCAATCACCACCTTCCGGAGACACCTGAAACCCCACCTCTTTAAGGAATACCTAGGATAGGTTAAGTAATCCCTCTCACCCCAGCCCCCCTAAGTTTTAGATGCACTATTGTTAAGTGACTGTCCCACTGGATGTCATAAGGTGAATGCACCAATTTGTAAGTCGCTCTGGATAAGAGCGTCTGCTAAATGACTTAAATGTAAATGTAAATGTAGTTGTCCAATCACCTCTCTCTACCATATACTGTAGTTGTCCAATCACCTCTCTCCACCATATACTGTAGTTGTCCAATCACCTCTCTCTCTCTCTCTCTACCATATACTGTAGTTGTCCAATCACCTCTCTCTACCATATACTGTAGTTGTCCAATCACCTCTCTCTCTCTCTCTCCACCATATACTGTAGTTGTCCAATCACCTCTCTCTCTCTCTCCACCATATACTGTAGTTGTCCAATCACCTCCCTCTCTCTCCACCATATACTGTAGTTGTCCAATCACCTCCCTCTCTCTCCACCATATACTGTAGTTGTCCAATCACCTCTCTCTACCATATACTGTAGTTGTCCAATCACCTCTCTCTCTCTCTCTCCACCATATACTGTAGTTGTCCAATCACCTCTCTCTCTCTCTCCACCATATACTGTAGTTGTCCAATCACCTCCCTCTCTCTCCACCATATACTGTAGTTGTCCAATCACCTCCCTCTCTCTCCACCATATACTGTAGTTGTCCAATCACCTCTCTCTACCATATACTGTAGTTGTCCAATCACCTCTCTCCACCATATACTGTAGTTGTCCAATTACCTCTCTCTCTCTCTCCACCATATACTGTAGTTGTCCAATCACCTCTCTCTACCATATACTGTAGTTGTCCAATCACCTCTCTCCACCATATACTGTAGTTGTCCAATCACCTCTCTCTACCATATACTGTAGTTGTCCAATCACCTCTCTCTCTCTCTCTCTCCACCATATACTGTAGTTATCCAATCACCTCTCTCTCTCTCTCCACCATATACTGTAGTTGTCCAATCACCTCTCTCTCTCTCTCCACCATATACTGTAGTTGTCCAATCACCTCTCTCTACCATATACTGTAGTTGTCCAATCACCTCTCTCCACCATATACTGTAGTTGTCCAATCACCTCTCTCTCTCTCTACCATATACTGTAGTTGTCCAATCACCTCTCTCTACCATATACTGTAGTTGTCCAATCACCTCTCTCTCTCTCTCTCCACCATATACTGTAGTTGTCCAATCACCTCTCTCTCTCTCTCCACCATATACTGTAGTTGTCCAATCACCTCCCTCTCTCTCCACCATATACTGTAGTTGTCCAATCACCTCCCTCTCTCTCCACCATATACTGTAGTTGTCCAATCACCTCTCTCTACCATATACTGTAGTTGTCCAATCACCTCTCTCTCTCTCTCTCCACCATATACTGTAGTTGTCCAATCACCTCTCTCTCTCTCTCCACCATATACTGTAGTTGTCCAATCACCTCCCTCTCTCTCCACCATATACTGTAGTTGTCCAATCACCTCCCTCTCTCTCCACCATATACTGTAGTTGTCCAATCACCTCTCTCTACCATATACTGTAGTTGTCCAATCACCTCTCTCCACCATATACTGTAGTTGTCCAATCACCTCTCTCTCTCTCTCTCTCCACCATATACTGTAGTTGTCCAATCACCTCTCTCTACCATATACTGTAGTTGTCCAATCACCTCTCTCCACCATATACTGTAGTTGTCCAATCACCTCTCTCTACCATATACTGTAGTTGTCCAATCACCTCTCTCTCTCTCTCTCTCCACCATATACTGTAGTTATCCAATCACCTCTCTCTCTCTCTCCACCATATACTGTAGTTGTCCAATCACCTCTCTCTCTCTCTCCACCATATACTGTAGTTGTCCAATCACCTCTCTCTACCATATACTGTAGTTGTCCAATCACCTCTCTCCACCATATACTGTAGTTGTCCAATCACCTCTCTCTCTCTCTCCACCATATACTGTAGTTGTCCAATCACCTCTCTCTCTCTCCGCCATATACTGTAGTTATCCAATCACCTCTCTCTCTCTCTACCATATACTGTAGTAGTTCAACAGCTTAACATTCATGCCAAATTGCTGAATTGCAATTCTAAGGCTAAATCTTAAAGGGTAGTTGGCATAAATGTTATGTAACATATGTATATGCACTAGTATACACATCAAAGTCCCAATGCAAAGTTTGTACTTATTTAGGTCCCAGACCTGCTGTTTTCAACTCTCTAGAGACCGCAGGAGCGGTAGAGATACTCTGAATGATCGGCTATGAAAAGCCAACTGACATTTACTCCTGAGGTGCTGACCTGTTGCACCCTCGACAACTACTGTGATTATTATTATTTGACCCTGCTGGTCATCTATGAACGTTTGAACATCTTGGCCGTGTTCGGTTATAATCTCCACCTGGCACAGCCAGAAGAGGACTGGCCACCCCACATAGCCTGGTTCCTCTCTAGGTTTCTTCCAAAGGTTCTGGCCTTTCTAGGGAGTTTTTCCTAGCCACCGTGCTTCTACACCTGCATTGCTTGCTGTTTGGGGGTTTTAGGCTGGGTTTCTGTACAGCACTTTGAGATATCAGCTGATGTACGAAAGGCTTTTATAAAAACATTTGATTGGATGATTTGTGGTGTGGTTTTCATATCAGCCCTTTAGGTCTTCTAATCACACCTTCACACTGTTTTTACCAGTTTTTTTTTTTCATCAAATCAAAGTTGATTTTTCACATGCGCCGAATACAACAGTTGTAGATCTTACTGTGAAAACTTACAAGCCCTTAACCAACAGTGCAGTTCAGGAAAATATTTATTTAAAAAAACTAAAGTAAAAGTAACACTATCAAATAACAATAGCGAGGCTATATACAGGGGGTACCAGTACTGAGTCAATGAGTAACAGGTTAGTGTACAAGCTTTAACTTCCTGACTGATGTCTTGAGATATATCCACATAATTTTCCTACCTCATGATGCCATCTATTTTTTGAAGTGCACCAGTCCCTCCTGCAGAAAGCAAAGCACCCAGAAAGCAAAGCCCAACGCACCCCCACAACATGATGCTGCCACCCCCATGCTTCACTGTTGGGATGGTGTTCTTCGGCTTGCAAGCATTCCCCGTTTTCCTCCAAACACAACGATGGTCATTATGGCCAAAAAGTTATATTTTCGTTCCGTCAGACCAGAGGACATTTCTATAAAAAAAGTACAATCTTTGTCCCCAGTTGTAAACCGTAGTCTGGATATGGCGGTTTTGGAGCAGTGGCTTCTTCCTTGCTGAACGGCCTTTCAGGTTATGTTGATATAGGACTCGATTTACTGTGGATATAGATACTTTTGTACCTGTTTCCTCCAGCATCTTCACAAAGACCTTTGTTGTTCTGGGATTGATTTACACTTTTCGCACCAAAATACGTTCATCTCTAGGAGACAGAACGCGTCTCCTTCCTTGAACGGTATGACGTCTGCGTGGTCCCATGGTGTTTATAGTTGCGTACTATTGTTTGTACAGATGAACTTGGTATCTTCAGGCGTTTGGAAATTGCACCCAAGGATGAACCAGACTTGTGGAGGTCTACAATTTGGCTTGGCTGATATCTTTTGATTTTCCCATGATGTCAAGCAAAGAGGCACTGAGTTTGAAGGTAGGCCTTGAAATACATCCACAGGTCCACCTCCAATTGACTCAAATGATGTCAATTAGCCTGACAGAAGCTTCTAGACCCATGACATGTTTGTACTTATAGGTAATCAGATCTAGCTAAGTTACTAAGTTTTTGATCACACTGTGTTTTTACATTGGTGAGGGAAAACTCATGCTTCCTACCCTTTAACTAGATCAGATGTGTTGTTACTTTGGTGAGGGAAAACTCATGCTTCCTCCCCATTAACTAGATCAGATGTGTTGTTACTTTGGTGAGGGAAAACTCATGCTTCCTCCCCTTTAACTAGATCAGATGTGTTGTTACCTTGTTACTTTGGTGAGGGAAAACTCATGCTTCCTCCCCATTAACTAGATCAGATGTGTTGTTACTTTGGTGAGGGAAAACTCATGCTTCCTCCCCTTTAACTAGATCAGATGTGTCGTTACTTTGGTATGCGAGACAGGCAGCTGCTGTACAGTATGTAACAGAAAGCTCGAGCATCACACAATATAATGGCAATCCCAGTTTCTGACTGGTCAGCTATAGTCTAGTTAAACTCCTCCCAGTTTCTGACTGGTCAGCTATAGTCTAGTTAAACTCCTCCCAGTTTCTGACTGGTCAGCTATAGTCTAGTTAAACTCCTCCCAGTTTCTGACTGGTCAGCTATAGTCTAGTTAAACTCCTCCCAGTTTCTGACTGTTCAGCTATAGTCTAGTTAAACTCCTCCCAGTTTCTGACTGTTCAGCTATAGTCTAGTTAAACTCCTCCCAGTTTCTGACTGGTCAGCTATAGTCTAGTTAAACTCCTCCCAGTTTCACACACAGTTACGGGAGCCAGTACATTATCACTGTGGCAGTACTATTCCATAAAACGACGCGGTTCAAAGGTCAAAAGGTTGAAGAATCGACTATGTGTTACTACCTACACTGCCTGCCTTCGTTTCTGTGACTGGTTGATGTGACACAGTGATCTCCAAAAGTATTGGGACAGTGACACATCATGTTTTTGTTTTGGCTCTGTATTCCAGCACTTTGGATTTGACTGTGAGGTTAAAGGTCAGACTGCCAGCTTTAATTTGAGGGTATTTCAACCATATCGGGTGAACCGTTTAGGAATCATAGCACTTTTTGTACAATAGTTATCTATTGTTTGTTTTTAGTCCCATCCTTCAGCTGCCTCCAACCCCTCCCATCTATAATAATAATAATAATAAATGCCATTTAGCAGACGCTTTTATCCAAAGCGACTTACAGTCATGTGTGCATACATTCTATGTATGGGTGGTCCCGGGAATCGAACCCACTACCCTGGCGTTACAAGCGCCATGCTCTACCAACTGAGCTACAGAAGGACCATCTATCTCTGAACACCATCCAGTCCCACCCTTCAACCCACCCCTCAACCCCTCCCATCTATCTCTGATCACCATCCAGTCCCACCCTTCAGCTCCATTCAACCCCTCCCATCTATCTCTGATCACCATCCAGTCCCACCCTTCAGCTCCATTCAACCCCTCCCATCTATCTCTGATCACCATCCAGTCCCATCCTTCAGCTGCCTCCAACCCCTCCCATATATCTCTGATCACCATCCAGTCCCATCCTTCAGCTGCCTCCAACCCCTCCCATCTATCTCTGATCACCATCCAGTCCCATCCTTCAGCTGCCTCCAACCCCTCCCATCTATCTCTGATCACCATCCAGTCCCATCCTTCAGCTGCCTCCAACCCCTCCCATCTATCTCTGATCACCATCCAGTCCCATCCTTCAGCTGCCTCCAACCCCTCCCATCTATCTCTGATCACCACCCAGTCCCATCCTTCAGCTCCATTCAACCCCTCCCATATATCTCTGACCACCATCCAGTCCCATCCTTCAGCTACCCTCAACCCCTCCCATCTATCTCTGATCACCACCCAGTCCCACCCTTCAGCTCCATTCAACCCCTCCCATCTATCTCTGATCACCATCCAGTCCCACCCTTCAGCTGCCTCCAACCCCTCCCATCTATCTCTGATCACCATCCAGTCCCATCCTTCAGCTGCCTCCAACCCCTCCCATCTATCTCTGATCACCATCCAGTCCCATCCTTCAGCTGCCTCCAACCCCTCCCATCTATCTCTGATCACCACCCAGTCCCACCCTTCAGCTGCCTCCAACCCCTCCCATCTATCTCTGATCACCATCCAGTCCCATCCTTCAGCTGCCTCCAACCCCTCCCATCTATCTCTGATCACCATCCAGTCCCACCCTTCAGCTGCCTCCAACCCCTCCCATCTATCTCTGAACACCATCCAGTCCCACCCTTCAGCTGCCTCCAACCCCTCCCATCTATCTCTGATCACCATCCAGTCCCACCCTTCAGCTCCATTCAACCCCTCCCATCTATCTCTGATCACCATCCAGTCCCACCCTTCAGCTACCCTCAACCCTTCCCATCTATCTCTGATCACCACCCAGTGCCACCCTTCAGCTACCCTCAACCCCTCCCATCTATCTCTGATCACCACTCAGTCCCACCCTTCAGCTACCCTCAACCCCTCCCATCTATCTCTGATCACCACCCAGTCCCACCCTTCAGCTGCCTCCAACCCCTCCCATCTATCTCTGATCACCATCCAGTCCCATCCTTCAGCTGCCTCCAACCCCTCCCATCTATCTCTGATCACCATCCAGTCCCACCCTTCAGCTGCCTCCAACCCCTCCCATCTATCTCTGATCACCATCCAGTCCCATCCTTCAGCTGCCTCCAACCCCTCCCATCTATCTCTGATCACCATCCAGTCCCATCCTTCAGCTGCCTCCAACCCCTCCCATCTATCTCTGATCACCATCCAGTCCCACCCTTCAGCTGCCTCCAACCCCTCCCATCTATCTCTGAACACCATCCAGTCCCACCCTTCAGCTGCCTCCAACCCCTCCCATCTATCTCTGATCACCATCCAGTCCCACCCTTCAGCTCCATTCAACCCCTCCCATCTATCTCTGATCACCATCCAGTCCCACCCTTCAGCTACCCTCAACCCTTCTCATCTATCTCTGATCACCACCCAGTGCCACCCTTCAGCTACCCTCAACCCCTCCCATCTATCTCTGATCACCACTCAGTCCCACCCTTCAGCTACCCTCAACCCCTCCCATCTATCTCTGATCACCACCCAGTCCCACCCTTCAGCTGCCTCCAACCCCTCCCATCTATCTCTGATCACCATCCAGTCCCATCCTTCAGCTGCCTCCAACCCCTCCCATCTATCTCTGATCACCACCCAGTCCCACCCTTCAGCTGCCTCCAACCCCTCCCATCTATCTCTGATCACCATCCAGTCCCATCCTTCAGCTGCCTCCAACCCCTCCCATCTATCTCTGATCACCATCCAGTCCCACCCTTCAGCTCCATTCAACCCCTCCCATCTATCTCTGATCACCATCCAGTCCCATCCTTCAGCTGCCTCCAACCCCTCCCATCTATCTCTGATCACCACCCAGTGCCACCCTTCAGCTACCCTCAACCCCTCCCATCTATCTCTGATCACCACCCAGTCCCACCCTTCAGCTCCCCTTAACCCCTCCCATCTATCTCTGAACACCATCCAGTCCCACCCTTCAGCTCTCCTCAACCCCTGTTGTGTATATATCTATAATCAGGTGAATGTCTGTTGTGTATATATCTATAATCAGGTGAATGTCTGTTGTGTATATATCTATAATCGGGTGAATGTCTGTTGTGTATATATCTATAATCGGGTGAATGTCTGTTGTGTATATATCTATAATCGGGTGAATGTCTGTTGTGTATATATCTATAATCGGGTGAATGTCTGTTGTGTATATATCTATAATCAGGTGAATGTCTGTTGTGTATATATCTATAATCGGGTGAATGTCTGTTGTGTATATATCTATAATCGCCACTTCAGAGCTTCCATGCTGTAGCATTAAACAAGCACTGCCAATAAAGTATATTTGAACCTTTTTCAAGGTGATCGTGTTCAGCAATCATCAGAGAGGGGTCTAGATGTTTCCATTGCTCTTCATCAATTAGCAATACAGATGGATAATGTAGCTGTGTGTTTCTAGGAACTACTCAGGGCTGTGGATTGTAAACAACATCAATACAGATGGATAATGTAGCTGTGTGTTTCTAGGAACTACTCAGGGCTGTGGATTGTAAACAACATCAATACAGATGGATAATGTAGCTGTGTGTTTCTAGGAACTCAATACAGATCAGGGCTGTGGATTGTAAACAATACATCAATACAGATGGATGGATAATGTAGCTGTGTGTTTCTAGGAACTACTCAGGGCTGTGGATTGTAAACAACATCAATACAGATGGATAATGTAGCTGTGTGTTTCTAGGAACTACTCAGGGCTGTGGATTGTAAACAACATCAATACAGATGGATAATGTAGCTGTGTGTTTCTAGGAACTACTCAGGGCTGTGGATTGTAAACAACATCAATACAGATGGATAATGTAGCTGTGTGTTTCTAGGAACTACTCAGGGCTGTGGATTGATGACTAACTTTCTGTGGCTCAGAGACATCCTCAATAGCATTTTGACTAACTTTCTGTGGCTCAGGGACATCCTCAATAGCATGTTGACTAACTTTCTGTGGCTCAGAGACATCCTCAATAGCATGTTGACTAACTTTCTGTGGCTCAGAGACATCCTCAATAGCATGTTGACTAACTTTCTGTGGCTTAGAGACATCCTCAATAGCATGTTGACTAACTTTCTGTGGCTTGGTTATCTGTGGTCCTTCTGTAGCTCAGTTGGTAGAGCATGGCGCTTGTAACGCCAGGGTAGTGGGTTCGATCCCCGGGACCACCCATACGTAGAATGTATGCACACATGACTGTAAGTCGCTTTGGATAAAAGCGTCTGCTAAATGGCATATATTATTATTATTATATTATTAAAGTGTGTGTGTGTGTGTGTGTGTGTGTGTGTGTGTGTGTGTGTGTGTGTGTGTGTGTGTGTGTGTGTGTGTGTGTGTGTGTGTGTGTGTGTGTGTGTGTGTGTGTGTGTGTGTGAATATAAACTCAGCAAAAAAAAATTATGTTCGTTTTTCGGGACCCTGTCTTTCAAAGATATTGTGTAAAAATCCAAATAACTTCACAGATCTTCATTGTAAAGGGTTTAAACACTGTTTCCCATGCTTGTTCAATGAACCATAAACAATTACTGAACATGCACCTGTGGAACGGTCGTTAAGACACTAACAGTTTACAGATGGTAGGCAATTAAGGTCACAGTTATGAAAACTTAGGACACTAAAGAGGCCTTTCTACTGACTATGAAAAACACCAAAAGAAAGATGACCATGGTCCCTGCTCCTGTGCGTGAACGTGCCTTAGGCGTGCTGCAAGGAGGCCTGCAGATGTGGCCAGGGCAATAAATTGCGATGTCCATACTGCGAGACACCTAAAACAGCGCTGATTGTCCTCAGTGTGCAGTGCACAAGGCTGTGGTACTACACACTGTACCATTTCGGATGCATACATTTCCCCTTACAGCACCCAGATGATGGTGATGATTGAGAGAGTGGCCAGTGGCATCAGGGGTGCAGTGTGTGTGTGTGTGTGTGTGTGTGTGTGTGTGTGTGTGTGTGTGTGTGTGTGTGTGTGTGTGTGTGTGTGTGTGTGTGTGTGTGTGTGTGTGTGTGTGTGTGTGTGTGTGTGTGTGTGTGTGTGTCATAAAGCGTTGCATAGTGGTCTTCTCTGTCTGGTTAGTCAGTCGGCCGTGAAATTAAAACGAACGCCTCTAACACACACACACACACACACACACACACACACACACACACACACACACACCTGCTAAAGGTCTCAGCAAGGGGCCTGTCCATCTGATTGGTACCCTGTCATTTGACGGACAAAGAAATAATAAATATTCACTGTGGCTAAGTCTCAAATGGCACCCTATTCCCTATGTAGTGCACTACTTTTGACCAGAACCCTCATAGGGAATAGGGCACCATTTGGGATGCATTCTATGACGGTGCAATAGACATGCAGGCCAATCATCCTCGAATTAACAACCTGTATTCAACTACCTGACAGACGGAGTGTGTAAGTTCCTCATGACACCCTACTTACGAATAGGGCTCTGGTCAAAAGTAGTGCACTATGTAGGGAATAGGGTGCCAGTCATACACTTCCGTTCAAAAGTTTGGGGTCACTTAGAAATGTCCTTGTTTTTTAATGAAAAGCCTGCAGAATTGATCAGAAATACAGTGTAGACATTATTAATGTTGTAAATGACTTTTGTAGCTGGAAACGGCTGATTTTTAATGGAATATCTACATAGGTGTACAGAGGCCCATTATCAGCAACCATCACTCCTGTGTTCCAATGGCACGTTGTGTTAGCTAATCCATGTTTATCATTTTAAAAGGCTAATTGATCATTACAAAATCCTTAGCACAGCTGAAAACTGTTGTCCTGATTAAAGAAGCAATAAAACTGACTAGTTGAGTATCTGGAGCATCAGCATTTGAGGGTTTACTTACAGGCTCAAAAGAACCAGAAACAAAGACCTTTCTTCTGAAACTCGTCAGTCTATTCTTGCCCTGAGAGATGAAGGCTCTTCCATGCGAGAAATTACCAAGAAACTGAAGATCTCGTACAACGCTGTGCACTACACCCTTCACAGAACAGCGCAAACGGTCCCTAACCAGAATAGAAAGAGGAGTGGGAGGCCCCGGTGCACAACTGAGCAAGAGGACAAGTACATTAGAGAATCTAGTTTGAGAAACAGACCCCTCACAAGTCCTCAACTGGCAGCTTCATTAAATAGTACCCGCAAAACACCAGTCTCAACAGTGAAGAGGCGACTCCAGGATGCTGGCCTTCTAGGCAGAGTTCCTCTGTCCAGTCTCAACGTCAACAGTGAAGAGGCGACTCCAGGATGCTGGCCTTCAAGGCAGAGTTTCAAAAGAAGAAGACACATGTCCGACTGGCCAATATAAAAAGAAAAGATTAAGATGTACAAAAGAACAGACACTGGACAGATTGGAGAAAGTGTTATGGACAGACAAATCTAAGTTTGAGGTGTTCCGATCACAAGGAACATTGGTGAGACGCAGTATCTTAAGTTTTTCTACTTGACGCCCTCTGTCAAGCATGGTGGAGGCAATGTGATGGTCTGGGAGTGCTTTGGTGGAAGATTGAATAAGGAGGCCTACTACTCCATTTTACAACGCCACGCCATATCCCGTGTACGGTAAGTTACTCACGCCTCTAAGAAGAGGTATGGGGCTGTAGGTGTGAGTAAGGATGACAACAGGCAGAGAGAGTGGTACCGTTACAAGGACTTTATTCCATCACAAGGTAATATGGGGAAAAGGGGCTGGACGGAACCAGATTAAATGTCAAAGCCTCTCCCATCTAACCTGCCTCCCCACCACCTATCTAACTTAGCACCACCTGGTGCCTTAACCAAAATACAGGGGGTGGTCCGCCCAGGTCTTACCTAGTGTGTCTAGACAGTGAATATACTACGGGTATATGTATGCCCTACGATAGTACCTCTACTATAGTGCTCCCTAGGTGCCTTCCCCTTCCCCCTGGGAGCAAATTAAAACAGAATTATCCAAAATGTAATTAAACATTTTCAAGAATCAAAAACACAGTTCTATTAGCACACTCATACCTCAATTCAGTGGCTACAAAAATACTTAACAAAACCTGTCTGAGCCACAACCAAGACAGCACAGCAAATCAGCTCTCTCTCAGCAACAACCACAGAACATAACAGTACCCTACTATAGTATCCTATGATAGTACCTTACAATAGTACCCTACTCTAGTACCCTACTCTAGTACCCTACTATAGTACCCTACGATAGTACCCTGCTATAGTACCCTACGATAGTACCCTACGATAGTACCCTACTATAGTACCCTATAGTACCCTATAGTACCTATAGTACCCTACGATAATAGTACCCTACTACCCTAGTACCCTGCCCTGCTATAGTACCAGTACTATAGTACCCTACGATAGTAGTACTACTATAGTACCCTACGATAGTACCCTACTATAGTGCCCTGCTATAGTACCCTACGATAGTACCCTACAATAGTACCCTGCTATAGTACCATATAATAGTGCCATGCTATAGTACCCTACGATAGTACCCTACAATAGTACCCTGCTATAGTACCCTATAATAGTACCCTATAATAGTACCCTACTAGAGTACCCTACGATAGTACCCTGCTATAGTACCCTACGATAGTACCCTACTATAGTACCCTACTATAGTACCCTACGATAGTACCCTGCTATAGTACCCTACGATAATACCCTACTATAGTACCCTACGATAATACCCTACGATAGTACCCTACGATAATACCCTACTATAGTACCCTACGATAGTGGCCTACGATAATACCCTACGATAGTACCCTACTATAGTACCCTACTATAGTACCCTACTATAGTACCCTACGATAGTGCCCTACAATAATACCCTACTATAGTACCCTACGATAATACCCTACTATAGTACCCTACTATAATACCCTACGATAGTACCCTACTATAGTACCCTACTATAGTACCCTACTATAATACCCTACTATAGTACCCTACTATAGTACCCTACTATAGTACCCTACTATAATACCCTACTATAGTACCCTACTATAATACCATACGATAATACCCTACTATAGTATCCTAGCATCCCCAGGAATCTGTGCAACTGGCGGCGAGTCGTGGGAGCAGGAAAAGCAACAGCCAGTCGCCAGCAAAGTGGAAGCAAAACAATTAACTGAAATGACTTTACATTTAGTAAACCTTGAAACTGCAATTGAGGAATGTTTCTAAGTCACGGGAAAACTTAGTCAACATGCTATTGAGGATATGTCTATGCCACACACACACACACACACACACACACACACACACACACACACACACACACACACACACACACACACACACACACACACACACACACACACACACACACACACACAGGTTTTAGATGAGCAACTCTCAGCTGGTGGTACGAGATGATAGTTAGCAGACCCAGAGGATGCTGTGTGGGTGTGTGTGTGTGTGTGTGCCTACCTGCTAACTGCTGCTCCCTCCACGGCTAGCTTGAAATGTTTCCAATGAAGCCTGCTGTATAGCTCTAACAGTTGGTACGTTGTCAAGATGAGCAGCCTGATGTCGATCAGAGGGTTACTGTTGTCAAGCCCAGTATGGGTTAGGGGTTAGGGGTCATGGTTTAGGGGTTATGGGTTAGGGGCTAGTCCAGCCAGGTCACCCGTGATACAAGTCATTATTTAATGTCCGTCCATGTCTGAGGACGTCGTGAGATGACGTGCGAACTGGCCACAGTGGATTGGCTTTTATGGGCACTTCTGACGTAAAATATTGTTAATCATCAATTATACTAGAGACATGAGGTCTGGTTTCTACACCACAAGGTAATGGATATAGGAGGGATGTATATGGTGGAGGGTCTATACCACAAGGTAATGGATGTCTGTAGGAGGGATGTATATGGTGGAGGGTCTATACCACAAGGTAATGGATGTCTGTAGGAGGGATGTATATGGTGGAGGGTCTATACCACAAGGTAATGGGTGTCTGTAGGAGGGATGTATATGGTGGAGGGTCTATACCACAAGGTAATGGGTGTCTGTAGGAGGGATGTATATGGTGGAGGGTCTATACCACAAGGTAATGGGTATCTGTAGGAGGGATGTATATGGTGGAGGGTCTATACCACAAGGTAATGGGTGTCTGTAGGAGGGATGTATATGGTGGAGGGTCTATACCACAAGGTAATGGGTGTCTGTAGGAGGGATGTATATGGTGGAGGGTCTATACCACAAGGTAATGGGTGTCTGTAGGAGGGATGTAATGGTGGAGGGTCTATCTGGTAATGGGTGTCTGTAGGAGATGTATATGGTGGAGGGTCTATACCACAAGGTAATGGGTATCTGTAGGAGGGATGTATATGGTGGAGGGTCTATACCACAAGGTAATGGGTGTCTGTAGGAGGGATGTATATGGTGGAGGGTCTATACCACAAGGTAATGGGTGTCTGTAGGAGGGATGTATATGGTGGAGGGTCTATACCACAAGGTAATGGGTGTCTGTAGGAGGGATGTATATGGTGGAGGGTCTATATATGGTGGAGGGTCTATACCACAAGGTAATGGGTGTCTGTGGAGGGTCTATACCACAAGGTAATGGGTGTCTGTAGGAGGGATGTATATGGTGGAGGGTCTATACCACAAGGTAATGGGTGTCTGTAGGAGGGATGTATATGGTGGAGGGTCTATACCACAAGGTAATGGGTATCTGTAGGAGGGATGTATATGGTGGAGGGTCTATACCACAAGGTAATGGGTGTCTGTAGGAGGGATGTATATGGTGGAGGGTCTATACCACAAGGTAATGGGTGTCTGTAGGAGGGATGTATATGGTGGAGGGTCTATACCACAAGGTAATGGGTATCTGTAGGAGGGATGTATATGGTGGAGGGATGTATATGGTGGAGGGATGTATATTGTGGAGGGTCTATACCACAAGGTAATGGGTATCTGCAGGTCAGGTCACGTTAAGGGAGAAGGAACAATTTATTGCCCGCGTCACTTACTTTCCTGCCTAGCAACAGAGATGTAATGTTTAGAGAGAAGGAGGAGACTCCACCCACATTGCGGTCCACAATGAAATAGGGTGCAGGCCAGGCAGCAGGCTATTAGCCAGCCTAGTGAGTCCATATCCTTAGCTATCACCATTGAGACCGTGCTATATTTTACCACGGGGGGAAATATGTCTTGGTCTTATGCAGCTGTATGACCCAATGGGTGAATGAACTTGGTCTAAGCTTTACTAACCGTCCGTGAGTTTGACTAGGTTCATTCAGAACCTAACACCAGTAAGCATTGATGAATATTTAAAGTGTAACAGGAAGTGAGTTGGTTAGAGTTCCCTGAGGTTCCAGCTGTTGCGTCATGGGAGATCAGTGATGTTGTGATGTAACAGAGCTGTTGATCATCCTCATCTACCTCCCAAATAGTACCCTATTCCCTATATAGTGCACCAGGGCCCCGAATAGGGAACAGGGTGCCTTTTGGGACTCAGGCCCTGTCTCCTGCTGGAGATGAAAGAGACACCTTGGGGAGCGGAGGTTCCCTGCGTGGTTCCGTCTCTGATGTCATCATCTGGTGTCCTCTTCCCAGCCAGATACTTTCTCTCTCTCTTTCTCTCTCTCTCTCTCGCTCTCTCGCTCCCTTTCTCCTTCTCTATCTATACATCTCTCTCTCTCTCGCTCCCTTTCTCCTTCTCTATCTGTACTTCTGTCTCTGTCTCTGTCTCTGTCTCTGTCTCTGTCTCTGTCTCTGTCTCTGTCTCTCTCTCTCTCTCTCTCTCTCTCTCTCTCTCTCTCTCTCTCTCTCTCTCTCAACAGTAAATATTACACTCACAGAAGTTCCAAAAGAAAAAGACATTTTAGGAGCTCCTGAGTGGTGCAGTGGTCTAAGACACTGCATCTCAGTGCTAAGAGGCGTGACTGCAGTACTTGGTTCGAATCCAGGCTGTATCACATCCGGCCGTGACTGGGAGTCCCATAGGGCGGCGCATAATTGGCCCAGAGTCGTTCGGATTTGGTCGGAGTAGGCCGTCATTGTAAACAAGAATTTGTTCTCAACTGACTTGCCAAGTTAAATAAATAAAACAATCAGTATGTGTATATATACAGTGTTATAACGATGTGCAAATAGTTAAAGGGAAAATATATAAACATAAATATGTGTTATATTTACAATGGTGTCTTCTTCACTGGTTGACCTTTTCTTGTGGCAACAGGTCACAAACCTTGCTGCTCTGATTGTACACTGTGGTATTTCACCCAGTAGATATGGGACTTTATCAAAATTGGGTTTGTTTTCAAATTCTTTGTTGGTCTGTGTAATCTGAGGGAAATATGTCTCTCTAATATGGTTATACATTTGGCAGGAGGTTGGGAAGTGCAGCTCAGTTTCCACCTAATTTTGTGGGCATTGTGCACATAGCCTGTCTTCACTTGAGAGCCAGGTCTTCCTATGGCGGCCTTTCTCAATAGCAAGGCTATGCTCACTGAGTCTGTACATAGTCAAAGTTTTCCTTAAGTTTGGGTTAGTCACAGTGGTCAGGTATTCTGCCACGGTGTACTCTCTGTTTATGTTTAGGGCCAAGAAGCATTCTAGTTTACTCTGTTGTTTTGTTAATACTTTCCAATGTGTCACGTAATTTGTTTTCTCATGATTTGTTTGGGTCTAATTGTGTTGCTGTCCTGGGGCTCTATGGGGTGTGTTTGTGAACAGAGCCCTAGGACCAGCTTGCTTCCTTTTAGGTGGTTTAAGAATTTAATGTCTCTTTTCTGTAAGAATTTAATTTTGATAAATAGCGGGCAACGGCCTAATTCTGCTCTGCATGCATTATTTGGTGTTCTACGTTGTACACAGAGGATATTTTTGCAGAAATGTGCATGCAGAGTATCAATTTGGTGTTTGTCCCATTTTGTGAATTCTTTGTTGGTAAGTGGACCCAAGACCTCACAACCATAAAGGGCAATGGGTTCTATATCTGATTCAAGTATTTTTAGCCAGATCCTAATTGCTATGTTGAATTTGATGATCCTTTTGATGGCATAGAATGCCCTTCTTGCCTTGTCTCTCAGATCATTCACAGCTTTGTGGAAGTTACCTGTGGTGCTGATGTTTAGGCCAAGGTATGTATAGTTTTTTGTTTGCTCTAGGGCTACGGTGTCTAGATGGAATTTGTATTAGTGGTCCTGGCGACTGGACCTTTTTTGGAACACCATTATTTTTGGTCTTACTGAGATTAACTGTCAGGGACCAGGTCTGACAGAATCTGTGTAGAAGATCTAAGTGATGCTGCACGCCCTCCTTAGTTGGGGACAGAAACACCAGATCATCAGCAAACAGTAGACATTTGACTTTAGATTCTGGTAGGGTGAGGCCGGGTGCTGCAGACTTAAGCTGCATCCATGTTCACCCCACAGCCCCGTGGAAAGAAATGTTGTGCCCGCGCCAATTCGTTAATATATATGTTGAAGAGAGTGGGGCTTAAGCTGCATCCCTGTCTCACCCCACGACCCTATGTGAAGAAATTTGTGTGTTTTTTTCCAATTTTAACCACACACTTAATGTCGTATGTTTTTCTCCCAACATAATTTTTCATCAATTTGTGTAGCAGACCCTCATGCCAAATTGAGTCGAAGGCTTTTTTGAAATCAACAAAGCATGAGAAGACTTTGTTTTGGTTGGTTTGGTTGTCAATTGTGGTGTGCAAGGTGAATACGTGGTCTGTCGTATGATAATATGGTAAAAATCCCATTTTTAATTAGCTCAGTACATTATTTTCACTGAGGAAATGTACAACTCTGCTGTTAATGATAATGCAGAGGATTTTCCCACGGTTGCTGTTGACGCATATTCCACAGTAGGTATTGGGGTCAAATTTGTCTCCACTTTTGTGGATTGGGGTGATCAGTCCTTGGTTCCAAATATTGGGGAAGATGCCAGAGCTGAGGATGATGTTAAAGAGTTTTAGTATAGCCAATTGGAATTTGTTGTCTGTGTATTTGATCATTTCATTGAGGAAATCATCAACACCACAGGCCTTTTTGGGTTGGAGGGTTTGTATTTTTGTCCTGTAGTTCATTCAAGGTAATTGGAGAATCCAGTGGGTTCTGGAATCCAGTGGGTTCTGGAATCCAGTGGGTTCTGGAATCCAGTGGGTTCTGGAAGTCTTCAATAGTTGATTCTAACATTTGTTTTGATCATGTATATGTTTTTGCTCTTTGTTCGTTGTTATAGAGACAACAAGATTGGAGAAGTGGTTTATCCATACATCTCAATTTTTGATAGATAATTCTTTGTGTTGTTGTTTGTTTAGAAGTGGTTAGAGCCTATGGATACTTCAATTACATTGAGCTGATTTCTGACGTGCTGTTCCTTCTTTTTCCATAGTGTATTTCAGTATTGTTTTAGTGATTCACCATAGTGAAGGCGTAGACTCAGGTTTTCTGGGTCTCTGTGTTTTTGGTTGGACAGGTTTCTACATTTCTTTATCAGGTTTTTGCATTCTTCATCAAACCATTTGTCATTGTTGTTCATTTTCTTCGGTTTTCTGTTTGAAATTATTTGATTTGATAGGAAAGCTGAGAGGTCAAATATACTGTTTAGGTTTTCTACTGCCAACTTTACACCTTTACACCTATTACAGTAGAATGTTTTGTCCAGGAAGTTGTCTAAAAGGGATTGAATTTGTTGTTGCCTAATTGTTTTTTGGTAGGTTTCCACACTACATTCCTTCCCTCTATAGCATTTCTTAATATTCCTCAGTTCCTTTGGCTTTGATGCCTCATGATTGAGTATTGCTCTGTTCTAGTAGACTGTGATTTTGCTGTGGTCTGATAGGGGTGTCAGTGGGCTGACTGTGAACACTCTGAGAGACTCTGGGTTGAGGTCAGTGATAAAGTAGTCTACAGTACTACTGCCAAGAGATAAGCTATAGGTGTACCTACCATAGGTGTCCCCAAAAGCCTACCAATGACTATATATATTCCCAGCGTGCGACAGAGCTGCAGGAGCTGTGACCCATTTTTGTTGGTTATGTTGTCATAGTTGTGTCTAGGGGGGCATATGGGGAGGGAATGCTGTCACCTCCAGGTAGGTGTTTGTCCCCCTGTGTGCTGAGGGTGTCAGGTTCTTGTCCAGTTCTGGCATTTAGGTCACCACAGACTAGTACATGTCCCTAGGCCTGGAAATGATTGATTTCCCCCTCCAGGATGGAGAAGCTGTCTTCATTAAAGTATCGGGATTCTAGTGGGGAGATATAGGAAGCCACAGGAGGACATTTTTCTCTGTTAAGATCAAGTCATTTTTACAGATGTAAAATGTTAGGTCTGCTCTATACCAAATTAGTATACCCGCTGAGGCCCTTCCCTGTTTCACACCTGGTAGTGTGGTGGATGGGACTACCAGCTCTCTGTAACCTAGAGGGCAACCAGTGGGTCTGTCTCCTCTATACCACCCACCTGGTAGTGTGTTGGATTGGACTACCAGCTCTCTGTAACCTAGAGGGCAACCAGTGGGTCCATCTCCTCTATACCACCCACCTGGTAGTGTGGTGGATGGGACTACCAGCTCTCTGTAACCTAGAGGACAACCAGTGGGTCCATCTCCTCTATACCACCCACCTGGTAGTGTGGTGGATGGGACTACCAGCTCTCTGTAACCTAGAGGACAACCAGTGGGTCCGTCTCCTCTATACCACCCACCTGGTAGTGAGGTGGATGGGACTACCAGCTCTCTGTAACCTAGAGGGCAACCAGTGGGTCCGTCTCCTCTATACCACCCACCTGGTAGTGTGGTGGATGGGACTACCAGCTCTCTGTAACCTAGAGGGCAACCAGTGGGTCCGTCTCCTCTATACCACCCACCTGGTAGTGTGGTGGATGGGACTACCAGCTCTCTGTAACCTAGAGGGCAACCAGTGGGTCCGTCTCCTCTATACCACCCACCTGGTAGTGTGGTGGATGGGACTTCCAGCTCTCTGTAACCTAGAGGGCAACCAGTGTGTCCGTCTCCTCTATACCACCCACCTGGTAGTGTGGTGGATGGGACAACCAGCTCTCTGTAACCTAGAGGGCAACCAGTGTGTCCGTCTCCTCTATACCACCCACCTGGTAGTGTGGTGGATGGGACTACCAGCTCTCTGTAACCTAGAGGGCAACCAGTGTGTCCGTCTCCTCTATACCACCCACCTGGTAGTGTGGTGGATGGGACTACCAGCTCTCTGTAACCTAGAGGGCAACCAGTGGGTCCGTCTCCTCTATACCACCCACCTGGTAGTGTGGTGGATGGGACAGGAATCCAACACCAGAACCCCCACACCAGAACCCCCCCAGTAACCGCACACCAGAACCCCCAGTAACCCCACACCAGAACCCCCAGGAACCCCACACCAGAACCCCCCCAGTAACCCCACACCAGAACCCCCAGGAAAACCCCCCCCCAGTAACCCCACACAGAACCCCCCCCAGAACCCCCAGTAACCCCACATCAGAACCCCCCCAGTAACCCCACACCAGAACCCCCCAGTAACCCCACACCAGAACCCCTCAGTAACCCAACACCAGAAAACACCAGAACCCCCCAGGAACCCCACACCAGAGTCATATATAAATATGTATAGATACAGTATATGATACAGGTATATGATACAGGTATAGATACAGTATATGGCATACACACAGCCTAGTTTATGTGTATGTATTGATATGTGGACTACGTGTGCCTTTTTATAAAAATGTATGTAGTTCTGTCCTTGAGCTGTTCTTGTCTATTGATGTTCTGTATTATGTCATTGTGTGTTCTGTGTTCTGTGTGGAACCCCAGGAAGAGTAGCTGCTAATGGGGATCCTAATGAAACACCAAAACCATTACATTCTGTGTTCTTAGAATCTTTTGACCAGTGAATAGAACTTCATTAGTGCTTCTAAGAGTTCTTTTGAGGAAAATGATGAAATGAATGAAACATTTGGCCTGCATCTTCTCATCCTTTCTTGCTACGGGGGACAGGTTTAAGCGACGGACAATCACTGTGCTCTGCTGCTCAGGCACATAACGTCATGTTGAATCAGTGTCTGAAGCAGTGAGGCAGTGGAGCCACACAGAGCCATATAGAGCCACACAGAGGCCATATAGAGCCACACAGAGGCCATATAGAGCCACACAGAGGCCATATAGAGCCACACAGAGGCCATATAGAGCCACACAGAGGCCATATAGAGCCACACAGAGGCCATATAGAGCCACACAGAGGCCATATAGAGCCACACAGAGGCCATATAGAGCCACACAGAGGCCATATAGAGCCACACAGAGGCCATATAGAGCCACACAGAGGCCATATAGAGCCACACAGAGGCCATATAGAGCCACACAGAGGCCATATAGAGCCACACAGAGCCATATAGAGCCACACAGAGGCCATATAGAGCCACACAGAGGCCATATAGAGCCACACAGAGCCATATAGAGCCACATAGAGCCACACAGAGCCACACAGAGCCACACAGAGCCACACAGAGCCATATAGAGCCACACAGAGCCATATAGAGCCACACAGAGCCACACAGAGCCATAGAGAGCCACACAGAGCCATATAGAGCCACACAGAGCCATGTCGAGCCACACTGAGCCACACAGAGCCATGTCGAGCCACACAGAGCCATATAGAGCCACACAGAGCCATATAGAGCCACACGGAGGCCATATAGAGCCATATAGAGCCACACAGAGCCATATAGAGCCATACAGAGCCATATAGAGCCACACAGAGCCATATAGAGCCACACAGAGCTATATAGAGCCACACAGAGGCCATATAGAGCCACACTGAGCCATGTAGAGCCATGTCGAGCCACACAGAGCCGTATAGAGCCACACAGAGCTGTATAGAGCCACACAGAGCTGTATAGAGCCACACAGAGCCATATAGAGCCACACAGAGCCATATAGAGCGCCACAGAGCCATATAGAGCCACACAGAGCCATATAGAGCCATATAGAGCCATATAGAGCCACACAGAGGCCATATAGAGCCACACAGTCATATAGAGCCACACAGAGGCCATATAGAGCCACACAGAGCCATATAGAGCCACACAGAGCCATATAGAGCCACACAGAGCCATATAGAGCACCACGGAGCCATATAGAGCCACACAGAGCCATATAGAGCCATATAGAGCCACACAGTCATATAGAGCCACACAGAGCCATATAGAGCCACACAGAGCCGTATAGAGCCATATAGAGCCACACAGAGCTGTATAGAGCCATAGATAGCAATATAGAGCCCCACAGAGTTTATATCGTTCCTCTTTATTCCTTAAAAAAAATGAAGACCCCCCCCGAATGTACACGTTTATATCATTCCTCTTTATTCCTTAAAAAAAATGAAGACCCCCTCCCCCGAATGTACACGTTTATATCGTTCCTCTTTATTCCTTAAAATATATATATATATTTTTTACATTTAACTCAACGTTAATTTACTTCACCAAGCATGCAGTGCGAGAAGAGTGTCTTGCTATGAAGCAGGAAAACTATAGCTCAGTGAGTTGTTTACATGTGTAATGAAAAAAAAGAGAAGTGTAGGGCGTGCTCAACTCTGGAGCTCTGTCAGAGTGACCATCGGGTTCTTGGTCACCTCCCTAACCAAGGCCCTTCTCCCCCGATTGCTCTGTTTGGCCAGGCGGACAGCTTGAGGAAGAGTCTTGGTGGTTCCAAACTTCTTTCATTTAAGAATGATGGAGACCACTGTGTTCTTGTGGACCTTCATTGCTGCAGACATTTTTTGGTACCCTTCCCTAGATCTGTGCCTCATCACAATCCGGTCCCGGAGCTCTATGGACAATTCCTTTGACCTCATGGCTTGGTTTTTGCTCTGACATGTACTGTCAACTGTGGGACCTTTATATAGAGAAATCAAATCAAATGTATTTATACAGCCCTTCTTACATCAGCTGATATCTCAAAGTGCTGTACAGAAACCCAGCCTAAAACCCCAAACAGCAAGCAATGCAGGTGTAGAAGCACGGTGGCTAGGAAAAACGCCCTAGAAAGGCCAAAACCTAGGAAGAAACCTAGAGAGGAACCAGGCTATGTGGGGTGGCCAGTCCTCTTCTGGCTGTGCCGGGTGGAGATTATAACAGAACATGGCCAAGATGTTCAAATGTCCATAAATGACCAGCATGGTCGAATAATAATAAGGCAGAACAGTTGAAACTGGAGCAGCAGCACAGGTGGACTGGGGACAGCAAGGAGTCATCATGTCAGGTAGTCCTGGTGCATGGTCCTAGGGCTCAGGTCCTCCGAGAGAGAGAAAGAAAGAGAGAGAGAATTAGAGAAAGCACACTTATATTCACACAGGACACCGAATAGGACAGGAGAAGTACTCCAGATATAACAAACTGACCCTAGCCCCCCGACACATAAACTACTGCAGCATAAATACTGGAGGCTGAGACAGGAGGGTATGTAGCCTACTGCTTGTCTCTCCTTTCTGTCACTCAACTGCTTGTCTCTCCTTTCTGCCACTCAACTGCTTGTCTCTCTTTTCTGCCACTCAATATGTAGCCTACTGCTTGTCTCTCCTTTCTGTCACTCAATATGTAGCCTACTGCTTGTCTCTCCTTTCTGTCACTCAATATGTAGCATACTGCTTGTCTCTCCTTTCTGCCACTCAATATGTAGCCTACTGCTTGTCTCTCCTTTCTGTCACTCAATATGTAGCCTACTGCTTGTCTCTCCTTTCTGTCACTCAATATGTAGCCTACTGCTTGTCTCTCCTTTCTGTCACTCAATATGTAGCCTACTGCTTGTCTCTCCTTTCTGTCACTCAATATTGTCTCTCCTTTCTGCCTACTGCTTGTCTCTCCTTTCTGTCACTCAATATTGTCTCTCCTTTCTGCCTACTGCTTGTCTCTCCTTTCTGTCACTCAATATGTAGCCTACTGCTTGTCTCTCCTTTCTGTCACTCAACTGCTTGTCTCTCCTTTATGCCACTCAACTGCTTGTCTCTCCTTTCTGCCACTCAATATGTAGCCTACTGCTTGTCTATCCTTTCTGTTACTCAACTGCTTGTCTCTCCTTTCTGCCACTCAATATGTAGCCTACTGCTTGTCTCTCCTTTCTGTCACTCAATATGTAGCCTACTGCTTGTCTCTCCTTTCTGTCACTCAACTGCTTGTCTCTCCTTTCTGCCACTCAACTGCTTGTCTCTCCTTTCTGCCACTCAACTGCTTGTCTCTCCTTTCTGTCACTCAATATGTAGCCTACTGCTTGTCTCTCCTTTCTGTCACTCAACTGCTTGTCTCTCCTTTCTGCCACTCAACTGCTTGTCTCTCCTTTCTGCCACTCAATATGTAGCCTACTGCTTGTCTCTCCTTTCTGTCACTCAACTGCTTGTCTCTCCTTTCTGCCACTCAATATGTAGCCTACTGCTTGTCTCTCCTTTCTGTCACTCAACTGCTTGTCTCTCCTTTCTGTCACTCAACTGCTTGTCTCTCCTTTCTGCCACTCAACTGCTTGTCTCTCCTTTCTGTCACTCAACTGCTTGTCTCTCCTTTCTGCCACTCAACTGCTTGTCTCTCCTTTCTGCCACTCAACTGCTTGTCTCTCCTTTCTGCCACTCAATATGTAGCCTACTGCTTGTCTCTCCTTTCTGTCACTCAACTGCTTGTCTCTCCTTTCTGCCACTCAACTGCTTGTCTCTCCTTTCTGCCACTCAACTGCTTGTCTCTCCTTTCTGTCACTCAACTGCTTGTCTCTCCTTTCTGCCACTCAACTGCTTGTCTCTCCTTTCTGTCACTCAACTGCTTGTCTCTCCTTTCTGTCACTCAACTGCTTGTCTCTCCTTTCTGCCACTCAACTGCTTGTCTCTCCTTTCTGCCACTCAATATGTAGCCTACTGCTTGTCTCTCCTTTCTGCCACTCAATATGTAGCCTACTGCTTGTCTCTCCTTTCTGTCACTCAATATGTAGCCTACTGCTTGTCTCTCCTTTCTGCCACTCAATATGTAGCCTACTGCTTGTCTCTCCTTTCTGCCACTCAATATGTAGCCTACTGCTTGTCTCTCCTTTCTGCCACTCAACTGCTTGTCTCTCCTTTCTGCCACTCAATATGTAGCCTACTGCTTGTCTCTCCTTTCTGTCACTCAATATGTAGCCTACTGCTTGTCTCTCCTTTCTGTCACTCAATATGTAGCCTACTGCTTGTCTCTCCTTTCTGTCACTCAATATGTAGCCTACTGCTTGTCTCTCCTTTCTGCCACTCAATATGTAGCCTACTGCTTGTCTCTCCTTTCTGCCACTCAACTGCTTGTCTCTCCTTTCTGTCACTCAATATGTAGCCTACTGCTTGTCTCTCCTTTCTGTCACTCAATATGTAGCCTACTGCTTGTCTCTCCTTTCTGTCACTCAACTGCTTGTCTCTCCTTTCTGCCACTCAATATGTAGCCTACTGCTTGTCTCTCCTTTCTGCCACTCAACTGCTTGTCTCTCCTTTCTGCCACTCAATATGTAGCCTACTGCTTGTCTCTCCTTTCTGCCACTCAACTGCTTGTCTCTCCTTTCTGTCACTCAATATGTAGCCTGCTTGTCTCTCCTTTCTGTCACTCAATATGTAGCCTACTGCTTGTCTCTCCTTTCTGCCACTCAACTGCTTGTCTCTCCTTTCTGCCACTCAACTGCTTGTCTCTCCTTTCTGTCACTCAATATGTAGCCTACTGCTTGTCTCTCCTTTCTGTCAACATTTTTAACTGTCTATGCACTGCTTGTCTCACCTTTCTAATAAATGAATCCTCAAGATTTGAATCAGTAGCCTAGGGCCAGAATTGTCACATCCTTTCATGCCAAGTGTGGGAGAAAGAATTGTCTCTATTGACGAAGAGATGTGGGAGGACATTTGGAGATATGCAAAAACAATATCTATATGTAACCGTACTAGAGCAATCCAATTAAGAATAATACTTGCATATATCCCCAAATCGCACTGCTTGTCTCTTCCCCTTTCTCAAATGCCACTCAATGGTCATGTACCAAAATACAAAGATACTGGTCTGGTCTCAAGAAATTGAAAAGATCCTAGGGGTTGATCTAGAATTGGACCCAGTTTCTTTCTGTTGGGTCTCAAGTAGGCATGTTACTTCTGCATAAAAGGAGGCTTTACAACATCCTTACCTTCTGTCATCCTTTTACAATTATAAGGTTCCTTCTATTAAAGACTGGCATAAGATACTATTTGAATTGTCTGGAATATCTCCATGTTCATTGCATTCTAAAACAGACCAGTTCAAAATGTGGGAACCTTACTGATTGTCTCTCAACCATTATGCTGCACTCTTAGATGGCGGGGATATGTATTTCAGAACTACTGCTTGTCCTCCTCTTCTTTAAACAGCTTTTTTGTTTAAATTTCTGTTTGTAATAAAATGTAGCATACTGATTGTCTCTCCTTTCTGTCACTCAATATGGTGTGTGTAGCATACTGCTTGTCTCTCCTTTCTGTCATGTCAATATGTAGCCTGTATGTATTGTATGTCCTTTCTGTCATGTCAATGTATGTATGTATGTATGTATGTATGTATTGTATGTATGTTGTCTGTATGTATGTCATGTATGTATGTATTGTATGTCCTATGTATGTATGTACTATGTAACTGTATGTATGTATGTATGTATGTATATGTATGTATATATGCCACTCAGACTGGTAAGTGGGGGCTGTTTTACTTTTCTGTCTCAATGTGCTTTGTCTCTCCTATTCTGTCAACATTTTTAACTGTCTAAAAATGCAAAAAATAGAGCATGACTAAGCATGTATGTTTGTGTAAACACCTATTTAAATGATATGCCACTATTACTGATATCATTAAAATAAATGAATCCTCAAGATTTGAATCAGGTGATGCCACTATTAGTGCCATTAAAATATTTAAATGATATGCCAGAATTACTGTTATATTATATCAAATAAACGTACTTATATCATTAACATATTTAAATGATATGCCACTATTACTGTATATCATTAAAATATTTAAATGATATGCCACTACTACTGTATATCATTAAAATATTTAAATGATATGCCACTATTACTGTATATCATTAAAATATTTAAATGATATGCCACTACTACTGTATATCATTAAAATATTTAAATGATATGCCACTACTACTGTATATCATTAAAATATTTAAACGCTATGCCACTACTACTGTATATCATTAAAATATTTAAATGTATTTATTTATTTATTTATTTTACCTTTATTTAACCAGGCAAGTCAGTTAAGAACACATTCTTATTTTCATTGACGGCCTGGGAACAGTGGGTGCCTGTTCAGGGGCAGAACGACAGATTTGTACCTTGTCAGCTCGGGGGTTTGAACACACAACCTTCCGGTTACTAGTCCAACACTCTAACCACTAGGCTACCCTGCCGCCCCAATACAACCACCAGGCTACCCTGCCGCCCCAATACAATACACATGCATGAATAAATATAAAAGTAAAATAAATATAAAACCAATATGATTTGCCACCACGACTGTATATCATTTGAATATTTAAACGATATGCCCTACTACTTATACCATTTGAATATTTAAATGATATGGCACCACAACTGTATATCATTTGAATATTTAAACGATATGCACTACTACTTATACCATTTGAATATTTAAATGATATGGCACTACTACTGTATATCATTAAAATATTTAAATGATATGCCACCACAACTGTATACCATTTGAATATTTAAATGATATGGCACTACTACTGTATATCATTTAAATATTTAAATTGTATGGCACTACTACTGTATGTCATTTAAATATGATGCCACTACTACTGTATATCATTTAAATATGTATGTGACTGCTACTTATATAATTTAAATGCCTTTTCTTATGTTCAGTCAATAGATGTAGAATGACAGAACATTAACTTGAATGGGGATTTGTGTTCTAGTAACTCTATTTCTATGCTCCAGACAGCCCTATGTGATTTCTTCATAGGACAGTGTGACTGGCTCCATAGAAATATAGTTACCTAGAGCTGGTTAAAAGCCCTACAGACCACAGCAATGTATGGCAGTGCAGTTGATCGTTGACTTACATTTACATTTAAGTCTGGGAATGGTCTGTTCTAGTAATTTTATTTATATGCTTCTACAGTACCAGTACTTAATCAGCATGACTACCCCAGCATTCTGCAGTGGTGGTTTGCTCTTAGAACGATGATCCACAACTCACCTCCAGACTGTGTAAGTGCTATTTGACCAAGAAGGAGAGTGATGGAGTGCTGCATCAGATGACCTGGCCTCCACGATCACCCGATCTCAACCCAGTTGTGATGGTTTGGGATGAGTTGGACCGCAGAGTGAAGGAAAAGCAGCCAACAAGTGCTCAGCATATGTGGGAACTCCTTCAAGACTGTTGGATAAGCATTCCAGGTGAAGCTTGGTTGAGAGAAAGCCAAGAGTGTGCAACGCTGTCATCAAGACAAAGGGCGGCTAC
>NC_060175.1:5267439-5432439 GCF_021184085.1 Oncorhynchus gorbuscha
TCAATGGGAATACACAGGGCCATTCTGACCATCAAGCTGACAATACAAATCATAATGTGAATGGAGATAATGGAGTTGATTTGGGCCAGAGCCCTGGGAATCTGAATGCTCGGCCTGAGCCACAGGCCACAGGAGGTCTAACCAGTTACTCACTTATTGACATGGATCTGTGTGGAAGTACTGAGCTAGCCCTCCCTCTGACACCCAACCTTCCTCCATTGTCTGGTTTATCTCCAGAGGTTGTAGTCTTACAACTTCAAGGTGACATCCTTGATATTCGTCGGACTCAACAACATCTCCAAACTCTTATCCACCATAATTTCAAATGTCTGAGGGAAGAGCAACAACAGAGTGCCATGGAATTCAGAAACTCACTGAGCAGTGAGAGTGGAAGACGGGGAAATTACTGGTGCCCTGGACAGGCAGTTTGACTACCAACGAAACCAACTCACTGCCACTCTCCAATGGCGCCTGCAACATCACCACACTGAGGTCCTCAAGGACGTTAATTCTGTTTTTTCTCCCATGGTTAACACTGTAGGCCACTTGCAGAGAGAACTCTCTAATTGTGTTAAAATGTTGGATGACGTGTCTGTGGACATGGCCTCCATTAGGCACAACTCCTTACGCAGAGTTTCTCTGGTGTCCACTTCTGTTCAGACCACTGAGGGCCAAGCTGGCACCTCTGAACAGCCAAGACAAGGCAATGCTACAGTCATCACTGTCGATGGACTGGTTCGCTTGGGACAGCAGTTTGAGAAGGACAGAGAATGCCAACAGCAATATGACCAGAGAAAGAAACAGACACCCAAACAGTTGCCCAAGACAGACCATCAACAACAGCCAGAGTCTCCAGCCAAGACCTCTCTCATGTTCTGTTGGAGATGTAGCCAAAAGGGACATTCTTCAGCTAGATGTCCAAGACCGTATCAAGTAAACCTTTCCAGAAACCACAAATCACAACAGGCCAACACACCTAACTCTCTTCGCAGCAATGACCATCCTTCTCTGGGTGCTTTAACCAGAGCTGAAACCCCAAGAGTCACTGCCTACGCCCCCCTTCGACATCCCCTTCCTTTCAGTTAATACCGCACCAATCAGAAGCTAAAAAGTTGATGCAAATGACATGATTGGGGTTCAAATGTGGCACTCTTCTCTGCCGTTGCTCCGGTACCACTAACCCTTGATAATCCTTCTGACGATCTCCTTTTACAGGCTGTGAGAAGAGCTCAGCTGGAACAGCCAGAGGAGTTACGGCTGTTGGAACAGCTGCAGAATAATGCTGATGTATGTACTTCAAAGCTAGGACGCACCGGGCTCCTGAAGCACAAAATATTCCTTACACAGGAAATGCCGATCAAGCAAAAGCCATATCGTTTGTCCCCAGCGAAGCTAATCATCCAAAAGGGACTCATAAATGATATGTTAGCACAAGATATAATAGAACGTTCCTCCTCTCCCTGGGCTGCTCCTGTTGTCCTCATCCCAAAAAAGACTGGTGGTCTTAGATTTTGTGTGGACTATAGGAAGACCAACAATGTTTCTCAGACTGATGCATATCCTCTTCCTACCATCCATGAGATCCTGGAGTCATTGTCTGGCGCTGTTGTGTTCACTACCCTTGACCTCAATAGTGGTTATTGGCAGGTTGAGATGGACCAGGAAAGCAAGGACAAGACTGCGTTTGTCTGTGCTGAGGGCTTGTTTTCCTTTAAGGTGATGCCCTTTGGATTAAAGAATGCCCCTGCCACTTTCCAAAGACTCATGGAGATTGCGTTAGGTGAGCTCAAAGAGGAAGATCTGTTTCATCTACCTGGACGATATAATTATCTACTCTCAGAACAGAGAAAGACACTTTCAAGATCTTCAAGCAGTGTTGGACAAGCTAAGAGAAGCTGGTCTGACCTTGAATATGAAGAAGAGCAACTTCTGCCAAACCTCCCTGAAGTTCCTTGGCCATATTGTGTCTTTCGACGGCATTCATGTGGATTCTGAAAAGACAAAGGCTGTACAAGACTTCCCTGTGCCAACCACACTCAAGGCCCTTCAACGGTTCCTTGGTATGGCTGGATGGTACCATCGGTTTGTGTCGAACTTCTCCCAGGTGGCAGAACCCCTCAACGCGATGATAAATGACTTGAAGCGAAAAGGAGCGAAATTCCAATGGACGGCAGAGTGCCAGACCTCCTTTGAAACCCTGAAACGACATCTCGTCACACCTCCCATTTTAGGTCATCCCAATTTTGATTGCCCTTTTGTTGTTTACACTGATGCAAGTGATGTTGGACTTGGTGCTGTCCTAGTCCAACAGACTGGACTTGGCACTGAAGAAGTGCTAGCATTCGCCAGTCGGACATTGAATGGAGCAGAACGGAACTACTCCACAACAGAGCAAGAGTGCCTTGCAGTGGTCTGGGCTTTGGAAAAGTGGAGGTACTACTTGGAGGGAAGACACTTCACTGTGGTCACTGACCATTCCTCCCTTGTGTGGGTGTTCAAGACCAACAAACCAAGCACCAGACTCATAAGATGGGCTCTACGGTTGCAAGAGTTCACATTTGCAGTGGAATACAGGAAAGGAAAATATAACACTGTGCCAGATGCCTTGTCCAGAGCTCCTACTTGTGATAACGGTGGCCCTGATCTTACATGTGCTACTGTCCTGTCAAGCAGTCGAGACTCGCCCAAAACAGACTTTCCCATCTCTGATGAGGCAATATGGAAAGCTCAACAGGATGATCCAGAAGTACAGGCTTTGTACCAGACTATCCTGGAAGATGGAGAAAAGATGGTCAATCCTACCACAAAGCTGACCATCATTGAAGATAAAGTCTACCGAGTCGTACAACTACCTCACAGAACACTCTACCAAATGTACATACCGGACACTCTACGCCTACAACTGCTTCAACATTTCCATGAAGACCCATTAGCTGGTCATTTGGGCAGGTTCAAAACCTACAAGCGGTTGCAAGCGTTACTCTACTGGCCACATCTGAGCATGGATGTGAAGTCACACATCCGAAATTGTCAGGTTTGTCAAATGTACAAACCAGAAGGTAGAAAGCCTGCTGGCAAGTTGCAGCAAACGGTGGTTACCCGACCTTGGGAAATGTTAGGAGTGGATTTGATGGGTCCATTTCCTAGAAGCTCCAATCAGAATGTGTACATGCTTGTTTTTGTTGATTATTATTCAAAGTGGGTGGAACTCTTTTCCCTGCGTCAGGCCACAGCAAGGACCGTCTCTAACATCCTTACGAAAGAGATCCTGACTCGCTGGGGAGTGCCTGATTACATCCTGTCTGATCGAGGTTCCCAATTTGTCTCTGATCTCTTTGAGGAGACCTGCCAAAGATGGAACCTGAGACAGAAGTTGACCACGACCTATCACCCACAGACCAATCTCACTGAGAGAGTAAATCGAACCTTGAAGACAATGATTGCTTCCTATGTAGGGACGCAGCACAAACACTGGGACAAGCACCTTCACGAGTTTCGATTTGCCCTGAATTCTGCTGTGCAAGAGTCCACTGGAGTCACACCTGCAGAGCTGAACCTAAGTCGTCCTCTCAGAGGACCCTTGGATATGGTGCTACAGCCCCAGCAGCTTACTCCAGACGCTGCTTGCTATGACCAGGTAGGCCATCTCCATGACTTGAGAGCTCTTGTCTCAAAGAACATGATCCAGGCTCGACTCAAGCAGAAGAGAAATTATGATAAGAACAGACGAGACATGCAGTTCCAGCTTCGTGATCGGGTGTGGCTTCGCTCTCATCCTTACTCGAAAGCTGAACAATTCTTCTCGGCCAAGCTCGCTCCTAAATGGCAAGGACCATATAGGATTGTGGAGCAGATGGGCCCTTTGAACTACCGAGTGGTGAAAGAGGACACAGGTGAAGATATGCGCATCGTCCATGTCTCACGCCTTAAGGCCTGTTACCCCTCGGCTGAGGAAATGGAGGTGATTGAGCGCCGCAAGGTCCTGGATATCTTTGAAGAGGAAAGTGAGGAGACTTTTCTCGGATTCCCAGACCCAGAAGTCTCGCACCTTAAGGCCTGTGGCCCCTCAGCTGAGGAGCGTGAGCTCCAAAAAGTAATGAATATTTTTGTAGAGGAAAGCGATGAGGAGACCTTTCTCGGTTTCCCCGACCAAGATGTGCCTTCCAGGGCAATGGTCGGCTTTTTCCAGGGGAGGGGGTGTGTGACGGCCCTGAATTTTTCTGAACCGTCTCAGTGCAGCTCCTTCCAATAGGGCGCTTTCCCTTTAATTCCCAATTAAATAGCCAGTATCAGCTGCGCAAAAGTGGGGTTGTGATGGAGACGTGCATGAGGATGTGTTCAACCCTCAGTTCCGAAGCTTCTCTATTCCGTTGTTTTGTTGCCGTTAAACGTGTGTTTTGTTGCCTAATAGAGTTTACCCAGGATCGGATCCACTCTTTGCGTCCCTGGACTACACCTCCTCCGTTCTTCGTGGCCTTTCTCCGCTGGAGATCTATTGGCGGATTTGATTGTCTGACTGACCGACTGACTACCACCTTTTTGTATACGGTATTTCATTTGTTTGGATGTGATGTATACTGTGATTTGTGTAGTTAGTGGTAGTTGAGGACTTAATTAAGAGTTGATCCGCTTTAAGGTTCTGTGGTAAAGTAATTGTTATATTGATTGTATGTTTAATACTGGGTTTACGCTACACGGAACGAACGGACAAACATCGCGTGACAAAAGTCACTTGAGTTCACTGAACTCCTTTACCGGGCAGGACTCTTTTTAGGCCCGAGGTACAGGACATTTCTGGAGGAACCAGAACTCATTGTGATATTATTATATATGTGTGTAATCATTGTTGTTGCTAATACAACCCACGCAACAGAATATAATTGTTTTTGAAGTTCTTTTCAATGTTGTAAGGGTTTATGAAAAGTTTATTTCCATCCTGACTTTTACATACGTCCTTTGTATTGGTGTAGACTTGACGGACCAGATGGGACTCATTCCCACCCAAACTAAAAGGAGAAACTAATGTTTTCTCTGGTAGGCACAACCTACCTGGCACCCCTATAAATAATAACCTCAAGTCAAAACCGTTACAAAACACACGCAAACACACACGCGCACACACACACACACACACACACACACACACACACACACACAGACGATGCCATGACCACCGCTACGTACTGAGTGCTTCTCCTAATGCTGTGGAATCCTAATGGAGGTCCCCTGTTGACTCATGATTTATTCAACTCAATACGGTTACCCTACGTCTCTAATGGTACCCTATTCCCTACATAGTGCACCTTATCAAACCCCTATGGGCCCTAGTGCACTATGTAGCGAATAGGGTGCAATTTGAGATGCACGATCAGGTTCACTTTGTCAAGGGCACTTACTGCATTACATTAGCACCTAAACAGGATGTAATGGAACCATTTTATCTAGATAGAGCCTCTCTGTCTTCTACAGTATAGACAGTAGACGGACGGACGGACGGACAGACGGATAGCCTCTCTGTCTTCCACAGTATCTATTATCTAGCAGAGAACATGTCTTGCCATTCCGGGACAGACGGACGGACGGACGGACAGACGGACAGGCTCTCTGTCCATGGCTTTTCACATCCACCCATTAGTTTGTGCTGTCCTACAGTTGTGCTGTCTTGCCAACTCCTACAGTTGTGCTGTCTTGCCAACTCCTACAGATATCAGATCTTAATTTGACCCAGCGGTTTCCTGTTTGCTTATGGCCGTGTACAGCTCGTTGAGTGCGGTGTTAGTTCCAGCATCTGTTTGCGGTGGTAAATAGACAGCTACGAATCTCTCTTGGTAAATAGTGTGGTCTACAGCTTGTCATGAGATACTCTACCTCATTCGAGCAAAACCTTGAGACTTCCTTACTGTTAGATATCGTGCACCAGGTGAATCCAGGTGAATCCAGGGGAATCCAGGTGAAAGCTATGATCCTTTAAGGATGTCACTTGTTAAATCCACTTCCTACTTCCTTCATCTCATTTTGTTGTGTATTAAATATTTAAGAAATGTAGATTGATTTTTTTTTTTGGGGGGGGGGGTCACTGGCCTACACACAATAATACCCCATAATGTCGAAGTGTAATTATGGTTAAAAAAAAAAAATTTTTTAAATAAAAATGAAAAGTTGAAATGTCTGGAGTCAATAAGTATTCAACCCCTTTTGTTTTGGAAAACCTAAATAAGTTCAGGAGTAAAAATGTGCGTAACAAGTCACATAACAAGTTGCATGGACTCACTCTGTGTGCAATAATAGTGTTTAACATGATTTCTGAATGACTACCTCATCTCTGTACCCCACACATACAATTGCCTGTAAGGTCCCTCAGTCGAGCAGTGAATTTCAAACACAAAGACCAAGGAGGTTTTCCAATACCTCACAAAGAAAGGCACCTATTGGAAGATGTGTGAAAATAAAGTAAAATGTAGACATTGAATATCCCTTTGAACACGGTGACGTTATTCAATACACTTTGGATGGTGTATCAATACACCCAGTCACTACAAAGATACAGGCGTACTTCCTAACTCAGTTGCCGGAGAGGAAGGAAACCGCTCAGGGATTTCACCATGAAGCCAATGAGTTTAAATGGCTGTGATGGGAGAAAACTGAGGATGGATCAACAACATTGTAGTTACTCCACAATTGTAAACTAAATGACAGAGTGAAAAAAAAAGCTTGTACAGAATGGAAATATTTCAAAACATGAATCAGGTTTGCAAAAAAGGCCAGTAAAGTAATACTATGTCACTGAGTAACCACTCTTCATATTTTCAAGTATAGTGGGGTTGCATCATGTAATAGGTGTGCTTGTAATCGTTAAGGACTGTGTGTGGTGTGTTGTCGTGCAGACCTAGTCAGGTGTCAAACTGCAGTCATCTTCATTCATCCACCTTAGGGCTCTACCTGGGCTCTGCCTGGGCTCTACCTGGGCTCTACCTGGGCTCTGCCTGGGCTCTGCCTGGGCTCTACCTGGGCTCTGCCTGGGCTCTACCTGGGCTCTACCTGGGCTCTGCCTGGGCTCTACCTGGGCTCTACCTGGGCTCTACCTGGGCTCTGCCTGGGCTCTACCTGGGCTCTGCCTGGGCTCTACCTGGGCTCTAACTGGGCTCTACCTGGGCTCTACCTGGGCTCTAACTGGGCTCTGCCTGGGCTCTACCAGTGACAATGTGCATATAGCACAGATAGAAACTAAATGGAGCGTCACAAACACTCTCGTGTTCCGACAAAACCACTGACCACCGACTTCCCCTGGCTCTGCTCTGTGCCAATTGAAAGACTTTTAAACTCCCCATTAGCCTTTAAGTCAATTCCAGAAATCCTCTGGTGAAACAGCCAGTAGATCTTTAATTAAACAACTGCAGAGACCCCAGAGGGCAGACGCTGGGAGTTTAATTCTCCTTACCGAATAACTGCAGACTGTTCAGTTGATATGGTGCCTTACTTTGGACTCCTTTTTTTTCTGGGGGGTTTTGTTGTTACTCTTTTACATTATCACTCTACATTTCAGAACGACTTAGTTGTGTTTTCTCTACAAATAACTAGCGGTGTAGCTAGTCGTAGAAAATACATGGGAAAAGTTTCTTACACTGTGAGCACAATGGAAAATCCTGTCGCCAACTGGAGTGGAAAGAGACCCTGAGAATAAATTACTAGGTGATGCTAATGGTAGAGTGAGAGAACGGCTCAGAACGGCTAGCACAGCCATTAACCAACCTCACCTGATATTATCAACCAAAGCATGCAGACACCTGGGTTCATATAGAGGTTCAAACATCCTTCAAATAGTTTGATTTCTTCTTTGAGTGCCAGACGGGCAAGGTTTGGAGTTTTTTCTTCTTCTGTTGGTTCCATTGTGGCAGGCTCAATGAAACGTAGATGAAGGATTTGAAATACTTTTACATAGTATTTGAACGAGCCGAGCTGGGCATGGGACTGGGGGACAGGGGGACATGGGACTGAGGGACATGGGACAAGGGGACTGGGGACATGGGACTGGGGGACATGGGACAGGGGGACATGGGATTGGGGGACATGGGACTGGGGGACATGGGCAGGGGGACAGGGGGACAGGGGACTGGGGGACAGGGAGACTGGGGGCATGGGACTGGGGGGCATGGGACTGGGGGACAGGGGGCATGGGACTGGGGGACATGGGACTGGGGGACATGGGAAAGGGGGACATGGGGCAGGGGGACATGGGACTGGGGGACAGGGAGACTGGGGGACATGGGACTGGGGGACAGGGAGACTGGGGGACATGGGACTGGGGGACATGGGACTGGGGGACTGGGGGACATGGGACTGGGGGACTGGGGGACATGGGACTGGGGGACATGGGAAAGGGGGACATGGGACTGGGGGTCAGGGAGACTGGGGGACATGGGACTGGGGGACTGGGAGACTGGGGGACTGGGGGACATGGGACTGGGAGACTGGGGGACTGGGGGACATGGGACTGGGGGACATGGGACTGGGGGACTGGGGGAGCAACCTGAGTGTGTGTTAGACACCACAGAGGGATACCTACCTGCCTATTCCCTACAGTCCCTACCTACCTACAGTCCCTACAGTCCCTACCTACCTACAGTCCCTACAGTCACTACCTACCTACAGTCCCTACAGTCACTACCTACCTACAGTCCCTACAGTCACTACCTACCTACAGTCCCTACAGTCCCTACAGTCCCTACCTACCTACTGTCCCTACAGTCCCTACAGTCCCTACAGTCCCTACCTACCTACAGTCCCTACAGTCCCTACCTACCTACAGTCCCTACAGTCCCTACCTACCTACAGTCCCTACCTACCTACAGTCCGGTTGGAGCGAGTGGTCGCATCTGCACGTCGCTCCAACGGGTAGTATAACTTTTTCATTATATTTCATTATATCACAACGGTTTGATTTGTCTTATCTTAGCAATTTCTTCTCAGCTAGCTACATAGCCGTCTTTGTATCAAAAGATAATTGCGTAATTATCGTATTTCGCCGTCCTAACGTAGTCTTCACTAGTCTTCACTAGCCAGCTAGCTAACGTCCACTGATTAGCTGCACTGGAGAAACTGTTACACTCAACTGAACGACTTGATTAGTTTAGTGTCAGCTAGCTACATAGCTGTCTTTGCTGTCTTCGTATCATCGTATCATCGTATCCAAGATAATTGTGTTGTTTAGGTTTAGAGTGTGTAGTCTTAGAGTGATTATCTTAATTTACCGAGGTTAGCTAGCCAGCTATTTGTCGTCCTTAACGTAGGTGACTCTGCTAGCTAGCCAACAGCTAGCCAACGCTAGCCAACGTCTTCTGTATAGAACTCAACTACCCGGTCGCATTCACAGGTTGTATCACATTTTCACTTCATTTTCATTACAGTACAACGGTTTGATTTGTTTGATCGTAGCTAGCTACTTAGCTAGCTACATAGCCGTCTTTGTATCAAAGATAATTGTGTAGTCTAGAGCGATTTTCTAGGTTCGCTAGCCACCTATTGTCGTTCTTTTAACGCAACGTAACGTAAACAACACTGCTAGCTAGCCTGCTAGCCCCCGAATAGCAACACTGCAGAAACTATTACACTCAACGGAACGACTTGATTAGTGTAGTGTCAACAACGCACCCACTGCCAGCTGGCCTACTTCAGCAGTACTGTATCATTTTAATCATTTTAGTCAATAAGATTCTTGCTACGTAGCTTAACTTTCTGAACATTCGAGACGTGTAGTCCACTTGTCATTCCAATCTCCTTTGCATTAGCGTAGCCTCTTCTGTAGCCTGTCAACTATGTGTCGGTTTATCCCTGTTCTCTCCTCTCTGCACAGACCATACAAACGCTCCTCACCGCGTGGCCGCGGCCACCCTACTCTGGTGGTCCCAGCGCGCACGACCCACGTGGAGTTCCAGGTCTCCGGTAGCCTCTGGAACTGCCAATCTGCGGTCAACAAGGCAGAGTTCATCTCAGCCCATGCCTCCCTCCAGTCCCTCGACTTCTTGGCCCTGACGGAAACATGGATCACCACAGACAACACTGCTACTCCTACTGCTCTCTCTTCGTCCGCCCACGTGTTCTCGCACACCCCGAGAGCGTCTGGTCAGCGGGGTGGTGGCACCGGGATCCTCATCTCTCCCAAGTGGTCATTCTCTCTTTCTCCCCTTACCCATCTGTCTATCGCCTCCTTTGAATTCCATGCTGTCACAGTCACTAGCCCTTTCAAGCTTAACATCCTTATCATTTATCGCCCTCCAGGTTCCCTCGGAGAGTTCATCAATGAGCTTGATGCCTTGATAAGCTCCTTTCCTGAGGACGGCTCACCTCTCACAGTTCTGGGCGACTTTAACCTCCCCACGTCTACCTTTGACTCTTTCCACTCTGCCTCCTTCTTTCCACTCCTCTCCTCTTTTGACCTCACCCTCTCACCTTCCCCCCCTACTCACAAGGCAGGCAATACGCTCGACCTCATCTTTACTAGATGCTGTTCTTCCACTAACCTCATTGCAACTCCCCTCCAAGTCTCCGACCACTGCCTTGTATCCTTTTCCCTCTCGCTCTCATCCAACACCTCCCACACTGCCCCTACTCGGATGGTATCGCGCCGTCCCAACCTTCGCTCTCTCTCCCCCGCTACTCTCTCCTCTTCCATCCTATCATCTCTTCCCTCCGCTCAAACCTTCTCCCACCTATCTCCTGATTCTGCCTCCTCAACCCTCCTCTCCTCCCTCTCTGCATCCCTTGACTCTCTATGTCCCCTATCCTCCAGGCCGGCTCGGTCCTCCCCTCCCGCTCCGTGGCTCGATGACTCATTGCGAGCTCACAGAACAGGGCTCCGGGCAGCCGAGCGGAAATGGAGGAAAACTCGCCTCCCTGCGGACCTGGCATCCTTTCACTCCCTCCTCTCTACATTTTCCTCCTCTGTCTCTGCTGCTAAAGCCACTTTCTACCACGCTAAATTCCAAGCTTCTGCCTCTAACCCTAGGAAGCTCTTTGCCACCTTCTCCTCCCTCCTGAATCCTCCGCCCCCTCCCCCCTCCTCCCTCTCTGCAGATGACTTCGTCAACCATTTTGAAAAGAAGGTCGACGACATCCGATCCTCGTTTGCTAAGTCAAACGACACCGCTGGTTCTGCTCACACTGCCCTACCCTATGCTCTGACCTCTTTCTCCCCTCTCTCTCCAGATGAAATCTCGCGTCTTGTGACGGCCGGCCGCCCAACAACCTGCCCGCTTGACCCTATCCCCTCCTCTCTTCTCCAGACCATTTCCGGAGACCTTCTCCCTTACCTCACCTCGCTCATCAACTCATCCCTGACCGTTGGCTACGTCCCTTCCGTCTTCAAGAGAGCGAGAGTTGCACCCCTTCTGAAAAAACCTACACTCGATCCCTCCGATGTCAACAATTACAGACCAGTATCCCTTCTTTCTTTTCTCTCCAAAACTCTTGAACGTGCCGTCCTTGGCCAGCTCTCCCGCTATCTCTCTCTGAATGACCTTCTTGATCCAAATCAGTCAGGTTTCAAGACTAGTCATTCAACTGAGACTGCTCTCCTCTGTATCACGGAGGCGCTCCGCACTGCTAAAGCTAACTCTCTCTCCTCTGCTCTCATCCTTCTAGATCTATCGGCTGCCTTCGATACTGTGAACCATCAGATCCTCCTCTCCACCCTCTCCGAGTTGGGCATCTCCGGCGCGGCCCACGCTTGGATTGCGTCCTACCTGACAGGTCGCTCCTACCAGGTGGCGTGGCGAGAATCTGTCTCCTCACCACGCGCTCTCACCACTGGTGTCCCCCAGGGCTCTGTTCTTGGCCCTCTCCTATTCTCGCTATACACCAAGTCACTTGGCTCTGTCATAACCTCACATGGTCTCTCTTATCATTGCTATGCAGACGACACACAATTAATCTTCTCCTTTCCCCCTTCTGATGACCAGGTGGCGAATCGCATCTCTGCATGTCTGGCAGACATATCAGTGTGGATGACGGATCACCACCTCAAGCTGAACCTCGGCAAGACGGAGCTGCTCTTCCTCCCGGGGAAGGACTGCCCGTTCCATGATCTCGCCATCACGGTTGACAACTCCACTGTGTCCTCCTCCCAGAGCGCCAAGAACCTTGGTGTGATCCTGGACAACACCCTGTCGTTCTCAACTAACATCAAGGCGGTGGCCCGTTCCTGTAGGTTCATGCTCTACAACATCCGCAGAGTACGACCCTGCCTCACACAGGAAGCGGCGCAGGTCCTAATCCAGGCACTTGTCATCTCCCGTCTGGATTACTGCAACTCGCTGTTGGCTGGGCTCCCTGCCTGTGCCATTAAACCCCTTCAACTCATCCAGAACGCCGCAGCCCGTCTGGTGTTCAACCTTCCCAAGTTCTCTCACGTCACCCCGCTCCTCCGTTCTCTCCACTGGCTTCCAGTTGAAGCTCGCATCCGCTACAAGACCATGGTGCTTGCCTACGGAGCTGTGAGGGGAACGGCACCTCAGTACCTCCAGGCTCTGATCAGGCCCTACACCCAAACAAGGGCACTGCGTTCATCCACCTCTGGCCTGCTCGCCTCCCTACCACTGAGGAAGTACAGCTCCCGCTCAGCCCAGTCAAAACTGTTCGCTGCCCTGGCCCCCCAATGGTGGAACAAACTCCCTCACGACGCCAGGACAGCGGAGTCAATCACCACCTTCCGGAGACACCTGAAACCCCACCTCTTTAAGGAATACCTAGGATAGGTTAAGTAATCCCTCTCACCCCACCCCCCCTAAGTTTTAGATGCACTATTGTTAAGTGACTGTCCCACTGGATGTCATAAGGTGAATGCACCAATTTGTAAGTCGCTCTGGATAAGAGCGTCTGCTAAATGACTTAAATGTAAATGTAATGTAAATGTCCCTACAGTCACTACCTACCTACAGTCCCTACAGTCACTACCTACCTACAGTCCCTACAGTCACTACCTACCTACAGTCCCTACAGTCCCTACCTACAGTCCCTACAGTCCCTACCTACAGTCCCTACAGTCCCTACCTACCTACAGTCCCTACAGTCACTACCTACCTACAGTCCCTACAGTCACTACCTACCTACAGTCCATACAGTCACTACCTACCTACAGTCCATACAGTCACTACCTACCTACAGTCCCTACAGTCACTACCTACCTACAGTCCCTACAGTCCCTACCTACCTACTTTCCCTACAGTCCCTACCTACCTACAGTCCCTACAGTCACTACCTACCTACAGTCCCTACAGTCACTACCTACCTACAGTCCCTACAGTCCCTACCTACCTACAGTCCCTACAGTCCCTACCTACCTACAGTCCCTACAGTCACTACCTACCTACAGTCCCTACAGTCACTACCTACCTACTGTCCCTACAGTCCCTACAGTCCCTACAGTCCCTACCTACCTACAGTCCCTACAGTCACTACCTACCTACAGTCCCTACAGTCACTACCTACCTACAGTCCCTACAGTCACTACCTACCTACAGTCCCTACAGTCCCTACCTACAGTCCCTACAGTCCCTACCTACCTACAGTCCCTACAGTCACTACCTACCTACAGTCCCTACAGTCCCTACCTACCTACTGTCCCTACAGTCCCTACAGTCCCTACAGTCCCTACCTACCTACAGTCCCTACAGTCCCTACCTACCTACAGTCCCTACAGTCCCTACAGTCACTCACCTACCTACAGTCCCAGTCACTAGTCCCTACTACCTACCTACAGTCCCTACAGTCACTACCTACCTACAGTCCCTACAGTCACTACCTACCTACAGTCCCTACAGTCCCTACCTACCTACAGTCCCTACAGTCACTACCTACCTACAGTCCCTACAGTCACTACCTACCTACAGTCCATACAGTCACTACCTACCTACAGTCCCTACAGTCACTACTACCTACAGTCCCTACAGTCACTACCTACCTACAGTCCCTACAGTCCCCTACCACTACCTACCTACAGTCCCTACAGTCACTACCTACCTACAGTCCCTATACAGTCACTACCTACCTACCTCACTACCTACCTACAGTCCCTACAGTCACTACCTACCTACAGTCCCTACAGTCACTACCTACCTACAGTCCCTACAGTCCCTACCTACCTACAGTCCCTACAGTCACTACCTACCTACAGTCCCTACAGTCACTACCTACCTACAGTCCCTACAGTCACTACCTACCTACAGTCCCTACAGTCACTACCTACCTACAGTCCCTACAGTCACTACCTACCTACAGTCCCTACAGTCACTACCTACCTACAGTCCCTACAGTCACTACCTACCTACAGTCCCTACAGTCACTACCTACCTACAGTCCCTACAGTCACTACTACCTACAGTCCCTACAGTCCCCTACCTACAGTCCCTACAGTCACTACCTACCTACAGTCCCTACAGTCACTACCTACCTACAGTCCCTACTCACTACCTACCTACAGTCCCTACAGTCACTACCTACCTACAGTCCCTACAGTCACTACCTACCTACAGTCCCTACAGTCACTACCTACCTACAGTCCCTACAGTCACCTACCTACAGTCCCTACAGTCTACCTACCTACAGTCCCTACAGTCACTACCTACCTACAGTCCCTACAGTCACTACCTACCTACAGTCCCTACAGTCACTACCTACAGTCCCTACAGTCACTACCTACCTACAGTCCCTACAGTCCTACCTACCTACCCCTACAGTCCTACCTACCTACAGTCCTACAGTCACTACCTACCTACAGTCCCTACAGTCACAGTCCTCACTACCTACCTACAGTCCTACAGTCACTACCTACAGTCCCTACTCACTACCTACCTACAGTCCCTACAGTCACTACCTACCTACAGTCCCTACAGTCCCCTACCCCTACAGTCCCTACCTAGTCCCTACAGTCACTACCTACCCCTACAGTCCCTACTACCTACTTACCTACAGTCCCTACAGTCACTACCTACCTACAGTCCCTACAGTCCCTACCTACCTACAGTCCCTACAGTCACTACCTACCTACAGTCCCTACAGTCACTACCTACCTACAGTCCCTACAGTCACTACCTACCTACAGTCCATACAGTCACTACCTACCTACAGTCCATACAGTCACTACCTACCTACAGTCCCTACAGTCACTACCTACCTACAGTCCCTACAGTCACTACCTACCTACTTTCCCTACAGTCACTACCTACCTACAGTCCCTACAGTCCCTACAGTCACTACCTACCTACAGTCCCTACAGTCACTACCTACCTACAGTCCCTACAGTCCCTACAGTCACTACCTACCTACAGTCCCTACAGTCCCTACAGTCACTACCTACCTACAGTCCCTACAGTCCCTACAGTCACTACCTACCTACAGTCCATACAGTCACTACCTACCTACAGTCCCTACCTACCTACCTACAGTCCCTACAGTCACTACCTACCTACAGTCCCTACAGTCACTACCTACCTACAGTCCCTACAGTCCCTACCTACCTACTTTCCCTACAGTCACTACCTACCTACAGTCCCTACAGTCCATACAGTCACTACCTACCTAGAGTCCCTACAGTCACTACCTACCTACAGTCCCTACAGTCACTACCTACCTACCTACAGTCCCTACAGTCCCTACCTAACTACAGTCCCGACCTACCTACAGTCCCTACAGTTCATACCTACCAACAGTCCCTACCTACCTACAGTCCCTACAGTCCCTACCTACCTACAGACCCTACCTACCTAGAGTCCATACAGTCCTACAGTCTTCACGAGTCTGTTTGATTGAGTTTGTGGACAGGTGTCTTTTATACAGGTAACGAGTTCAAACAGGTTAATACAGGTAATGAGTGGAGAACAGGAGGGATTCTTAAAGAAAAACTAACAGGTCTGTGAGAGCCAGAATTCTTACTGGTTGGTAGGTGATCAAATACTTATGTCATGCAATAAAATGCAAATGAATTACTTAAAAATCATACAACGTCTCTCAGAGTTGAAGTGTACCTTTTAACACAAATTACAGACCTCTACATGCTTTGTAAGTAGGAAAACCTGCAAAATCAGTAGTGTATCAAATACTTGTGCTCCCCACAGTACCTACAGTCCCTACCTACCTACAGTCCCTACTGTCCCTACCTACCTACACTCCCTACCTACAGTCCCTACCTACCTACAGTCTCTACAGTCTGTACAGTCCCTACCTACAGTCTGTACAGTCCCTACAGTCCATACCTACAGTCCATACCTACAGTCCGTCCCTACAGTCCTTACCTACCTACAGTCTCTACCTACCTACAGTCCCTACAGTCCCTTCAGTCCCTACAGTCCCTTCCTACCTACACTCCCTACCTACCTACAGTCCCTACCTACCTACAGTCACTACCTACCTACAGTCCCTACCTACCTACAGTCACTACCTACCTACAGTCCCTACAGTCCCTACCTACCTACAGTCCCTACCTACCTACATTCCCTACAGTCACTACCTACCTACAGTCCCTACAGTCACTACCTACCTACAGTCACTACCTACCTACAGTCCCTACAGTCACTACCTACCTACAGTCCATACAGTCACTACCTACCTACAGTCCCTACAGTCCCTACCTACCTACTGTCCCTACAGTCCCTACCTACCTACTGTCCCTACAGTCCCTACCTACCTAGAGTCCCTAGAGTCCCTACCTACCTAGAGTCCCTAGAGTCCCTACCTACCTACTGTCCCTACAGTCCCTACCTACCTACTGTCCCTACAGTCCCTACCTACCTAGAGTCCCAACAGTCCCTACCTACCTACTGTCCCTACAGTCCCTACCTACAGTTTGTACTGTCCCTAGAGTCCCTACCTACAGTCTCTACAGTCTCTACAGTCCCTACCTACAGTCTGTACAGTCCCTACTCACATTCAGTCCTATATACAGTCCCTTCTGACCTACAGTCTGCACAGTCTTTACCTACCTACAGTCCCTACAGTCCATACCTACCAACAGTCCCTACCTACCTACAGTCCCTACAGTCCTTACCTACCTACAGTCCCTACCTACCTACAGTCCCTACAGTCCATACTTACCAACAGTCCCTACCTACCTACAGTCCCTACAGTCCTTACCTACCTACAGTCTCTACAGTCTGTACAGTCCCTACAGTCCATACCTACAGTCCGTCCCTACAGTCCTTACCTACCTACAGTATCTACCTACCTACAGTCCCTACAGTCCCTTCATGCCCTACAGTCCCTACCTACCTACAGTCCCTACCTACCTACAGTCTCTACCTACCTACAGTCCCTTCATGCCCTACAGTCCCTACCTACCTACAGTCCCTACCTACCTACAGTCCCTACCTACCTACAGTCTGTACAGTCCCTACCTACAGTCTCTACAGTCCCTTCAGTCCCTACCTACCTACAGTCCCTACCTACCTACTGTCCCTAACTAACTACAGTCTGTACAGTCCCTACCTTTTTCAAATCAAATCAAAGTTTTTTTGTCACGTGCGCCAAATACAGCATGTGTCGACCTTACAGACACCGGTTAGTCAGGCTGATTGAGGTAGTATGTACATGTAGATATGGTTGGGATGGGCGTGGATGGGATGGGCGTGGATGGGATGGGCGTGGGATGGGATGGGATGGGCGTGGATGGGATGGGCGTGGATGGGATGGGATGGGATGGGGTGGGATGGGATGGGATGGGGTGGGATGGGGTGGGATGGTATGGTATGGGATGGGTGTGGATGGGATGGGATGGGCGTGGATGGGATGGGGTGGGATGGGATGGGATGGGATGGGGTGGGATGGGATGGGTTGGGGTGGGATGGGGTGGGATGGGATGGGATGGGGTGGGATGGGATGGGGTGGGATGGGGTGGGGTGGGATGGGATGGGATGGGGTGGGATGGGATGGGGTGGGATGGGATGGGATGGGATGGGCGTGGGTGGGGTGGGATGGGGTGGGATGGGATGGGGTGGGATGGGCGTGGATGGGCGTGGATTGGATGGGATGGGGTGGGCGTGGATGGGATGGGGTGGGATGGGATGGGATGGGCGTGGATGGGATGGGATGGGATGGGCGTGGATGGGATGGGATGTGGTGGGATGGGATGGGATTGGATGGGATGGGCGTAGATGGGATGGGATGCTTTGGGGTGGGCGTAGATGGGATGGGATGGGATGGGATGGGGTGGGCGTAGATGGGATGGGATGGGCGTGGGATGGGCGTGGATGGGATGGGATGGGTGTGGATGGCATGGGATGGGATGGGCGTGGATGGGATGGCATGGGATGGGATGGGATGGGCGTGAATGGGATGGGATGGGATGGGATGGGCGTGGATGGGATGGGATGGGATGGCATGGGATGGGATGGGATGGCATGGGATGGGCGTGGATGGGATGGCATGGGATGGGATGGGCGTGGATGGGATGGGATGGGTGTGGATGGGATGGGATGGGATGGGTGTGGATGGGATGGGATGGGCGTGGATGGGATGGGTGTGGATGGGATGGGATGGCATGGGATGGGATGGGCGTGGATGGGATGGGCGTGGGATGGGATGGGATGGGCATGGATGGGATGGGCGTGGGATGGGATGGGATGGGATGGCGTGGATGGGATGGGCGTGGATGGGGATGGCATGGGATGGGTGTGGATGGGATGGGATGGGATGGGATGGGTGTGGATGGGATGGCATGGGATGGGATGGGCGTGGATGGGATGGGATGGGTGTGGATGGGATGGGCGTGGATTTTATGAGCGTTGATGAGATGGGATGGGCGTGGATGGGATGGGATGGGATGGGCGTGGATGGGATGGGATGGGATGGGATGGGATGGGATGTGGATGGGATGGGATGGGTGTGGATGGGATGGGATGGGCGTGGATTTTATGAGCGTTGATGGGATGGGATGGGTGTGGATGCGATGGGATGGGATGGGTGTGGATGCGATGGGATGGGATGGGCGTGGATGGGATGGGATGGGATGGGATGGGTGTGGATGGGATGGAATGGGTGTGGATGGGATGGGATGGGATGGGCGTGGATGGGATGGCATGGGATGGGATGGGCATGGATGGGATGGGATGGGATGGGCGTGGATGGGATGGCATGGGCGTGGATGGGATGGGATGGGATGGGATGGGATGGCATGGGATGGGATGGGATGGGATGGGATGGCATGGCATGGGATGGGCGTGGATGGGATGGGATGGGTGTGGATGGGATGGGATGGGATGGGATGGGCGTGGATGGGATGGGATGGGATGGGATGGGATGGGTGTGGATGGGATGGGATGGGATGGGTGTGGATGGGATGGGATGGGATGGCATGGGATGGGATGGGCGTGGATGGGATGGGATGGGTATGGATGGCATGGGATGGGATGGGCGTGGATGGGATGGCATGGGATGGGCGTGGATGGGATGGCATGGGATGGGATGGGATGGGCGTGGATGGGATGGGATGGGCGTGGATGGGATGGGATGGGGTGGGGGGTGGGATGGGCGTGGATGGGATGGGATGGGATGGGCGTGGATGGGATGGGGTGGGATGGGGTGGGATGGGCGTGGATGGGATGGGATGGGCGTGGATGGGATGGGATGGGCGTGGATGGGATGGGATGGGCGTGGATGGGGTGGGATGGGATGGGGTGGGATGGGTTGGGGTGGGGTGGGATGGGATGAGGTGGGGTGGGGTGGGATGGCGTGGGTGGGATGGGATGGGGTGGGATGGGCGTGGATGGGATGGGGTGGGATGGGCGTGGATGGGATGGGCGTGGATGGGATGGGATGGGCGTGGATGGGATGGGATGGGATGGGATGGGCGTGGATGGGATGGGATGGGGTGGGATGGGATGGGATGGGATTGGATGGGATGGGATGGGCGTAGATGGGATTGGATGGGATGGGATGGGCGTAGATGGGATGGGATGGGATGGGGTGGGCGTAGATGGGATGGGCGTGGATGGGGTGGGATGGGCGTGGATGGGATGGGATGGGTGTGGATGGCATGGGATGGGATGGGATGGGATGGGCGTGGATGGGATGGGATGGGATGGCATGGGATGGGATGGGCGTGGATGGGATGGCATGGGATGGGCGTGGATGGGATGGGATGGGTGTGGATGGGATGGGCGTGGATGGGATGGGCGTGGATGGGTGTGGATGGGATGGGATGGGTGTGGATGGCATGGGATGGGTGTGGATGGGGATGGGGATGGGGATGGGGATGGGGATGGCATGGGATGGGTGTGGATGGGCGTGGATGGGATGGGCGTGGATGGGGATGGGATGGGATGGCATGGGATGGGTGTGGATGGGATGGGATGGGATGGGTGTGGATGGGATGGGTGTGGATGGGATGGGATGGGTGTGGATGGGATGGGATGGCGTGGATGGGGATGGGATGGGCGTGGATGGGATGGGCGTGGATGGGGATGGGATGGGTGTGGATGGGATGGGATGGGATGGGCGTGGATGGGATGGGATGGGTGTGGATGGGATGGGATGGGCGTGGATTTTATGAGCATTGATGGGATGGGATGGGTGTGGATGCGATGGGATGGGATGGGATGGCATGGGATGGGATGGGCGTGGATGGGATGGGATGGGTGTGGATGGGCGTGGATGGGATGGCATGGGATGGCATGGGATGGGCGTGGATGGGATGGGATGGGTGTGGATGGGATGGGCGTGGATGGGTGTGGATGGGATGGGATGGGTGTGGATGGGATGGGATGGCATGGGATGGGTGGGGATGGGATGGGATGGGATGGGTGTGGATGGGGATGGGGATGGGATGGCATGGGATGGGTGTGGATGGGCGTGGATGGGATGGGCGTGGATGGGGATGGGATGGGATGGCATGGGATGGGATGGGATGGCATGGGATGGGTGTGGATGGGATGGGATGGGTGTGGATGGGATGGGTGTGGATGGGATGGGATGGGTGTGGATGGGATGGGATGGGCGTGGATGGGGATGGGATGGGTGTGGATGGGATGGGATGGGATGGGTGTGGATGGGATGGGATGGGCGTGGATGGGATGGGATGGGTGTGGATGGGATGGGATGGGATGGGTGTGGATGGGATGGGATGGGCGTGGATGGGGATGGGATGGGTGTGGATGGGATGGGATGGGATGGGTGTGGATGGGATGGGATGGGATGGGCGTGGATGGGATGGGATGGGTGTGGATGGGATGGGTGTGGATTTTATGAGCGTTGATGGGATGGGTGTGGATGCGATGGGATGGGATGGGCGTGGATGGGATGGGATGGCATGGGATGGGATGGGCGTGGATGGGATGGGATGGGTGTGGATGGGATGGGATGGGCGTGGATTTTATGAGCGTTGATGGGATGGGATGGGTGTGGATGCGATGGGATGGGATGGGATTGGATGGGTGTGGATGGGATGGGATGGGTGTGGATGGGATGGGATGGGATGGGATGGGTGTGGATGGGATGGCATGGGATGGCATGGGATGGGATGGGATGGGATGGCATGGGATGGGATGGGCGTGGATGGGATGGGATGTGCAAGACTCAACGTTTTAAAGATGAGTTATGAAGACTCTTCAATGTACGGAGCACAACATTAAATATTGACTACATAAAAAAACTGTTTTATGTCAAAGAGCAAGTGAAGAATGTCCTCAGAGAAACACCAGATTCCCATAGAAGAGGACTTCTGTAGGCGTAGTCATGTGTCTGTTTGGAGTAGCACAACTCTATTTACTAGAATTACTATATCATAGAATTTTAAACAAATAAACATATATATTTTTTTGTTGTTGTTGATGTAGAACGTTGATGCTAATACACTCCCACATATTGTTTGAGTGTTCTCACTAACGGTTCCTGGTGAATCGTCATTGGTTGAGTGTTCTCACTAATGGTTCCTGGTGAATTGTCATTGGTTGAATGTTCTCACTAACGGTTCCTGGTGAATCGTCATTGGTTTAGTGTTCTCATTAATGGTTCCTGGTGAATCATTCTCACCTCTTCTTCTAGGGGTTTTATCATGAGTTAGAGGACTACACACATTGAGGGTGATTTATCATCGGACACAACCACTCAACCAACCAACCACCCAACAACACAACCAACCACTCAACCAACCACAAGGTAAGATTTGTATTATCTGTTGTGTATGAGTGATGGTGTGTGTGAGTGATAACACCACAGTGTGTAGTGGGTGTGATAAGGTTCAGCTGGGGGAAGCCTCGTTCTCTGTGAGGTAGTTTATATCACCCCTCCATTGTGTCTCTCTCTCTGTCTCTCTCTCTCTCTCTCTCTCAATTTCAATTCAATTCAATTTAAGGGGCTTTATTGGCATGGGCAACATGTGTTAACATTGCCAAGGCAAGTGAAGTAGATAATATACAAAAGTTAAATAAACAATACAAATTAACAGTAAACATTACACTCACAGAAGTTTCAAAACAATTTACAGTGTTTTAACAATGTACAAATTGAAAATAAATAGGGGTTGTAATTACAATGGTGTTTGTTCTTCACTGGTTGCCCCCCCCCCACCATGTAGAATATGGTCAAGACCTTAAAGAGATGTGACCGCCCTACCTTGTAGAATATGGTCAAGACCTTAAAGAGATGTGACCCCCCCACCATGTAGAATATGGTCAAGACCTTAAAGAGATGTGACCCCCCCCACCATGTAGAATATGGTCAAGACCTTAAAGAGATGTGACCCCCCACCTTGTAGAATATGGTCAAGACCTTAAAGAGATGTGACCCCCCCACCATGTAGAATATGGACAAGACCTTAAAGAGATGTGACTCCCCCACCTTGTAGAATATGGTCAAGACCTTAAAGAGATGTGACCCCCCAACTTGTAGAATATGGTCAAGACCTTAAAGAGATGTGACCCCCCCCACCATGTAGAATATGGTCAAGACCTTAGAGATGTGATAAAATCTAAACTCATCATGTAGAGTGTTGGTAACATGTTTTATGAACTGAAATTGAAGAACCTCAAAATTGCTGTAGATCCCCGAAATGTTCAATACGGACTTATTTCTCTCAAATCTTGTGCACAAATTTGTTTCCGTCCCTGTTAGTGAGCATTTCTCCTTTGCCAAGATGATCTATCCTCCTCACAGCTGTGGCATATCAAGAAGCTGATTAAACAGTATGATCATTACACAGGTGCACCTTGGACCATAAAAGCCCACTAAATGTTCAGTTTTGTCACAAAACACAATGCCACAGATGTCTCAAGTTTTGAGGGAGCGTTGCAATTGGGCATGCTGACTGCAGGAATGTCGACCAGAGCTGTTGCCAGAAAATGTCATGTTCATAAGACACCTCCAACATCGTTTTAGAGAATAGAGAACATCGTTTTACGTCTAACCGGCCTCACAACCGCAGACCACATGTAACCACACCAGCCCAGGACATCCACATCCTGCGTCTTCACCTGCGGGATCGTCTGAGACCAGCCGACCTGGACAGGTGATGAAACTGCGTGTTTGTACAACCAAAGAATTTCTGCACAAACTGTCAGAAACCGTCTCAGGGAAACTCATCTGTGTGCTCGTCGTCCTCAATAGATTCTTGATCTGATTGCAGTTCGGCGTCGTAACCGACTTCAGTGGGTAAATGCTTTGTTGGCCACTGGCACGCTTGAGAAGTGTGCTCTTCACAGATGACTCCCGGTTTCAACTGTACCGGGTAGATGGCGTCGTGTGGGCGAGCGGTTTGCTGATGTCAACATTGTGAACAGAGTGCCTCATGGTGGCGGTGGGGTTATGGTTTGGGCTACGGACAACGAACACAATTGCATTTTAACGATGGCAGTTTGAATGCGCAGAGATACTGTGATGCGGCCCATTGTCGTGCCATTCATCCACCGCCATCACCTCATATTTGAGCATGATAATGCACGGCCGGCTCAATGTTCCAAGGATCTGTACACAATTCCTGGAAGCTGAAAATGTACCAGTTCTTCCATGGCCTCCGTACTCACCAGACACGTTACCTATTGAGCATGTTTGGGATGCTCTGGATCGACGTGTACGACAGCGTGTTCCAGTTCCCGCCAATATCCAGCAACTTCGCACAGCCATTGAAGAGGAGTGGGACAACATTCCACAGAACACAATCAACCACCTGATCAACTCTATGTGAAGGAGATGTGTCACGTTGCATGAGGCAAATGGTGGCCACACCAGATACTGACTGGTGTTCTGATCCACACCAGATACTGACTGGTGTTCTGATCCACACCAGATACTGACTGGTGTTCTGATCCACACCAGATACTGACTGGTGTTCTGATCCACACCAGATACTGACTGGTGTTCTGATCCACACCAGATACTGACTGGTGTTCTGATCCACACCAGATACTGACTGGTGTTCTGATCCACACCAGATACTGACTGGTTTTCTGGTCACACCAGATACTGACTGGTTCTGATCCACACCCCAACCTTTTATTTTGAAAGGATCTTTGACCAACAGATGCATATCTGTATTCCCAGTCATGTGAAATCCATAGATTAGGACCTAATACATTTTTTTACACTGCCTGTTTTTCCTTATAATGAATTGTAACTCAGTAAAATTGTAGAAATTGTTGCATGTTGCATTTTATATTTTTGTTCAGTGTAGATTTAGAAATATGAATACAGTTAAACGTGAGGTGTTGTCGTGGTAACTCTTCCTCTTCCTCCTTTGGTCATGTGACCTGCTCTCTTAACTTCATGGTTTGATTGATTGATGTTTTTATTTGACGGTTGAAAAAAACAAACATATATATATAAACACACAGTACAGGGATAACAGAGAAGGAGAAAAAATGAGTCAGATGTATTTATTTTTGCAATGTGTATTTTTAACTGTCTGTTTTGATGGTTGAAAACCGGAGGGAATTCTATTTCTTTCAAAGTCTATCTGAGATTTCTGTATGGTTAGATCCCAAATAGAATATATAGTGCACTCCTATGTAGGGCCACTACTTTTGACCAGAGCCCTATGGGGTTTCATCAAAAGTAGTGCACTACACTGTATATGAAATAGGGTGCCATTTGGGATTCACCGTCTGAGATCGGACTGCATAGATGTTGAGAGATGCTAAAAGTCCAGCCGGAGACCTCACCAAGGTTCACAGGTCACCTCCAGAATAGAACGGACACACAGAACAGGAAGTGATGCGTGTGTTCTGGTACAACTGACGGGACATCTACTCGCGTGTGTGTGTGTGTGTGTGTGTGTGTGTGTGTGTGTGTGTGTGTGTGTGTGTGTGGGTGTGGGTGTGTGTGTTTGGAAATGTGAGTGTGTTCTGGTACAACTGACGGGACATTTGTGTGTGTGTGTGTGTGTGTGGGTGTGTGTGTGGGTGTGGGTGTGGGTGTGGGTGTGGGGTGTGTGTGTGGGTGTGGGTGTGGGTGTGTGTGGGTGTGTGTGTGTGTTTGGAAATGTGAGTGTGTTCTGGTACAACTGACGGGACATTTGTGTGTGTGTGGGGGGTGTGTGTGTGGGGGGTGTGTGTGTGGGGGGTGTGGGTGTGGGTGTGTGTGCGTGTGTGGGTGTGGGAGTGTGGGTGTGTGTGTGTGCGTGTGTGTGTGTGTGTGTGCGTGTGCGTGTGCGTGTGCGTGCGTGTGTGCGTGTGTGTGTGTGTGGGTGTGTGTGTGTGTGTGTGCGTGTGCGTGCGTGTGTGTGGGTGTGTGTGTGTGTGTTTGGAAATGTGAGTTTATTCTGGTACCACTGACTGGGCATCTGGGAACGTAGACAGATCTCCTCTCTTCTCTCTTCCTTTAGAACGTCAGAACTCTGTAACAAAACATTCCTGTTCCAAAAACTGTATCTTCAAAATCTATTGGGCTTTTTCTTCACTGAAAATATATCCTTGCATGCTACATCAGTTCTGGTGTTTTTTTTATGACTAATTGTGCCGTAATTCCGATCCTTATTCACCACCTATTGCATGGTAGTTGTAATGCTGTAGGACAGTTGTATTGTTCTAGGACAGTTGTAATGCTGTAGGACAGTTGTAATGCTGTAGGACAGTTGTAATGCTGTAGGACAGTTGTATTGTTCTAGAACAGTTGTAATGCTGTAGGACAGTTGTAATGCTGTAGGACAGTTGTAATGATGTAGGACAGTTGTTATGCTGTAGGACAGTTCTAATGCTGTAGGGCAGTAGTAATGCTGTAGGACAGTTGTAATGCTGTAGGACAGTTGTAATTGTTCTAGAACAGTTGTAATGCTGTAGGACAGTTGTAATGCTGTAGGGCAGTAGTAATGCTGTAGGACAGTTGTAATGCTGTAGGACAGTTGTAATGCTGTAGGACAGTTGTAATGCTCTGGGACAGTTGTAATGCTCTGGGACAGTTGTAATGCTATAGGACAGTTGTAATGCTCTGGGACAGTTGTAATGCTGTAGGACAGTTGGAATGCTGTAGGGCAGTTGTAATGCTGTAGGGCAGTTGTATTGTTCTAGGACAGTGGTATTGTTCTAGGACAGTTGTAATGCTGTAGGACAGTCGTATTGTTCTAGAACAGTTGTAATGCTGTAGGACAGTTGTAATGCTGTAGGACAGTTGTAATGCTGTAGGACAGTTGTAATGCTGTAGGACAGTTGTAATGCTCTGGGACAGTTGTAATGCTGTAGGACAGTTGTAATGCTGTAGGGCAGTTGTAATGCTGTAGGGCAGTTGTATTGTTCTAGGACAGTGGTATTGTTCTAGGACAGTTGTAATGCTGTAGGACAGTTGTATTGTTCTAGAACAGTTGTAATGCTGTAGGACAGTTGTAATGCTGTAGGACAGTTGTAATGCTGTAGGACAGTTGTAATGCTGTAGGACAGTTGTAATGCTCTGGGACAGTTGTAATGCTGTAGGACAGTTGTAATGCTCTGGGACAGTTGTAATGCTGTAGGACAGTTGTAATGCTCTGGGACAGTTGTAATGCTGTAGGACAGTTGTAATGCTCTGGGACAGTTGTAATGCTGTAGGACAGTTGTATTGCTGTAGGACAGGTATAATGTTGTAGGAAAGTTGTAATGATCTTGGACAGTTGTACTGCTGTAGGACAGTTGTAATGCTCTGGGACAGTTGTCATGATGTAGGACAGTTGTAATGCTGTAGGACAGTTGTAATGCTGTAGGACAGTTGTAATGCTCTGGGACAGTTGTAATGCTGTAGGACAGTTGTAATGCTGTAGGACAGTTGTAATGCTGTAGGACAGTTGTAATGCTGTAGGGCAGTAGTAATGCTGTAGGACAGTTGTAATGCTCTGGGACAGTTGTACTGCTGTAGGACAGTTGTAATGCTCTGGGACAGTTGTCATGATGTAGGACAGTTGTAATGCTGTAGGACAGTTGTAATGATGTAGGACAGTTGTTATGCTGTAGGACAGTTGTAATGCTGTAGGGCAGTAGTAATGCTGTAGGACAGTTGTAATGCTGTAGGACAGTTGTAATTGTTCTAGAACAGTTGTAATGCTGTAGGACAGTTGTAATGCTGTAGGGCAGTAGTAATGCTGTAGGACAGTTGTAATGCTGTAGGACAGTTGTAATGCTGTAGGACAGTTGTAATGCTCTGGGACAGTTGTAATGCTCTGGGACAGTTGTAATGCTATAGGACAGTTGTAATGCTCTGGGACAGTTGTAATGCTGTAGGACAGTTGGAATGCTGTAGGGCAGTTGTAATGCTGTAGGGCAGTTGTATTGTTCTAGGACAGTGGTATTGTTCTAGGACAGTTGTAATGCTGTAGGACAGTCGTATTGTTCTAGAACAGTTGTAATGCTGTAGGACAGTTGTAATGCTGTAGGACAGTTGTAATGCTGTAGGACAGTTGTAATGCTGTAGGACAGTTGTAATGCTCTGGGACAGTTGTAATGCTGTAGGGCAGTTGTAATGCTGTAGGGCAGTTGTAATGCTGTAGGGCAGTTGTATTGTTCTAGGACAGTGGTATTGTTCTAGGACAGTTGTAATGCTGTAGGACAGTTGTATTGTTCTAGAACAGTTGTAATGCTGTAGGACAGTTGTAATGCTGTAGGACAGTTGTAATGCTGTAGGACAGTTGTAATGCTGTAGGACAGTTGTAATGCTCTGGGACAGTTGTAATGCTGTAGGACAGTTGTAATGCTCTGGGACAGTTGTAATGCTGTGGGACAGTTGTAATGATGTAGGACAGTTGTAATGCTGTAGGACAGTTGTAATGCTCTGGGACAGTTGTAATGCTGTAGGACAGTTGTAATGCTCTGGGACAGTTGTAATGCTGTAGGACAGTTGTATTGCTGTAGGACAGGTATAATGTTGTAGGAAAGTTGTAATGATCTTGGACAGTTGTACTGCTGTAGGACAGTTGTAATGCTCTGGGACAGTTGTCATGATGTAGGACAGTTGTAATGCTGTAGGACAGTTGTAATGCTCTGGGACAGTTGTAATGCTGTAGGACAGTTGTAATGCTGTAGGACAGTTGTAATGCTGTAGGACAGTTGTAATGCTGTAGGGCAGTAGTAATGCTGTAGGACAGTTGTAATGCTCTGGGACACTTGTAATGCTGTAGGACAGTTGTACTGCTGTAGGACAGTTGTAATGCTCTGGGACAGTTGTAATGTTCTGGGACAGTTGTAATGCTCTGGGACATTTGTAATGCTCTGGGACAGTTGTAATGCTGTAGGACAGTTGTAATGCTCTGGGACAGTTGTAATGCTGTAGGACAGTTGTAATGCTGTAGGACAGTTGTAATGCTGTAGGGCAGTTGTAATGTAGTAGGGCAGTTGTATTGTTCTAGGACAGTGGTATTGTTCTAGGACAGTTGTAATGCTGTAGGACAGTTGTATTGTTCTAGAACAGTTGTAATGCTGTAGGACAGTTGTAATGCTGTAGGACAGTTGTAATGCTCTGGGACAGTTGTAATGCTGTAGGACAGTTGTAATGCTGTAGGACAGTTGTAATGCTGTAGGACAGTTGTAATGCTGTAGGACAGTTGTAATGCTCTGGGACAGTTGTAATGCTGTAGGACAGTTGTAATGCTGTAGGACAGTTGTAATGCTGTATCACAGTTGTAATGCTGTAGGGCAGTTGTAATGCTGTAGGGCAGTTGTATTGTTCTAGGACAGTGGTATTGTTCTAGGACAGTTGTAATGCTGTAGGACAGTTGTATTGTTCTAGAACAGTTGTAATGCTGTAGGACAGTTGTAATGCTGTAGGACAGTTGTAATGCTCTGGGACAGTTGTAATGCTCTGGGACAGTTGTAATGCTCTGGGACAGTTGTAATGCTGTAGGACAGTTGTAATGCTGTAGGGCAGTTGTAATGCTGTAGGGCAGTTGTATTGTTCTAGGACAGTGGTATTGTTCTAGGACAGTTGTAATGCTGTAGGACAGTTGTATTGTTCTAGAACAGTTGTAATGCTGTAGGACAGTTGTAATGCTGTAGGACAGTTGTAATGCTGTAGGACAGTTGTAATGCTCTGGGACAGTTGTAATGCTCTGGGACAGTTGTAATGCTGTAGGACAGTTGTAATGCTCTGGGACAGTTGTAATGCTGTAGGACAGTTGTAATGCTGTAGGACAGTTGTAATGCTGTAGGACAGTTGTAATGCTGTAGGAAAGTTGTAATGATCTTGGACAGTTGTAATGCTGTAGGACAGTTGTAATGCTCTGGGATAGTTGTCATGCTGTAGGACAGTTATAATGCTGTAGGACAGTTGTAATGCTGTAGGACAGTTGTAATGCTCTGGGACAGTTGTAATGCTCTGGGACAGTTGTAATGCTCTAGGACAGTTGTAATGCTGTAGGACAGTTGTAATGCTCTGGGACAGTTGTAATGCTGTATGACAGTTGTAATGCTGTAGGACAGTTGTAATGCTGTAGGACAGTTGTAATGCTCTGGGACAGTTGTAATGCTGTAGGACAGTTGTAATGCTCTGGGACAGTTGTAATGCTGTAGGACAGTTGTAATGCTCTGGGACAGTTGTAATGCTGTAGGACAGTTGTAATGCTGTAGGACAGTTGTAATGCTGTAGGACAGTTGTAATGCTGTAGGGCAGTAGTAATGCTGTAGGACAGTTGTAATGCTCTGGGACAGTTGTAATGCTGTAGGACAGTTGTACTGCTGTAGGACAGTTGTAATGCTCTGGGACAGTTGTAATGTTCTGGGACAGTTGTAATGCTCTGGGACATTTGTAATGCTCTGGGACAGTTGTAATGCTGTAGGACAGTTGTAATGCTCTGGGACAGTTGTAATGCTGTAGGACAGTTGTAATGCTGTAGGACAGTTGTAATGCTGTAGGGCAGTTGTAATGCTGTAGGGCAGTTGTATTGTTCTAGGACAGTGGTGGTTTGTTCTAGGACAGTTGTAATGCTGTAGGACAGTTGTATTGTTCTAGAACAGTTGTAATGCTGTAGGACAGTTGTAATGCTGTAGGACAGTTGTAATGCTGTAGGACAGTTGTAATGCTCTGGGACAGTTGTAATGCTGTAGGACAGTTGTAATGCTGTAGGACAGTTGTAATGCTGTAGGACAGTTGTAATGCTGTAGGACAGTTGTAATGCTCTGGGACAGTTGTAATGCTGTAGGACAGTTGTAATGCTGTAGGACAGTTGTAATGCTGTAGGACAGTTGTATTGTTCTAGAACAGTTGTAATGCTGTAGGACAGTTGTAATGCTGTAGGACAGTTGTAATGATGTAGGACAGTTGTTATGCTGTAGGACAGTTGTAATGCTGTAGGGCAGTAGTAATGCTGTAGGACAGTTGTAATGCTGTAGGACAGTTGTAATTGTTCTAGAACAGTTGTAATGCTGTAGGACAGTTGTAATGCTGTAGGGCAGTAGTAATGCTGTAGGACAGTTGTAATGCTGTAGGACAGTTGTAATGCTGTAGGACAGTTGTAATGCTCTGGGACAGTTGTAATGCTCTGGGACAGTTGTAATGCTATAGGACAGTTGTAATGCTCTGGGACAGTTGTAATGCTGTAGGACAGTTGGAATGCTGTAGGGCAGTTGTAATGCTGTAGGGCAGTTGTATTGTTCTAGGACAGTGGTATTGTTCTAGGACAGTTGTAATGCTGTAGGACAGTCGTATTGTTCTAGAACAGTTGTAATGCTGTAGGACAGTTGTAATGCTGTAGGACAGTTGTAATGCTGTAGGACAGTTGTAATGCTGTAGGACAGTTGTAATGCTCTGGGACAGTTGTAATGCTGTAGGACAGTTGTAATGCTGTAGGGCAGTTGTAATGCTGTAGGGCAGTTGTATTGTTCTAGGACAGTGGTATTGTTCTAGGACAGTTGTAATGCTGTAGGACAGTTGTATTGTTCTAGAACAGTTGTAATGCTGTAGGACAGTTGTAATGCTGTAGGACAGTTGTAATGCTGTAGGACAGTTGTAATGCTGTAGGACAGTTGTAATGCTCTGGGACAGTTGTAATGCTGTAGGACAGTTGTAATGCTCTGGGACAGTTGTAATGCTGTAGGACAGTTGTAATGCTGTAGGACAGTTGTAATGCTGTAGGACAGTTGTAATGCTGTAGGACAGTTGTAATGCTGTAGGACAGTTGTAATGCTGTAGGGCAGTAGTAATGCTGTAGGACAGTTGTAATGCTCTGGGACAGTTGTAATGCTGTAGGACAGTTGTACTGCTGTAGGACAGTTGTAATGCTCTGGGACAGTTGTAATGTTCTGGGACAGTTGTAATGCTCTGGGACATTTGTAATGCTCTGGGACAGTTGTAATGCTGTAGGACAGTTGTAATGCTCTGGGACAGTTGTAATGCTGTAGGACAGTTGTAATGCTGTAGGACAGTTGTAATGCTGTAGGGCAGTTGTAATGCTGTAGGGCAGTTGTATTGTTCTAGGACAGTGGTATTGTTCTAGGACAGTTGTAATGCTGTAGGACAGTTGTATTGTTCTAGAACAGTTGTAATGCTGTAGGACAGTTGTAATGCTGTAGGACAGTTGTAATGCTGTAGGACAGTTGTAATGCTCTGGGACAGTTGTAATGCTGTAGGACAGTTGTAATGCTGTAGGACAGTTGTAATGCTGTAGGACAGTTGTAATGCTGTAGGACAGTTGTAATGCTCTGGGACAGTTGTAATGCTGTAGGACAGTTGTAATGCTGTAGGACAGTTGTAATGCTGTAGGACAGTTGTATTGTTCTAGAACAGTTGTAATGCTGTAGGACAGTTGTAATGCTGTAGGACAGTTGTAATGATGTAGGACAGTTGTTATGCTGTAGGACAGTTGTAATGCTGTAGGGCAGTAGTAATGCTGTAGGACAGTTGTAATGCTGTAGGACAGTTGTAATTGTTCTAGAACAGTTGTAATGCTGTAGGACAGTTGTAATGCTGTAGGGCAGTAGTAATGCTGTAGGACAGTTGTAATGCTGTAGGACAGTTGTAATGCTGTAGGACAGTTGTAATGCTCTGGGACAGTTGTAATGCTCTGGGACAGTTGTAATGCTATAGGACAGTTGTAATGCTCTGGGACAGTTGTAATGCTGTAGGACAGTTGGAATGCTGTAGGGCAGTTGTAATGCTGTAGGGCAGTTGTATTGTTCTAGGACAGTGGTATTGTTCTAGGACAGTTGTAATGCTGTAGGACAGTCGTATTGTTCTAGAACAGTTGTAATGCTGTAGGACAGTTGTAATGCTGTAGGACAGTTGTAATGCTGTAGGACAGTTGTAATGCTGTAGGACAGTTGTAATGCTCTGGGACAGTTGTAATGCTGTAGGACAGTTGTAATGCTGTAGGGCAGTTGTAATGCTGTAGGGCAGTTGTATTGTTCTAGGACAGTGGTATTGTTCTAGGACAGTTGTAATGCTGTAGGACAGTTGTATTGTTCTTCTAACAGTTGTAATGCTGTAGGACAGTTGTAATGCTGTAGGACAGTTGTAATGCTGTAGGACAGTTGTAATGCTGTAGGACAGTTGTAATGCTCTGGGACAGTTGTAATGCTGTAGGACAGTTGTAATGCTCTGGGACAGTTGTAATGCTGTAGGACAGTTGTAATGATGTAGGACAGTTGTAATGCTGTAGGACCGTTGTAATGCTCTGGGACAGTTGTAATGCTGTAGGACAGTTGTAATGCTCTGGGACAGTTGTAATGCTGTAGGACAGTTGTATTGCTGTAGGACAGGTATAATGTTGTAGGAAAGTTGTAATGATCTTGGACAGTTGTACTGCTGTAGGACAGTTGTAATGCTCTGGGACAGTTGTCATGATGTAGGACAGTTGTAATGCTGTAGGACAGTTGTAATGCTCTGGGACAGTTGTAATGCTGTAGGACAGTTGTAATGCTGTAGGACAGTTGTAATGCTGTAGGACAGTTGTAATGCTGTAGGGCAGTAGTAATGCTGTAGGACAGTTGTAATGCTCTGGGACAGTTGTAATGCTGTAGGACAGTTGTACTGCTGTAGGACAGTTGTAATGCTCTGGGACAGTTGTAATGTTCTGGGACAGTTGTAATGCTCTGGGACAGTTGTAATGCTGTAGGACAGTTGTAATGCTCTGGGACAGTTGTAATGCTGTAGGACAGTTGTAATGCTGTAGGACAGTTGTAATGCTGTAGGGCAGTTGTAATGCTGTAGGGCAGTTGTATTGTTCTAGGACAGTGGTATTGTTCTAGGACAGTTGTAATGCTGTAGGACAGTTGTATTGTTCTAGAACAGTTGTAATGCTGTAGGACAGTTGTAATGCTGTAGGACAGTTGTAATGCTGTAGGACAGTTGTAATGCTCTGGGACAGTTGTAATGCTGTAGGACAGTTGTAATGCTGTAGGACAGTTGTAATGCTGTAGGACAGTTGTAATGCTGTAGGACAGTTGTAATGCTGTAGGGCAGTTGTAGGATGTAATGCTGTAGGGCAGTTGTATTGTTCTAGGACAGTGGTATTGTTCTAGGACAGTTGTAATGCTGTAGGACAGTTGTATTGTTCTAGAACAGTTGTAATGCTGTAGGACAGTTGTAATGCTGTAGGACAGTTGTAATGCTGTAGGACAGTTGTAATGCTCTGGGACAGTTGTAATGCTCTGGGACAGTTGTAATGCTCTGGGACAGTTGTAATGCTGTAGGACAGTTGTAATGCTCTGGGACAGTTGTAATGCTGTATGACAGTTGTAATGCTGTAGGACAGTTGTAATGCTGTAGGACAGTTGTAATGCTCTGGGACAGTTGTAATGCTGTAGGACAGTTGTAATGCTCTGGGACAGTTGTAATGCTGTAGGACAGTTGTAATGCTCTGGGACAGTTGTAATGCTGTAGGACAGTTGTAATGCTGTAGGACAGTTGTATTGTTCTAGGACAGTGGTATTGTTCTAGGACAGGTAAAATGCTGTAGGACAGTTGTAATGTTCTAGAACAGTTGTATTGTTCTAGGGCAGTTGTAATGCTGTAGGACAGTTGTAATGCTGTAGGACAGTTGTAATTTTCTCGAACAGTTGTATTGTTCTAGGACAGTTGTATTGTTCTAGGACAGTTGTATTGTTCTAGAACAGTTGTAATGCTGTAGGACAGTTGTAATGCTGTAGGACAGTTGTAATGATGTAGGACAGTTGTTATGCTGTAGGACAGTTGTAATGCTGTAGGGCAGTAGTAATGCTGTAGGACAGTTGTAATGCTGTAGGACAGTTGTAATTGTTCTAGAACAGTTGTAATGCTGTAGGACAGTTGTAATGCTGTAGGGCAGTAGTAATGCTGTAGGACAGTTGTAATGCTGTAGGACAGTTGTAATGCTGTAGGACAGTTGTAATGCTCTGGGACAGTTGTAATGCTCTGGGACAGTTGTAATGCTATAGGACAGTTGTAATGCTCTGGGACAGTTGTAATGCTGTAGGACAGTTGGAATGCTGTAGGGCAGTTGTAATGCTGTAGGGCAGTTGTATTGTTCTAGGACAGTGGTATTGTTCTAGGACAGTTGTAATGCTGTAGGACAGTCGTATTGTTCTAGAACAGTTGTAATGCTGTAGGACAGTTGTAATGCTGTAGGACAGTTGTAATGCTGTAGGACAGTTGTAATGCTGTAGGACAGTTGTAATGCTCTGGGACAGTTGTAATGCTGTAGGACAGTTGTAATGCTGTAGGACAGTTGTAATGCTGTAGGACAGTTGTAATGCTCTGGGACAGTTGTAATGTTCTGGGACAGTTGTAATGCTCTGGGACAGTTGTAATGCTGTAGGACAGTTGTAATGCTCTGGGACAGTTGTAATGCTGTAGGACAGTTGTAATGCTGTAGGACAGTTGTAATGCTGTAGGGCAGTTGTAATGCTGTAGGGCAGTTGTATTGTTCTAGGACAGTGGTATTGTTCTAGGACAGTTGTAATGCTGTAGGACAGTTGTATTGTTCTAGAACAGTTGTAATGCTGTAGGACAGTTGTAATGCTGTAGGACAGTTGTAATGCTGTAGGACAGTTGTAATGCTCTGGGACAGTTGTAATGCTGTAGGACAGTTGTAATGCTGTAGGACAGTTGTAATGCTGTAGGACAGTTGTAATGCTGTAGGACAGTTGTAATGCTGTAGGACAGTTGTAATGCTGTAGGACAGTTGTAATGCTGTAGGGCAGTTGTAATGCTGTAGGGCAGTTGTATTGTTCTAGGACAGTGGTATTGTTCTAGGACAGTTGTAATGCTGTAGGACAGTTGTATTGTTCTAGAACAGTTGTAATGCTGTAGGACAGTTGTAATGCTGTAGGACAGTTGTAATGCTGTAGGACAGTTGTAATGCTCTGGGACAGTTGTAATGCTCTGGGACAGTTGTAATGCTCTGGGACAGTTGTAATGCTGTAGGACAGTTGTAATGCTGTAGGGCAGTTGTAATGCTGTAGGGCAGTTGTATTGTTCTAGGACAGTGGTATTGTTCTAGGACAGTTGTAATGCTGTAGGACAGTTGTATTGTTCTAGAACAGTTGTAATGCTGTAGGACAGTTGTAATGCTGTAGGACAGTTGTAATGCTGTAGGACAGTTGTAATGCTCTGGGACAGTTGTAATGCTCTGGGACAGTTGTAATGCTCTGGGACAGTTGTAATGCTGTAGGACAGTTGTAATGCTCTGGGACAGTTGTAATGCTGTAGGACAGTTGTAATGCTGTAGGACAGTTGTAATGCTGTAGGACAGTTGTAATGCTGTAGGAAAGTTGTAATGATCTTGGACAGTTGTAATGCTGTAGGACAGTTGTAATGCTCTGGGATAGTTGTCATGCTGTAGGACAGTTGTAATGCTGTAGGACAGTTGTAATGCTGTAGGACAGTTGTAATGCTCTGGGACAGTTGTAATGCTCTGGGACAGTTGTAATGCTCTAGGACAGTTGTAATGCTGTAGGACAGTTGTAATGCTCTGGGACAGTTGTAATGCTGTATGACAGTTGTAATGCTGTAGGACAGTTGTAATGCTGTAGGACAGTTGTAATGCTCTGGGACAGTTGTAATGCTGTAGGACAGTTGTAATGCTCTGGGACAGTTGTAATGCTGTAGGACAGTTGTAATGCTCTGGGACAGTTGTAATGCTGTAGGACAGTTGTAATGTTGTAGGACAGTTGTATTGTTCTAGGACAGTGGTATTGTTCTAGGACAGGTAAAATGCTGTAGGACAGTTGTAATGTTCTAGAACAGTTGTTTTGTTCTAGGGCAGTTGTAATGCTGTAGGACAGTTGTAATGCTGTAGGACAGTTGTAATTTTCTCGAACAGTTGTATTGTTCTAGGACAGTTGTATTGTTCTAGGACAGTTGTAATGCTGTAGGACAGTTGTAATGCAGTAGGACAGTTGTAATGCAGTAGGACAGTTGTAATGCTGTAGGACAGTTGTAATGCTCTGGGACAGTTGTAATGCTCTGGGACAGTTGTAATGCTCTGGGACAGTTGTAATGCTCTGGAACAGTTGTAATGCTGTAGGACAGTTGTAATGCTCTGGGACAGATGTAATGCTGTAGGACAGTTGTAATGCTGTAGGACAGTTGTAATGCTGTAGGACAGTTGTAATGCTGTAGGACAGTTGTAATGCTCTGGAACAGTTGTAATGCTGTAGGACAGTTGTAATCCTGTAGGACAGTTGTAATGCTGTAGGACAGTTGTAATGCTGTAGGACAGTTGTAATGCTGATGGACAGTTGTAATGCTGTAGGACAGTTGTAATGCTGTAGGACAGTTGTAATGCTCTGGGACAGTTGTAATGCTGTAGGACAGTTGTAATGCTGTAGGACAGTTGTAATGCTCTGGGACAGTTGTAATGCTGTAGGACAGTTGTAATGCTCTTGGACAGTTGTAATGCTGTAGGACAGTTGTAATGCTCTGGGACAGTTGTAATGCTCTAGTTGTAAATATAGCTTAATGCTAACCTCTTTAAGCTCCTCTATGTAGGTTAAATAGAGCTACATGCTACCATATTTAAGCTCCTCTATGTAGGTTAAATAGAGCTACATGCTACCATATTTAAGCTCCTCTATGTAGGTTAAATAGAGCTACATGCTAACATATTTAAGCTCCTCTATGTAGGTTAAATTGAGGTACATGCTAACATATTTAAGCTCCTCTATATAGGTTAAATTGAGCTACATGCTAACATATTTAAGCTCCTCTATATAGGTTAAATAGAGCTACATGCATTAAATAGAGCTACATGCTAACATATTTAAGCTCCTCTATATAGGTTAAATTGAGCTACATGCTAACATATTTAAGCTCCTCTATATAGGTTAAATAGAGCTACATGCTAACATATTTAAGCTCCTCTATATAGGTTAAATTGAGCTACATGCTAACCTCTTTAAGCTCCTCTATATAGGTTAAATTGAGCTACATGCTAACCTCTTTAAGCTCCTCTATATAGGTTAAATTGAGCTACATGCTAACGTCTTTGTGTATTCAGGTATGAAAGGTTAATAATACTTACCAACACCTATTTCAGTCCAAGTCAAGCGCTGTGTATGGTTAAATAGCATAATTGTATGACATCATTGTATGACATCATTGTACGACTTCATTGTATGACATCATTGTATGACATATAACTAAGGAGATCATGTTACAGGCATGCAATTTAATATCTCCCATGTTCAGATTGGTAGCTATTATGTGTTTCTGTAGGTGTGTAACTATAATATGGAGCAGTATGTGTAGGAGTAGCTGTGTGAACTAGGCTGTAGGAGTAGCTGTTTTATCTCGGCTGTAGGAGTAGCTGTTTTATCTAGGCTGTAGAAGTAACTGTTTTATCAGGCTGTAGGAGTAGCTGGGTGAACTAGGCTGTAGGAGTAGCTGTGTGAACTAGGCTGTAGGAGTAGCTGTTTTATCTAGGCTGTAGGAGTAGCTGTGTGAACTAGGCTGTAGGAGTAGCTGTTTTATCTAGGCTGTAGGAGTAGCTGTTTTATCTAGGCTGTAGGAGTAACTGTTTTATCAGGCTGTAGGAGTAGCTGGGTGAACTAGGCTGTAGGAGTAGCTGTGTGAACTAGGCTGTAGGAGTAACTGTTTTATCCAGGCTGTAGGAGTAGCTGTGTGAACTAGGCTGTAGGAGTAGCTATGTGAACTAGGCTGTTGGAGTAACTGTTTTATCCAGGCTGTAGGAGTAGCTGTGTGAACTAGGCTGTAGGAGTAGCTGGGTGAACTAGGCTGTAGGAGTAGCTGGGTGAACTAGGCTGTAGGAGTAACTGTTTTATCTAGGCTGTCGGAGTAGCTGTGTGAACTAGGCTGTAGGAGTAGCTGTGTGAACTAGGCTGTAGGAGTAACTGTTTTATCTAGGCTGTAGGAGTAGCTGTTTTATCCTGGCTGTAGGAGTAGCTGTGTGAACTAGGCTGTAGGAGCAGCTGTTTTATCAGGCTGTAGGAGTAGCTGTGTGAACTAGGCTGTAGGAGTAGCTGTTTTATCCTGGCTGTAGGAGTAACTGTTTTATCAGGCTGTAGGAGTAGCTGGGTGTACTAGGCTGTAGGAGTAGCTGTGTGAACTAGGCTGTAGGAGCAGCTGTTTTATCTAGGCTGTAGGAGTAGCTGTGTGAACTAGGCTGTAGGAGTAGCTATGTGAACTAGGCTGTTGGAGTAACTGTTTTATCCAGGCTGTAGGAGTAGCTGTGTGAACTAGGCTGTAGGAGTAGCTGGGTGAACTAGGCTGTAGGAGTAACTGTTTTATCTAGGCTGTAGGAGTAGCTGTGTGAACTAGGCTGTAGGAGTAGCTGTGTGAACTAGGCTGTAGGAGTAACTGTTTTATCTAGGCTGTAGGAGTAGCTGTTTTATCCTGGCTGTAGGAGTAGCTGTGTGAACTAGGCTGTAGGAGCAGCTGTTTTATCAGGCTGTAGGAGTAGCTGTGTGAACTAGGCTGTAGGAGTAGCTGTTTTATCCTGGCTGTAGGAGTAACTGTTTTATCAGGCTGTAGGAGTAGCTGGGTGTACTAGGCTGTAGGAGTAGCTGTGTGAACTAGGCTGTAGGAGCAGCTGTTTTATCCTGGCTGTAGGAGTAACTGTTTTATCAGGCTGTAGGAGTAGCTGTTTCATCTAGGCTGTAGGAGTAGCTGTGTGAACTAGGCTGTAGGAGTAGCTGTTTTATCCAGGTTGTAGGAGTAGCTGTGTGAACTAGGCTGTAGGAGTAGCTGTTTTATCTAGGCTGTAGGAGCAGCTGTTTTATCCAGGCTGTATGAGTAGCTGTGTGAACTAGGCTGTAGGAGTAGCTGTTTTATCCAGGCTGTAGGAGTAGCTGTTTTATCAGGCTGTAGGAGTAGCTGTGTGAACTAGGCTGTAGGAGTAGCTGTTTTATCTAGGCTGTAGGAGTAGCTGTTTTATCCAGGCTGTAGGAGTAGCTGTATGAACTAGGCTGTAGGAGTAGCTGTTTTATCTGGGTGAACAGGCTGTAGGTGTAGCTGTTTTATCCATGCTGTAGGAGTAGCTGTGTGAACTAGGCTGTAGGAGTAGCTGTTTTATCTAGGCTGTAGGAGTAGCTGTTTTATCCAGGCTGTAGGAGTAGCTGTATGAACTAGGCTGTAGGAGTAGCTGTGTGAACTAGGCTATAGGAGTAGCTGGGTGAACTAGGCTGTAGGTGTAGCTGTTTTATCCATGCTGTAGGAGTAGCTGTGTGAACTAGGCTGTAGGAGTAGCTGGGTGAACTAGGCTGTAGGAGTAGCTGTGTGAGCTAGGCTATAGGAGTAGCTGTGTGAACTAGGCTGTAGGAGTAGCTGGGTGAACTAGGCTGTAGGAGTAGCTGTGTGAACTAGGCTGTAGGAGTAGCTGTTTTATCTAGGCCAGGGATGCTGGCTGGGTCATAGTAGCTGTGTTTTCCTCCATCTCCATAGTAACCCCACCATAGCTAATCTAGGTCAGGTTAAGGAGTTCTTATTAAAATGCATGAACGCTATGGAGTTGGACATGTTTTGTGGTAGTTTATCATTATTATTGGGTAGATATTGAATGATGAATACAGCGTTTTGTCTAAGGAATGGTCCTTAGTGAACGATAACATCCTCTCCTCCTCTCCTCTCCTCTCCTCTCCTCTCCTCTCCTCTCCTCTCCTCTCCTCTCCTCTCCTCTCCTCTCCTCTCCTCTCCTCTCCTCTCCTCTCCTCCGTTCTGTTCTCCTCTCCTCCGCTCTGTTCTCCTCTTGTCTCCTGTCTTCCGTTCTCCTCTCCTCTGTTCTCCTCTTGTCTCCTGTCTGCTCAGTTCTATTTCTCCTCTTGTCTCTCCTCTCCTCTCCTCTCCTGTTCTCCTCTCCTCCTCTGTTCTCATCTCCTCTCCTCTCCTCTCATCTCCTCTCCTCTCCTCTCCTCTCCTCTCCTCTCCTCTCCTCTCCTCTGTTCTCCTCTTGTCTCCTCTCCTCTCCTCTGTTCTCCTCTTGTCTCCTCTCCTCTCCTCTCCTCTGTTCTCCTCTCCTCTGTTCTCCTCTTGTCTCCTCTCCTCTCCTCTGTTCTCCTCTCCTCTCCTCTCCTCTGTTCTCCTCTTGTCTCCTTTCCTCTCCTCTGTTCTCCTCTTGTCTCCTCTCCTCTCCTCTCCTCTGTTCTCCTCTTGTCTCCTCTCCTCTCCTCTGTTCTCCTCTTGTCTCCTCTCCTCTCCTCTGTTCTCCTCTTGTCTCCTCTCCTCTCCTCTCCTCTCCTCTCCTCTGTTCTCCTCTTGTCTCCTCTCCTCTCTTCTGTTCTCCTCTCGTCTCCTCTGTTCTCATCTCCTCTCCTCTCGTCTCCTCTGTTCTCATCTCCTCTCCTCTCCTCTCCTCTCCTTTCCTCCTCCTCTCCTCTCCTCTCCTCTCCTCTCCTCTCCTCTCCTCTCCTCTCCTCTCCTCTCCTCTCCTCTCCTCTCCTCTCCTCTCCTCTCCTCTGTTCTCCTCTTGTCTCCTCTCCTCTCCTCTCCTCTCCTCTGTTCTCCTCTGTTCTCCTCTGTTCTCCTCTGTTCTCCTCTTGTCCTCTGTTCTCTCTCTCCTCTGTTCTCCTCTGTTATCCTCTTCTCTTCTCTCCTCTCCTCTCCCTCTCTCTCTCTCTCTCCTCTCCTCTCCTCTCCTCTCCTCTCCTCTCCTCTGTTCTCCTCTGTTCTCCTCTGTTCTCCTCTCTCCTCTTGTCTCCTCTCCTCTCCTCTCCTCTGTCCTCTTCTCCTCTGTTATCCTCTCCTCTCCTCCCTCTCCTCTCCTCTCCTCTCCTCTCCTCTCCTCTCTCCTCTCCTCTCCTCTCCTCTCTCCTCTCCTCTCCTCTCCTCTCCTCTGTTCTCCTCTCCTCTCCTCTCCTCTCCTCTCCTCTCCTCTCCTCTCCCTCTCCTCTCCTCTCCTCTCCTCTCCTCTCCTCTGTTCTCCTCTGTTCTCCTCTGGTCTCCTCTTGTCTCCTCTCTTCTGTTCTCCTCTCCTCTCCTCTCCTCTCCTCTCCTCTGTTCTCCTCTGTTCTCCTCTTGTCTCCTCTCTTCTGTTCTCCTCTCCTCTCCTCTGTTCTCCTCTCCTCTCCTCTGTTCTCCTCTCTCCTCTCCTCTCCTCTCCTCTTGTCTCCTCTCCTCTCCTCTCCTCTCCTCTGTTCTCTTCTCCTCCTCTCCTCCTCTCCTCTCCTCTCCTCTCCTCTCCTCTCCTCTCCTCTCCTCTCCTCTCCTCTCCTCTCCTCTCCTCTCCTCTCCTCTCCTCTCCTCTCCTCTCCTCTCCTCTCCTCTCCTCTCCTCTCGTCTCGTCTCGTCTCGTCTCATCTCGTCTGTTCTCCTCTGTTCTCCTCTTGTCTCCTCTCCTATCCTATCCTCCCATCTCTAACTGCATCACTAGCTGGCTGAGACATTCACTGGTACTGTCCTCACCACCCATTACCCTCTTCTTCTGAGTTCTCCTCTCCTCTGATATGTAGAAGACAGCAGCTCATCTATTCTAATCCTCCTACTCCTTCTGTTCACCTATCTGCATTTAAAAAAATGTTTAACCTTTATTTAACTAGGCAAGTCCGTTAAGAACAAATTCTTATTTACAATGATGGCCTACCCCAGTCAAATCCTAACCCGGATGACGCTGGGCCAATTGTGCGCCGCCCTATGGGATTCCCAATCACGGCCGGTTGTGATATCGAACCAGGGTCTGTAGTGACACCTCTAGCACTGAGATGCAGTTCCTTAGACTGATGCGCCACTCGGGAGCCCCCATCACTACTGCATCACTAGCCAACATTACCAAGCAGCAATTGTCTCTTCCTCTGTTTTCTCCTTTGGTCTGTAGAAGAGAACAGTTCTGACCTGTGGTGGGTTCACCCTGTCAACACAACCGGAAGCTATGGGCCTCTGCTGCCTGCATGGGAGAGAGAGGGAGGGAGAGAGGGAGGAGGGAGAGAGGGATGGGGAGGGAGAGAGGGATGGGGAGGGAAGGAGAGAGAGAGAGAGAGAGAGAGAGGGGGGAGGGAGAGAGGGAGGGAGAGAGAGAGAGGGAGAGAGGGATGGGAGGGAGGGAGAGAGGGGAGGGAGGGAGAGAGGGAGAGAGGGAGGCGGCATGGAGGGAGAGCGAGAGGATGGAGAGATAGTGAGAAAGAGATGGAGGGAGACAGAGAGAGTGAGAGAGAAGGAGCGCGAAGGAACTATATTAGAGAGAGGATGCCCTTGGTTTGACTGTGAGGCAGACAGCTCTGCAGTAACAGCAACAGCATCGATGGTGGGAGGCGGGGGAGAGGGGGAGAAAGTGATGGGGAGGGAGAGAGGCAGGAGAGGGGGAGAGAGTGATGGGGAGGGAGAGAGGCAGGAGAGAGGGGGAGAGAGTGGTGGGGAGGGAGAGAGGCAGGAGAGAGGGGGAGAGAGTGATGGGGAGGGAGAGAGGCAGGAGAGAGGGGGAGAGAGTGATGGGGAGGGAGAGAGGCAGGAGAGAGGGGGAGAGAGTGATGGTGAGGGAAAGAGGCAGGAGAGAGGTGGTGGGAGGGAGAGAGGGATGGGGAGGGAGAGAGGCAGGAGAGAGGTGGAGGGAGGGAGAGAGGGATGTGGAGGGAGACAGGCAGGAGAGAGGGGGAGAGATTGATGGGGAGGGAGAGAGCTAGCAGAGAGGTGGAGAGAGGGATGGGGAGGGAGAGAGGTGGTGGGAGGGAGAGAGGGATGGGGAGGGAGACAGGCAGGAGAGAGGTGGAGGGAGGGAGAGAGGGATGGGGAGGGAGACAGGCAGGAGAGAGGTGGAGGGAGGGAGAGAGGGATGGGGAGGGAGACAGGCAGGAGAGAGGGGGAGAGATTGATGGGGAGGGAGAGAGCTAGCAGAGAGGTGGAGAGAGGGATGGGGAGGGAGAGAGGTGGTGGGAGGGAGAGAGGGATAGGGAGGGAGACAGGCAGGAGAGAGGGGGAGAGAGGGATGGGGAGGGAGACAGGCAGGAGAGAGGTGGGCTGCTACCTAGCAGCAAGGCAGTGTTGCGTCCCAGTACGAGCTGGTCTGTTTGCTCTGCTCTCCACGGCTCCACTGGGCAGGCAGGCAGTGAGAGACAGTATACGCCACTCACAGCGGCTAACCGCGCCGCCAGTCTGCTCCCTAATCAACACACTACATTGTCATCTAGGGGAGAGGTGAGGAGAGGGGAGGGCAGAGGGAGGGAGGGAGGGATGGGGGGGATGGGAGAGGAAATTAGGAGAGTTAAGGAGGGAAGGGGAGGAGAGGAGGAGAGTAAAAGAGAGGAGATTCCTCCCCTCTCTCCTCTGCTATTCTTTCCTCCCCTTCCATAATACATACTGTATTTTTTCTCCTCTTTCCCCCCTCTACTCTTTCCTCCCCTCTTTCCTCTCCTCTTCCCTCCCTCTCTCCTTCCCTCTTCCCTCCCTCTCTCCTTCCCTCTTTCCTCCCCTCTTTCCCCCCTCTTCCCTCCCTCTTTCCTTCCCTCTTTCCTCCCCTCTCTCCTCTGCTATCCTTTCCTCCCCTTCATAATACATACTGTATATAAGACATATAACCAACAGACTTGTCAGATTAATGTAAAACTTTCTTACTTTCATTACTGTAATCTGAAATGGTAAAGGAGAGAGAAGGGGAACAGAGTCAAAGAGAATGGAGAGAGGACAGCAGAGGAGAGGAACAGAGAGACCGAGAAAGAGGAGAGGAACAGAGAGACCGAGAAAGAGGAGAGGAACACGAACAGAGAGTTTCAGAACAGCCCACACACTGACCTGACAGAGATGCTGCTGTGAACAACAGACGTTTTTCTGAGCAAAGCAGGAACAAACAAACGCAGCTAAATATCTCTACATTCCAAACAAACGCAGCTAAATATCTCTACATTCCATTTGTACATAAATTACATAGACCTACATTCCATTTGTACATACAGTACCAGTCAAAAGTTTGGACACACCTACACATTCAAGGGTTTTTCTTTATTTTTGACTATTTTCTACATTGTACATCAACACTATAAATGAACACTTATGGAATCATGTAGTAACCAAAATAGTGTTAAACAAACCAAAATATATTTTATATTTGAGATTCTTCAAAGTAGCAACCTTTTGCCTTGATGGCAGCTTTGCACAATCTTGGCATTCTCTCAACCAGCTTCACCTGGAATGCTTTTCCAACAGTCTTGAAGGAGTTCCCACATATGCTGAGCACTTTTTGGCAGCTTTTCCTTCACCCTGCAGTCCAACTCATCCCAAACCATCTCAATCAGGTTGGGTTCAGGTGATTGTGGAGGCCAGGTCATCTGATGCAGCACACCATCACTCTCCGTATTGGTCAAATAGCCCTTACAAAGCCTGGAGTTGTGTTGGTGTCACGTTCTGACCCTTATTTCCTTTGTTTTGTCTTTATTTGGTATGGTCAGGGGGTGAGTTGGGGTGGGCAGTCTATGCGTGTTTTTCTATGTTGGGGTTTTGAGTTCCGCCTAGTATGGTTCTCAATCAGAGGCAGGTGTCGTTAGTTGTCTCTGATTGAGAATCATACTTAGGTAGCCTGGGTTTCACTTTTGAATTGTGGGTGTTTGTTTCCGTGTGAGTGTTTGTTGCCACACGGTACTGTTTCGGTTTCATTCGTTTCACGTTTATTGTTTTGTAGTGTTCAGTTTATGTCTTTAAATAAACGTTATGGACACTTACCACACTGCGCATTGGTCCTCCGATCCTTCTCGCTACTCATTTACATTACATTTAAGTCATTTAGCAGACGCTCTTATCCAGAGCGACTTACAAATTGGTGCATTCACCTTATGACATCCAGTGGGACAGTCACTTAACAATAGTGCATCTAAAACTTAGGGGGGGTGGGGTGAGAGGGATTACTTAATCCTCAGGATAGGAGGAGGAAAGCCGTTACAGTTGGGTCATTGTCCTGTTGAAAACAAATGACAGTCCCACTAAGCTCAAACCTGATGGGATGGCTAATGCTGTGGTAGCCATGCTGGTTAAGTGTGCATTGAATTAAATATATCACATACATTGTCACCAGCAAAGCACCCTCACACCATCACACCTCCTCCTCCTTGCTTCACGGTGGAAACCACACATGCAGAGATCATCCGTTCACCTACTCTGCATCTCACAAAGACAGGCCAACCCAGTCCATGTCCAGACAGGCTAACCCAGTCCACATCCAGACAGACTAACCCAGTCCATGTCTAGACAGGCTAACCCAGTCCATGTCCAGACAGGCTAACCCAGTCCACATCCAGACAGACTAACCCAGTCCATGTCTAGACAGGCTAACCCAGTCCATGTCCAGACAGGCTAACCCAGTCCACATCCAGACAGACTAACCCAGTCCATGTCCAGACAGGCTAACCCAGTCCACATCCAGACAGACTAACCCAGTCCATGTCTAGACAGGCTAACCCAGTCCATGTCCAGACAGACTAACCCAGTCCATGTCCAGACAGGCTAACCCAGTCCACATCCAGACAGACTAACCCAGTCCATGTCTAGACAGGCTAACCCAGTCCATGTCCAGACAGGCTAACCCAGTCCACATCCAGACAGACTAACCCAGTCCATGTCCAGACAGGCTAACCCAGTCCATGTCTAGACAGACTAACCCAGTCCATGTCCAGACAGGCTAACCCAGTCCATGTCTAGACAGACTAACCCAGTCCATGTCCAGACAGGCTAACCCAGTCCATGTCCAGACAGGCCGACCCAGTCCATGTCCAGACAGGCCGACCCAGTCCATGTCTAGACAGGCCAACCCAGTCCATGTCCAGACAGGCCAACCCAGTCCATGTCCAGACAGGCTAACCCAGTCCATGTCCAGACAGGCCAACCCAGTCCATGTCTAGACAGGCTAACCCAGTCCATGTCTAGACAGGCTAACCCAGTCCATGTCTAGACAGGCTAACCCAGTCCATGTCTAGACAGGCTAACCCAGTCCATGTCTAGACAGGCTAACCCAGTCCATGTCTAGACAGGCTAACCCAGTCCACATCCAGACAGACTAACCCAGTCCATGTCTAGACAGGCTAACCCAGTCCACATCCAGACAGACTAACCCAGTCCATGTCTAGACAGGCTAACCCAGTCCACATCCAGACAGACTAACCCAGTCCATGTCTAGACAGGCTAACCCAGTTCATGTCTAGACAGGCTAACCCAGTTCATGTCTAGACAGGCTAACCCAGTGCATGTCTAGACAGGCTAACCCAGTTCATGTCTAGACAGGCTAACCCAGTGCATGTCTAGACAGGCTAACCCAGTGCATGTCTAGACAGGCTAACCCAGTCCATGTCTAGACAGGCTAACCCAGTGCATGTCCAGACAGGCTAACCCAGTCCATGTCCAGACAGGCTAACCCAGTCCATGTCCAGACAGGCTAACCCAGTCCATGTCTAGACAGGCTAACCCAGTCCATGTCCAGATAGGCTAACCCAGTCCACATCCAGACAGACTAACCCAGTCCATGTCCAGACAGGCTAACCCAGTCCATGTCTAGACAGACTAACCCAGTCCATGTCCAGACAGGCTAACCCAGTCCATGTCTAGACAGACTAACCCAGTCCATGTCCAGACAGGCTAACCCAGTCCATGTCCAGACAGGCCGACCCAGTCCATGTCCAGACAGGCCGACCCAGTCCATGTCCAGACAGGCCGACCCAGTCCATGTCTAGACAGGCTGACCCAGTCCATGTCCAGACAGGCCAACCCAGTCCATGTCCAGACAGGCCAACCCAGTCCATGTCCAGACAGGCTAACCCAGTCCATGTCCAGACAGGCCAACCCAGTCCATGTCTAGACAGGCTAACCCAGTCCATGTCTAGACAGGCTAACCCAGTCCATGTCTAGACAGGCAAACCCAGTCCATGTCTAGACAGGCTAACCCAGTCCACATCCAGACAGACTAACCCAGTCCATGTCTAGACAGGCTAACCCAGTCCACATCCAGACAGACTAACCCAGTCCATGTCTAGACAGGCTAACCCAGTCCACATCCAGACAGACTAACCCAGTCCATGTCTAGACAGGCTAACCCAGTTCATGTCTAGACAGGCTAACCCAGTTCATGTCTAGACAGGCTAACCCAGTGCATGTCTAGACAGGCTAACCCAGTTCATGTCTAGACAGGCTAACCCAGTGCATGTCTAGACAGGCTAACCCAGTGCATGTCTAGACAGGCTAACCCAGTCCATGTCTAGACAGGCTAACCCAGTGCATGTCCAGACAGGCTAACCCAGTCCATGTCCAGACAGGCTAACCCAGTCCATGTCCAGACAGGCTAACCCAGTCCATGTCTAGACAGGCTAACCCAGTCCATGTCCAGACAGGCTAACCCAGTCCACATCCAGACAGACTAACCCAGTCCATGTCCAGACAGGCTAACCCAGTCCATGTCTAGACAGACTAACCCAGTCCATGTCCAGACAGGCTAACCCAGTCCATGTCTAGACAGACTAACCCAGTCCATGTCCAGACAGGCTAACCCAGTCCATGTCCAGACAGGCCGACCCAGTCCATGTCCAGACAGGCCGACCCAGTCCATGTCCAGACAGGCCGACCCAGTCCATGTCTAGACAGGCTGACCCAGTCCATGTCCAGACAGGCCAACCCAGTCCATGTCCAGACAGGCCAACCCAGTCCATGTCCAGACAGGCTAACCCAGTCCATGTCCAGACAGGCCAACCCAGTCCATGTCTAGACAGGCTAACCCAGTCCATGTCTAGACAGGCTAACCCAGTCCATGTCCAGACAGGCAAACCCAGTCCATGTCTAGACAGGCTAACCCAGTCCATGTCTAGACAGGCTAACCCAGTCCATGTCTAGACAGGCTAACCCAGTCCATGTCCAGACAGGCTAACCCAGTCCATGTCTAGACAGGCTAACTCAGTCCATGTCCAGACAGGCTAACCCAGTCCACATCCAGACAGACTAACCCAGTCCATGTCCAGACAGGCTAACCCAGTCCATGTCCAGACAGGCTAACCCAGTCCATGTCCAGACAGGCTAACCCAGTCCATGTCCAGACAGGCTAACCCAGTCCACATCCAGACAGACTAACCCAGTCCACATCCAGACAGACTAACCCAGTCCACATCCAGACAGACTAACCCAGTCCATGTCTAGACAGGCTAACCCAGTGCATGTCTAGACAGGCTAACCCAGTCCACATCCAGACAGACTAACCCAGTCCATGTCCAGACAGACTAACCCAGTCCGTGTCTAGACAGGCTAACCCAGTCCATGTCCAGACAGGCTAACCCAGTCCGCCCAGACCGAATACCCAGTCCATGTCTAGACAGGCTAATCCAGTCCACGTCCAGACAGAATACCCAGTCCTTGTCTAGACAGGCTAACCCAGGCCATGTCCAGACAGGCTAACCCAGTCCGCCCAGAGAGAATACCCAGTCCATGTCTAGACAGGCTAACCCAGTGCATGTCTAGACAGGCTAACCCAGTCCACGTCCAGACAGAATACCCAGTCCATGTCTAGACAGGCTAACCCAGTCCATGTCTAGACAGGCTAACCCAGTCCGCCCAGACAGAATACCCAGTCCATGTCTAGACAGGCTAACCCAGTTGATGTCCAGACAGGCTAACCCAGTCCATGTCTAGACAGGCTAACCCAGTCCATGTCTAGACAGGCTAACCCAGTCCGCCCAGACAGAATACCCAGTCCATGTCTAGACAGGCTAACCCAGTTGATGTCCAGACAGGCTAACCCAGTGCATGTCTAGACAGGCTAACCCAGTCCACGTCCAGACAGAATACCCAGTCCATGTCTAGACAGGCTAACCCAGTCCATGTCTAGACAGGCTAACCCAGTCCGCCCAGACAGAATACCCAGTCCATGTCTAGACAGGCTAACCCAGTCCACATCCAGACAGACTAACCCAGTCCATGTCTAGACAGGCTAACCCAGTTCATGTCCAGACAGACTAACCCAGTCCATGTCTAGACATGTCCATGTCCAGACAGGCTAACCCCATGTCCATGTCCATGTCTAGACAGGCTAACCCAGTCCATGTCCAGACAGGCAAACCCAGTCCGTGTCCAGACAGGCAAACCCAGTCCACATCCAGACAGACTAACCCAGTCCATGTCCAGACAGGCTAACCCAGTCCACATCCAGACAGACTAACCCAGTCCATGTCCAGACAGGCTAACCCAGTCCACATCCAGACAGACTAACCCAGTCCATGTCTAGACAGGCTAACCCAGTCCATGTCCAGACAGACTAACCCAGTCCATGTCCAGACAGGCTAACCCAGTCCACATCCAGACAGACTAACCCAGTCCATGTCTAGACAGGCTAACCCAGTCCATGTCCAGACAGGCTAACCCAGTCCACATCCAGACAGACTAACCCAGTCCATGTCTAGACAGGCTAACCCAGTCCATGTCCAGACAGGCTAACCCAGTCCACCTCCAGACAGACTAACCCAGTCCATGTCCAGACAGGCTAACCCAGTCCATGTCTAGACAGACTAACCCAGTCCATGTCCAGACAGGCTAACCCAGTCCAAGTCTAGACAGACTAACCCAGTCCATGTCCAGACAGGCTAACCCAGTCCATGTCCAGACAGGCCGACCCAGTCCATGTCCAGACAGGCCGACCCAGTCCATGTCTAGACAGGCCAACCCAGTCCATGTCCAGACAGGCCAACCCAGTCCATGTCCAGACAGGCTAACCCAGTCCATGTCCAGACAGGCCAACCCAGTCCATGTCTAGACAGGCTAACCCAGTCCATGTCTAGACAGGCTAACCCAGTCCATGTCTAGACAGGCTAACCCAGTCCATGTCTAGACAGGCTAACCCAGTCCATGTCTAGACAGGCTAACCCAGTCCATGTCTAGACAGGCTAACCCAGTCCATGTCTAGACAGGCTAACCCAGTCCATGTCTAGACAGGCTAACCCAGTCCACATCCAGACAGACTAACCCAGTCCATGTCTAGACAGGCTAACCCAGTCCACATCCAGACAGACTAACCCAGTCCATGTCTAGACAGGCTAACCCAGTCCACATCCAGACAGACTAACCCAGTCCATGTCTAGACAGGCTAACCCAGTTCATGTCTAGACAGGCTAACCCAGTTCATGTCTAGACAGGCTAACCCAGTGCATGTCTAGACAGGCTAACCCAGTTCATGTCTAGACAGGCTAACCCAGTGCATGTCTAGACAGGCTAACCCAGTGCATGTCTAGACAGGCTAACCCAGTCCATGTCCAGACAGGCTAATCCAGTCCATGTCTAGACAGACTAACCCAGTCCATGTCCAGACAGGCTAACCCAGTCCATGTCCAGACAGGCCGACCCAGTCCATGTCCAGACAGGCCGACCCAGTCCATGTCTAGACAGGCTGACCCAGTCCATGTCCAGACAGGCCAACCCAGTCCATGTCCAGACAGGCTAACCCAGTCCATGTCCAGACAGGCCAACCCAGTCCATGTCTAGACAGGCTAACCCAGTCCATGTCTAGACAGGCTAACCCAGTCCATGTCCAGACAGGCAAACCCAGTCCATGTCTAGACAGGCTAACCCAGTCCATGTCTAGACAGGCTAACCCAGTCCATGTCTAGACAGGCTAACCCAGTCCATGTCCAGACAGGCTAACCCAGTCCATGTCTAGACAGGCTAACTCAGTCCATGTCCAGACAGGCTAACCCAGTCCACATCCAGACAGACTAACCCAGTCCATGTCCAGACAGGCTAACCCAGTCCATGTCCAGACAGGCTAACCCAGTCCATGTCCAGACAGGCTAACCCAGTCCATGTCCAGACAGGCTAACCCAGTCCATGTCCAGACAGGCTAACCCAGTCCACATCCAGACAGACTAACCCAGTCCACATCCAGACAGACTAACCCAGTCCATGTCTAGACAGGCTAACCCAGTCCATGTCTAGACAGGCTAACCCAGTCCATGTCCAGACAGGCCAACCCAGTCCATGTCTAGACAGGCTAACCCAGTCCATGTCTAGACAGGCTAACCCAGTCCATGTCCAGACAGGCAAACCCAGTCCATGTCTAGACAGGCTAACCCAGTCCATGTCTAGACAGGCTAACCCAGTCCATGTCTAGACAGGCTAACCCAGTCCATGTCCAGACAGGCTAACCCAGTCCATGTCTAGACAGGCTAACTCAGTCCATGTCCAGACAGGCTAACCCAGTCCACATCCAGACAGACTAACCCAGTCCATGTCCAGACAGGCTAACCCAGTCCATGTCCAGACAGGCTAACCCAGTCCATGTCCAGACAGGCTAACCCAGTCCATGTCCAGACAGGCTAACCCAGTCCACATCCAGACAGGCTAACCCAGTCCACATCCAGACAGACTAACCCAGTCCACGTCTAGACAGGCTAACCCAGTCCATGTCTAGACAGGCTAACCCAGTGCATGTCTAGACAGGCTAACCCAGTCCACATCCAGACAGACTAACCCAGTCCACATCCAGACAGACTAACCCAGTCCGTGTCCAGACAGACTAACCCAGTCCGTGTCTAGACAGGCTAACCCAGTCCATGTCCAGACAGGCTAACCCAGTCCGCCCAGACCGAATACCCAGTCCATGTCTAGACAGGCTAATCCAGTCCACGTCCAGACAGAATACCCAGTCCTTGTCTAGACAGGCTAACCCAGTCCATGTCCAGACAGGCTAACCCAGTCCGCCCAGACAGAATACCCAGTCCATGTCTAGACAGGCTAACCCAGTGCATGTCTAGACAGGCTAACCCAGTCCACGTCCAGACAGAATACCCAGTCCATGTCTAGACAGGCTAACCCAGTCCATGTCTAGACAGGATAACCCAGTCCGCCCAGACAGAATACCCAGTCCATGTCTAGACAGGCTAACCCAGTTGATGTCCAGACAGGCTAACCCAGTCCACGTCCAGACAGAATACCCAGTCCATGTCTAGACAGGCTAACCCAGTCCATGTCTAGACAGGCTAACCCAGTCCGCCCAGACAGAATACCCAGTCCATGTCTAGACAGGCTAACCCAGTTGATGTCCAGACAGGCTAACCCAGTCCACGTCCAGACAGAATACCCAGTCAATGTCTAGACAGGCTAACCCAGTTGATGTCCAGACAGGCTAACCCAGTCCACGTCCAGACAGAATACCCAGTCCATGTCTAGACAGGCTAACCCAGTTGATGTCCAGACAGGCTAACCCAGTTGATGTCCAGACAGGCTAACCCAGTTGATGTCCAGACAGTCTAACCCAGTTGATGTCCAGACAGGCTAACCCAGTTGATGTCCAGACAGGCTAACCCAGTTGATGTCCAGACAGGCTAACCCAGTTGATGTCCAGACAGGCTAACCCAGTTGATGTCCAGACAGGCTAACCCAGTCGATGTCTAGACAGGCTAACCCAGTTGATGTCCAGACAGGCTAACCCAGTTGATGTCCAGACAGGCTAACCCAGTTGATGTCCAGACAGGCTAACCCAGTTGATGTCCAGACAGGCTAACCCAGTTGATGTCCAGACAGGCTAACCCAGTTGATGTCCAGACAGGCTAACCCAGTCCATGTCTAGACAGGCTAACCCAGTTGATGTCCAGACAGGCTAACCCAGTCCATGTCTAGACAGGCTAACCCAGTTGATGTCCAGACAGGCTAACCCAGTCCACGTCCAGACAGAATACCCAGTCCATGTCTAGACAGGCTAACCCAGTCCATGTCTAGACAGGCTAACCCAGTCCGCCCAGACAGAATACCCAGTCCATGTCTAGACAGGCTAACCCAGTTGATGTCCAGACAGGCTAACCCAGTCCACGTCCAGACAGAATACCCAGTCCATGTCTAGACAGGCTAACCCAGTTGATGTCCAGACAGGCTAACCCAGTCCACGTCCAGACAGAATACCCAGTCCATGTCTAGACAGGCTAACCCAGTTGATGTCCAGACAGGCTAACCCAGTTGATGTCCAGACAGGCTAACCCAGTTGATGTCCAGACAGGCTAACCCAGTTGATGTCCAGACAGGCTAACCCAGTTGATGTCCAGACAGGCTAACCCAGTTGATGTCCAGACAGGCTAACCCAGTTGATGTCCAGACAGGCTAACCCAGTCCATGTCTAGACAGGCTAACCCAGTTGATGTCCAGACAGGCTAACCCAGTTGATGTCCAGACAGGCTAACCCAGTTGATGTCCAGACAGGCTAACCCAGTTGATGTCCAGACAGGCTAACCCAGTTGATGTCCAGACAGGCTAACCCAGTCCATGTCTAGACAGGCTAACCCAGTTGATGTCCAGACAGGCTAACCCAGTCCATGTCTAGACAGGCTAACCCAGTCCGCCCAGACAGAATACCCAGTCCATGTCTAGACAGGCTAACCCAGTCCATGTCTAGACAGGCTAACCCAGTCCGCCCAGACAGAATACCCAGTCCATGTCTAGACAGGCTAACCCAGTTGATGTCCAGACAGGCTAACCCAGTCCACGTTCAGGGATGTTAAATTGAATGAAAAAGGTGCTGGGGCCTATTTGATTTACTTGTATTTAAAATGTCAGTACATATTGGTGATTGATCATTCTGGAGGAGGTGCAGTAGCAAATCCAAGGTGCTAGTAATCTGTACTGGTGTGAACCAGCTCTATTCAAGTAATGAGTGTGGTTGCCCTCCTGTCTTCCCTGACCACTGTCCGAAACCCCACCTGTTGCAGTACAACCACATGTCTGTCTCACTGCAGAACCATCTCTCTCTCTCTCTCTCTCTCTCTCTCTCTCTCTCTCTCTCTCTCTCTCTCTCTCTCTCTCTCTCTCTCTCTCTCTCTCTCTCTCTCTCTCTCTCTCTCTATGGAAATCCAATCTGCAATCCAATCACAAGCCTGATCAAATACAGATGGACCAATCAGAACAGGTCTTTGCCATGTCCATCTAAGTATGTTCCGGCCTAGCCAGCAATAACGTCTCGCAAAGCGAAAAATAACAACGTCGTCAGAAATGTTCTAGGTAAACGATGATGTCACATCGTTGTTCAGCGATGCCAGTAATTAATCTGACGGTTATGATACATGTCTTTATGTATTATCTTATGTGTTCTGACTATCTTTGGTAAAATAGTCTTATTGTAACACTGGATGTATTCAAACAGCTAGTCTTCTTATGAACTGAACAATGTCTCAGGGTTTTTGATACTTTAGGTACGTTTTAGGTACATTTAAGGTTCGGACCTTTATGGGCTATAAAAGAGGAATTGACTAGCAAACAGTTGTGAGATCTGGGGATGTGAAAACTTTGACCCTCAATACATCAGAACTACACTTTACGCAGATAATCCCAAGGTCACGAAACGTAGCTCAATAACGGGTATTTCATCATGGTGTATTTTATATGTACACATAAAACGTGTAGACACCTGGTCAAAACGTGTGCCCTTAACATAGAGAATAAGGGTCAACTCTTGGGAGAATTTTCTGCCGCCAAAATGATCAATATCTGGTTTTGCTTCATGAAGCCTTTGCTTTTTGACTGCTGCATCGCCTCCTGTGTGTGTGTGTGTGTGTGTGTGTGTGTGTGTGTGTGTGTGTGTGTGTGTGTGTGTGTGTGTGTGTGTGTGTGTGTGTGTGTGTGTGTGTGTGTGTGTGTGTGTGTGTGTGTGTGTGTGTGTGTGCGCTATTTGTAGAGTTGGCTACAGGTAAATGTTACAATTCTTTAGCCGTTCCTGGACCTGTGACCAAAAGCGAGCTACATATGGACAATACCAAAATAAATGATCTAATGACTCTGCCTCCTCGCAGAAAAAGTGTGTACTGTTAATATCTTATTGCTTATTTCACTTTTGTTTATTATCTACTTCACCTGCTTTGGGCAATGTTAACATAGGTTACTGTAATGTTAACATGTGTTTCCCATGCCAATAAAGCCCCTTAAATTGAAATTGAATTGAGAGAGAAAGATGGGGGAGAGAGAGAGAGGGGGGAGAGAGAGAGAGGGGGAGAGAGAGAGAGGGGGAGAGAGAGAGAGGGGGAGAGAGAGAGAGACATCTCAGGAGAAGGAGAAGCTTGTAGGTATAGAATTAGAACTGATGATGATGTTGTTGACAGATTACATAGTAGTTCATGCATCTTTTAGCTGGAGAAAACACATGTTGAATTAGCTGAAGCAGTTTCTGCTGGAATCCATGGTTATTGTGGCGTGCGTGTGTGTCTTCAGTTGGGAGAGAGGGAGAAAAAGCCAGACAGACAGCTCCCGGTACCGCTAAAGGTGTTATTGAGCCAGACAGACAGCTCCCGGTACCTCTAAAGGTGTTATTGAGCCAGACAGACAGCTCCCGGTACATCTAAAGGTGTTTTTGAGCCAGACAGACAGCTCCCGGTACCTCTAAAGGTGTTATTGAGCCAGACAGACAGCTCCCGGTACCTCTAAAGGTGTTATTGAGCCAGACAGACAGCTCCCGGTACCTCTAAAGGTGTTATTGAGCCAGACAGACAGCTCCCGGTACCTCTAAAGGTGTTATTGAGCCAGACAGACAGCTCCCAGTACCTCTAAAGGTGTTATTGAGCCAGACAGACAGCTCCCGGTACCTCTAAAGGTGTTATTGAGCCAGACAGACAGCTCCCGGTACCTCTAAAGGTGTTATTGAACCAGACAGACAGCTCCCGGTACCTCTAAAGGTGTTATTGAGCCAGACAGACAGCTCCCGGTACCTCTGAAGGTGTTATTGAGCCAGACAGACAGCTCCCGGTACCTCTAAAGGTGTTATTGAGCCAGACAGACAGCTCCCGGTACCTCTGAAGGTGGTATTGAGCCAGACAGACAGCTCCCGGTACCTCTAAAGGTATTATTGAGCCAGACAGACAGCTCCCGGTACTTCTAAAGGTGTTATTGAGCCAGACAGACAGCTCCCGGTACCTCTAAAGGTGTTATTGAGCCAGACAGACAGCTCCCGGTACCTCTAAAGGTGTTATTGAGCCAGACAGACAGCTCCCGGTACCTCTAAAGGTGTTATTGAGCCAGACAGACAGCTCCCGGTACCTCTGAAGGTGTTATTGAGCCAGACAGACAGCTCCCGGTACCTCTAAAGGTGTTATTGAGCCAGACAGACAGCTCCCGGTACCTCTGAAGGTGTTATTGAGCCAGACAGACAGCTCCCGGTACCTCTAAAGGTGTTATTGAGCCAGACAGACAGCTCCCGGTACCTCTAAAGGTGTTATTGAGCCAGACAGACAGCTCCCGGTACCTCTAAAGGTGTTATTGAGCCAGACAGACAGCTCCCGGTACCTCTAAAGGTGTTATTGAACCAGACAGACAGCTCCCGGTACCTCTGAAGGTGGTATTGAGCTGAGCTGTCCTGTGGTTTATCCTTGTAGAAGGGAAATAGAGCACTGCATCATTCCATGGACAGCCTCCGATCCTTGACACACACACACACACACACACACACACACACACACACACACACACACACACACACACACACACACACACACACACACACACACACACACACACACACACACACACACACACACACACACACACACACACACACACACACACACACACACACACACACACACACACACACACACAGGAGGCGATGCAGCAGTCAAAAAGCAAAGGCTTCATGAAGCAAAACCAGATATTGATCATTTTGGAGGCAGAAAATTCTCCCAAGAGTTGACCCTTATTCTCTATGTTAAGGGCACACGTTTTGACCAGGTGTCTACACGTTTTATGTGTACATATAAAATACACCATGATGAAATACGCGTTATTGAGCTACGTTTCGTGACCTTGGGATTATCTGCGTAAAGTGTAGTTCTGATGTATTGAGGGTCAAAGTTTTCACATCCCCAGATCTCACAACTGTTTGCTAGTGAATTCTTCTTTTATAGCCCATAAAGGTCCGAACCTTAAATGTACCTAAAACGTACCTAAAGTATCAAAAATCCTGAGACATTGTTCAGTTCATAAGAAGACTGTAGCTGTTTGAATACATCCAGTGTTACAATAAGACTATTTTACCAAAGATAGTCAGAACACATAAGATAATACATAAAGACATGTATCATAACCGTCAGATTAATTACTGGCATCGCTGAACAACGATGTGACATCATCGTTTACCTAGAACATTTCTGACGGCGTTGTTATTTTTCGCTTTGCGAGACATTATTGCTGGCTAGGCCGGAACATACTTAGATGGACATGGCAAAGACGTGTTCTGATTGGTCCATCTGTATTTGATCAGGCTTGTGATTGGATTGCAGAAAGAACCTTATAACGCCACAATGAACTTTTTCCTAAATATAACTTCCCAGATATAGATCTATGTATTTAAACATTCACAGATCTATTATATATACCTATTATCTATTATACAGACCAAATATGTAAAAATAAAAATGTGACTAGATGGACTGTGGTATAGTCCCAGATGGACTGTGGTTTATTTGACTAGATGGACTGTGGTAATCAAATGAAACTAGATGGACTGTGGTATGTAGTGTAGTGACCAGAACAGACTGATGGACTGTGGTATATGTGACTAGATGGACTGATGGACTGTCGTATATGTGACTAGATGGACTGTGGTATATGTGACTAGATGGATATGTGACTAGATGGACTGGTATATGTGACTATATGTGACTAGATGGACTGTGGTATATGTGACTAGATGGACTGTGGTATATGTGACTAGATGGACTGTGGTATATGTGACTAGATGGACTGTGGTATATGTGACTAGATGGACTGTGGTATATGTGACTAGATGGACTGTGGTATATGTGACTAGATGGACTGTGGTATATGTGACTAGATGGACTGTGGTATATGTGACTAGATGGACTGTGGTATATGTGACTAGATGGACTGTGGTATATGTGACTAGATGGACTGTGGTATATGTGACTAGATGGACTGTATATGTACTAGATGGACTGTGATATGTGACTAGATGGACTGTGGTATATGTGACTAGATGTGACTACTGACTGTGGTATATGTGATGGACTAGACTAGGGACTGTGGTATATGTGACTAGATGGACTGTGGTATATGTGACTAGATGGACTGTGGTATATGTGACTAGATGGACTGTGGTACTATATGTGACTAGATGGACTGTGGTATATGTGACTAGATGGACTGTGGTATATGTGACTAGATGGACTGTGGTATATGTGACTAGATGGACTGTGGTATATGTGACTAGATGGACTGTGGTATATGTGACTAGATGGACTGTGGTATATGTGACTAGATTGACTGGATGGACTAGATGGACTGTGGTATATGTGACTAGATGGACTGTGGTATATGTGACTAGATGGACTGTGGTATATGTGGCTAGATGGACTGTGGTATATGTGACTAGATGGACTGTGGTATATGTGACTAGATTGACTGTGACCAGATGGACTGTGGTATATGTGACTAGATGGACTGTGGTATATGTGACTAGATGGACTGTGGTATATGTGACTAGATTGACTGTGACCAGATGGACTGTGGTATATGTGACTAGATGGACTGTGGTATATGTGACTAGATGGACTGTGGTATATGTGACTAGATGGACTGTGGTATATGTGACTAGATGGACTGTGGTATATGTGACTAGATGGTATATGACTAGATGGACTGTGGTATATGTGACTAGATGGACTGTGGTATATGTGACTAGATGGACTGTGGTATATGTGACTAGATGGACTGTGGTATATGTGACTAGATGGACTGTGGTATATGTGACTAGATGGACTGTGGTATATGTGACTAGATGGACTGTGGTATATGTGACTAGATGGACTGTGGTATATGTGACTAGATGGACTGTGGTATATGTGACTAGACTGTGGACTGTGGTATATGTGACTAGATGGACTGTGGTATATGTGACTAGATGGACTGTGGATGGACTATATGTGACTAGATGGACTGTGGTATATGTGACTAGATGGACTGTGGTACTAGATGGACTGTGGTACTAGATGGTGGTATATGTGACTAGATGGACTGTGGTATATGTGACTAGATGGACTGTGGTATATGTGACTAGATGGACTGTGGTATATGTGACTAGATTGACTGTGACCAGATGGACTGTGGTATATGTGACTAGATGGACTGTGGTATATGTGACTAGATGGACTGTGGTATATGTGACTAGATGGACTGTGGTGACTATATGTGACTAGATATGTGACTAGATGGACTGTGGTATATGTGACTAGATGGACTGTGGTATATGTGACTAGATGGACTGTGGTATATGTGACTAGATGGACTGTGGTATATGTGACTAGATGGACTGTGGTATATGTGACTAGATGGACTGTGGTATATGTGACTAGGACTGTGGTATATGTGACTAGATGGACTGTGGTATATGTGACTAGATGGACTGTGGTATATGTGACTAGATGGACTGTGGTATATGTGACTGTGATGGACTGGACTGTGTATATGTGACTAGATGGACTGTGGTATATGTGACTAGATGGACTGTGGTATATGTGACTAGATGGACTGTGGTATATGTGACTAGATGGACTGTGGTATGTGACTAGATGGACTGTGGTATATGTGACTAGATGGACTGTGGTATATGTGACTGATGGACTGTGGTATATGTGACTAGATGGACTGTGGTATATGTGACTAGATGGACTGTGGATGTGACTAGATGGACTGTGGTATATGTGACTAGATGGACTGTGGTATATGTGACTAGATGGACTGTGGTAGATGGACTGTGGTATATGTGATGGACTAGATGGACTGATGGACTGTGGTATATGTGACTAGATGGACTGTGGTATATGTGACTAGATGGACTGTGGTATATGTGACTATATGGACTGTGGTATATGTGGCTAGATGGACTGTGGTATATGTGACTAGATGGACTGTGGTATATGTGACTAGATTGACTGTGACCAGATGGACTGTGGTATATGTGACTAGATGGACTGTGGTATATGTGACTAGATGGACTGTGGTATATGTGACTAGATGGACTGTGGTATAGATGGACTGTGGTATATGTGACTAGATGGACTGTGGTATATGTGACTAGATGGACTGTGGTATATGTGACTAGATGGACTGTGGTATATGTGACTAGATGGACTGTGGTACTGTGGACTATATGTGACTAGATGGACTGTGGTATATGTGACTAGATGGACTGTGGTATATGTGACTAGATGGACTGGAGATGGACTGTGGTATATGTGTGGTATATGTGACTAGATGGACTGTGGTATATGTGACTAGATGGACTGTGGTATATGTGGCTAGATGGACTGTGGTATATGTGACTAGATGGACTGTGGTATATGTGACTAGATTGGACTGTGGTATATGTGACTAGATGGACTGTGGTATATGTGACTAGATGGACTGTGGTATATGTGACTAGATGGGACTGTGGTATATGTGACTAGATGGACTGACTGTGACTGTGGTATATGTGAGATGGACTGTGGTATATGTGACTAGATGGACTGTGGTATATGTGACTAGATGGACTGTGGTATATGTGACTAGATGGACTGTGGTATATGTGACTAGATGGACTGTGGTATATATGTGACTAGATGGACTGTGGTATATGTGACTAGATGGACTGTGGTATATGTGACTAGATGGACTGTGGTATATGTGACTAGATGGACTGTGGTATATGTGACTAGATGGACTGTGGTATATGTGACTAGATGGACTGTGGTATATGTGACTAGATGGACTGTGGTATATGTGACTAGATGGACTGTGGTATATGTGACTAGATGGACTGTGGTATATGTGACTAGATGGACTGTGGTATATGTGACTAGATGGACTGTGGTATATGTGACTAGATGGACTGTGGTATATGTGACTAGATGGACTGTGGTATATGTGACTAGATGGACTGTGGTATATGTGACTAGATGGATGGACTGATGGACTGTGGTATATGTGACTAGATGGACTGTGATATGTGACTAGATGGACTGTGATATGTGACTGATGGACTGTGGTATATGTGACTAGATGGACTGTGGTATATGTGACTAGATGGACTGTGGTATATGTGACTAGATGGACTGTGGTATATGTGACTAGATGATGGACTGTGTGTATATGTGACTAGATGGACTGTGGTATATGTGACTGGACTGATATGTGACTGTGACCAGATGGACTGTGGTATATGTGACTAGATGGACTGTGGTATATGTGACTAGATGGACTGTGGTATATGTGACTAGATGGACTGTGGTATATGTGACTAGATGGACTGTGGTATATGTGACTAGATGGACTGTGGTATATGTGACTAGATGGACTGTGGTATATGTGACTAGATGGACTGTGGTATATGTGACTAGATGGACTGTGGTATATGTGACTAGATGGACTGTGGTATATGTGACTAGATGGACTGTGGTATATGTGACTAGATGGACTGTGGTATATGTGACTAGATGGACTGTGGTATATGTGACTAGATGGACTGTGGTATATGTGACTAGATGGACTGTGGTATATGTGACTAGATGGACTGTGGTATATGTGACTAGATGGACTGTGGTATATGTGACTAGATGGACTGTGGTATATGTGACTAGATGGACTGTGGTATATGTGACTAGATGGACTGTGGTATATGTGACTAGATGGACTGTGGTATATGTGACTAGATGGACTGTGGTATATGTGACTAGATGGACTGTGGTATATGTGACTAGATGGACTGTGGTATATGTGACTAGATTGACTGTGACCAGATGGACTGTGGTATATGTGACTAGATGGACTGTGGTATATGTGACTAGATGGACTGTGGTATATGTGACTAGATGGACTGTGGTATATGTGACTAGATGGACTGTGGTATATGTGACTAGATGGACTGTGGTATATGTGACTAGATGGACTGGACTGATGGTGTGGTATATGTGACTAGATGGACTGTGGTATATGTGACTAGATGGACTGTGGTATATGTGACTAGATGGACTGTGGTATATGTGACTAGATGGTACTGTGACTGGACTGTGGTATATGTGACTAGATGGACTGTGGTATATGTGACTAGATGGACTGTGGACTGTGGTATATGTGACTAGATGGACTGTGGTATATGTGACTAGATGGACTGTGGTATATGTGACTGGACTGTGGTATATGTGACTAGATGGACTGACTAGATGGACTGTGGTATATGTGACTAGATGGACTGTGGTATATGTGACTAGAGATGGACTGTGGTATATGTGACTAGATGGACTGATGGTATATGTGACTAGATGGACTGTGGTATATGTGACTAGATGGACTGTGGTATATGTGACTAGATGGACTGTGGTATATGTGACTAGATGGACTGTGGTATATGTGACTAGATGGACTGTGGTATATGTGACTAGATGGACTGTGGTATATGTGACTAGATGGACTGTGGTATATGTGACTAGATGGACTGTGGTATATGTGACTAGATGGACTGTGGTATATGTGACTAGATGGACTGTGGTATATGTGACTAGATGGACTGTGGTATATGTGACTAGATGGACTGTGGTATATGTGACTAGATGGACTGTGGTATATGTGACTAGATGGACTGTGGTATATGTGACTAGATGGACTGTGGTATATGTGACTAGATGGACTGTGGTATATGTGACTAGATGGACTGTGGTATATGTGACTAGATGGACTGTGGTATATGTGACTAGATGGACTGTGGTATATGTGACTAGATGGACTGTGGTATATGTGACTAGATGGACTGTGGTATATGTGACTAGATGGACTGTGGTATATGTGACTAGATGGACTGTGGTATATGTGACTAGAGGGATGGACTGTGGTATATGTGACCAGATGGACTGTGGTATATGTGACTAGATGGACTGTGGTATATGTGACTAGATGGACTGTGGTATATGTGACTAGATGGACTGTGGTATATGTGACTAGATGGACTGTGGTATATGTGACTAGATGGACTGTGGTATATGTGACTAGATGGACTGTGGTATATGTGACTAGATGGACTGTGGTATATGTGACTAGATTGACTGTGACCAGATGGACTGTGGTATATGTGACTAGAGGGATGGACTGTGGTATATGTGACTAGATGGACTGTGGTATATGTGACTAGATGGACTGTGGTATATGTGACTAGATGGACTGTGGTATATGTGACTAGATGGACTGTGGTATATGTGACTAGATGGACTGTGGTATATGTGACTAGATGGACTGTGGTATATGTGACTAGATGGACTGTGGTATATGTGACTAGATGGACTGTGGTATATGTGACTAGGACTGTGGTATGTGACTAGATGGACTGTGGTATATGTGACTAGATGGACTGTGGTATATGTGACTAGATGGACTGTGGTATATGTGACTATATGGACTGTGGTATATGTGACTAGATGGACTGTGGTATATGTGACTAGATGGACTGATATGTGACTAGATGGACTGTGGTATATGTGACTAGGATGGACTGTGGTATATGTGACTAGATGGACTGTGGTATATGTGACTAGATGGTATGGACTGTGATATGTGACTAGAGGACTGTGGTATGGACTAGATGGACTGTGTATATGTGACTAGATGGACTGTGGTAGATGGACTGTGGTATATGTGACTAGATGGACTGTGGTATATGTGACTAGATGGACTGTGGTATATGTGACTAGATGGACTGTGGTATATGTGACTAGATGGACTGTGGTATATGTGACTAGATGGACTGTGGTATATGTGACTAGATGGACTGTGGTATATGTGACTAGATGGACTGTGGTATATGTGACTAGATGGACTGTGGTATATGTGACTAGATGGACTGTGGTATATGTGACTAGATGGACTGTGGTATATGTGACTAGATGGACTGTGGTATATGTGACTAGATGGACTGTGGTATATGTGACTAGATGGACTGTGGTATATGTGACTAGATGGACTGTGGTATATGTGACTAGATGGACTGTGGTATATGTGACTAGATGGACTGTGGTATATGTGACTAGATGGACTGTGGTATATGTGACTAGATGGACTGTGGTATATGTGACTAGATGGACTGTGGTATATGTGACCAGATGGACTGTGGTATATGTGACTAGATGGACTGTGGTATATGTGACTAGATGGACTGTGGTATATGTGACTAGATGGACTGTGGTATATGTGACTAGATGGACTGTGGTATATGTGACTAGATGGATGGACTGTGGTATATGTGACTAGATGGACTGTGGTATATGTGACTAGATGGACTGTGGTATATGTGACTAGATGGACTGTGGTATATGTGACTAGATGGACTGTGGTATATGTGACTAGATGGACTGTGGTATATGTGACTAGATGGACTGTGGTATATGTGACTAGATGGACTGTGGTATATGTGACTAGATTGACTGTGATCAGATGGACTGTGGTATATGTGACTAGATGGACTGTGGTATATGTGACTAGATGGACTGTGGTATATGTGACTAGATGGACTGTGGTATATGTGACTAGATGGACTGTGGTATATGTGACTAGATGGACTGTGGTATATGTGACTAGATTGACTGTGACCAGATGGACTGTGGTATATGTGACTAGATGGACTGTGGTATATGTGACTAGATGGACTGTGGACTATATGTGACTAGATGGACTGTGGTATATGTGACTAGATGGACTGTGGTATATGTGACTAGATGGACTGTGGTATATGTGACTAGATGGACTGTGGTATATGACTGGACTATATGATGGACTGGTGACTAGATGGACTGTGGTATATGTGACTAGATGGACTGTGGTATATGTGACTAGATGGACTGTGGTATATGTGACCAGATGGACTGTGGTATATGTGACTAGATGGACTGTGGTATATGTGACTAGATGGACTGTGGTATATGTGACTAGATGGACTGTGGTATATGTGACTGGACTGGACTGGTATATGTGACTAGATGGACTGTGGTATATGTGACTAGATGGACTGTGGTATATGTGACTAGATGGACTGTGGTATATGTGACTAGATGGACTGTGGTATATGTGACTAGATGGACTGTGGTATATGTGACTAGATGGACTGTGGTATATGTGACTAGATGGACTGTGGTATATGTGACTAGATGGACTGTGGTATATGTGACTAGATGGACTGTGACCAGATGGACTGTGGTATATGTGACTAGATGGACTGTGGTATATGTGACTAGATGGACTGTGGTATATGTGACTAGATGGACTGTGGTGGATATATGTGACTAGATGGACTGTGGTATATGTGACTAGATGGACTGTGGTATATGTGACTAGATGGACTGTGGTATATGTGACTAGATGGACTGTGGTATATGTGACTAGATGGATGGACTGTGGTATATGTGACTAGATGGACTGTGGTATATGTGACTAGATGGACTGTGGTATATGTGACTAGATGGACTGTGGTATATGTGACTAGATGGACTGTGGTATATGTGACTAGATGGACTGTGGTATATGTGACTAGATGGACTGTGGTATATGTGACTGGACTGTGGTATATGTGACTAGATGGACTGTGGTATATGTGACTAGATGGACTGTGGTATATGTGACTAGATGGACTGTGGTATATGTGACTAGATGGACTGTGGTATATGTGACTAGATGGACTGTGGTATATGTGACTAGATGGACTGTGGTATATGTGACTAGATGGACTGTGGTGACTAGATGTGACTAGATGGACTGTGGTATATGTGACTAGATGGACTGTGGTATATGTGACTAGATGGACTGTGGTATATGTGACTAGATGGACTGTGGTGATGGACTGTGACTAGATGGACTGTGGTATATGTGACTAGATGGACTGTGGTATATGTGACTAGATGGACTGTGGTATATGTGACTAGATGGACTGTGGTATATGTGACTAGATGGACTGTGGTATATGTGACTAGATTGACTGTGACCAGATGGACTGTGGTATATGTGACTAGATGGACTGTGGTATATGTGACTAGATGGACTGTGGTATATGTGACTAGATGGACTGTGGTATATGTGACTAGATGGACTGTGGTATATGATGGACTGTCGTATATGTGACTAGATGGACTGTGGTATATGTGACTAGATGGACTGTGGTATATGTGACTAGATGGACTGTGGTATATGTGACTGACTGTGAGATGGACTGTGGTATATGTGACTAGATGGACTGTGGTATATGTGACTAGATGGACTGTGGTATATGTGACTAGATGGACTGTGGTATATGTGACTAGATGGACTGTGATATGTGACTAGATGGACTGTGGTATATGTGACTGATGGACTGTGGTATATGTGACTAGATGGACTGTGGTATATGTGACTAGATGGACTGTGGTATATGTGACTAGATGGACTGTGGTATATGTGACTAGATGGACTGTGGTATATGTGACTAGATGGACTGTGGTATATGTGACTAGATGGACTGTGGTATATGTGACTAGATGGACTGTGGTATATGTGGCTAGATGGACTGTGGTATATGGACTGTGGTATATGTGACTAGATGGACTGTGGTATATGTGACTAGATGGACTGTGGTATATGTGACTAGATGGACTGTGACTGTGACTAGATGGACTGATGGACTGTGGACTAGATGGATATGTGACTAGATGGACTGTGGTATATGTGACTAGATGGACTGTGGTATATGTGACTAGATGGACTGTGGTATATGTGGTATATGTGACTAGATGGACTGTGGTATATGTGACTAGATGGACTGTGGTATATGTGACTAGATTGACTGTGACCAGATGGACTGTGGTATATGTGACTAGAGGGACTGTGGTATATGTGACCAGATGGACTGTGGTATATGTGACTAGATGGACTGTGGTATATGTGACTAGATGGACTGTGGTATATGTGACTAGAAGGGACTGTGGTATATGTGACTGGATGGATGGACTGTGGTATATGTGACTAGATGGACTGTGGTATATGTGACTAGATGGACTGTGGTATATGTGACTAGATGGACTGTGGTATGGACTGTGGTATATGTGACTAGATGGACTGTGGTATATGTGACTAGATGGACTGTGGTATATGTGACTAGATGGACTGTGGATGGACTGTGGTATATGTGACTAGATGGATGGACTGATGGACTATATGTGACTAGATGGACTGTGGTATATGTGACTAGATGGACTGTGGTATATGTGACTAGATTGACTGTGACCAGATGGACTGTGGTATATGTGACTAGATGGACTGTGGTATATGTGACTAGATGGACTGTGGTATATGTGACTAGATGGACTGTGGTATATGTGACTAGATGGACTGTGGTATATGTGACTAGATGGACTGTGGTATATGTGACTAGATGGACTGTGGTATATGTGACTAGATGGACTGTGGTATATGTGACTAGATGGACTGTGGTATATGTGACTAGATGGACTGTGGTATATGTGACTAGATGGACTGTGGTATATGTGACTAGATGGACTGTGGTATATGTGACTAGATGGACTGTGGTATATGTGACTAGATGGACTGTGGTATATGTGACTAGATGGACTGTGGTATATGTGACTAGATGGACTGTGGTATATGTGACTAGATGGACTGTGGTATATGTGACTAGATGGACTGTGGTATATGTGACTAGATGGACTGTGGTGGACTGTGGTATATGTGACTAGATGGACTGTGGTATATGTGACTAGATGGACTGTGGTATATGTGACTAGATGGACTGGACTGTGTATATGTGACTAGATGGACTGTGGTATATGTGACTAGATGGACTGTGGTATATGTGACTAGATGGACTGTGGTATATGTGACTAGATGGACTGTGATATAGATGACTGTGGTAGATGGACTGTGGTATATGTGACTAGATGGACTGTGGTATATGTGACTAGATGGACTGTGGTATATGTGACTAGATGGACTGTGGTATATGTGACTAGATGGACTGTGGTATATGTGACTAGATGGACTGTGGTATATGTGACTAGATGGACTGTGGTATATGTGACTAGATGGACTGTGGTATATGTGACTAGATGGACTGTGGTATATGTGACTAGATGGACTGTGGTATATGTGACTAGATGGACTGTGGTATATGTGACTAGATGGACTGTGGTATATGTGACTAGATGGACTGTGGTATATGTGACTAGATGGACTGTGGTGGTATATGTGACTAGATGGACTGTGGTATATGTGACTAGATGGACTGTGGTATATGTGACTAGATGGACTGTGGTATATGTGACTAGATGGACTGTGGTATATGTGACTAGATGGACTGTGGTATATGTGACTAGATGGACTGTGGTATATGTGACTAGATGGACTGTGGTATATGTGACTAGATGGACTGTGGTATATGTGACTAGATGGACTGTGGTATATGTGACTAGATGGACTGTGGTATATGTGACTAGATGGACTGTGGTATGGACTAGATGGACTATATGTGACTAGATGGACTGTGGTATATGTGACTAGATGGACTGTGGTATATGTGACTAGATGGACTGTGGTATATGTGACTAGATGGACTGTGGTATATGTGACTAGATGGACTGTGGTATATGTGACTAGATGGACTGTGGTATATGTGACTAGATGGACTGTGGTATATGTGACTAGATGGACTGTGGTATATGTGACTAGATGGACTGTGGTATATGTGACTAGATGGACTGTGGTATATGTGACTAGATGGACTGTGGTATATGTGACTAGATTGACTGTGACCAGATGGACTGTGGTATATGTGACTAGATGGACTGTGGTATATGTGACTAGATGGACTGTGGTATATGTGACTAGAGGGATGGACTGTGGTATATGTGACTAGATGGACTGTGGTATATGTGACTAGATGGACTGTGGTATATGTGACTAGATGGACTGTGGTATATGTGACTAGATGGACTGTGGTATATGTGACTAGATGGACTGTGGTATATGTGACTAGATGGACTGTGGTATATGTGACTAGATGGACTGTGGTATATGTGACTACTGTGGTATATGATGGACTGTGGTATATGTGACTAGATGGACTGTGGTATATGTGACTAGATGGACTGTGGTATACTAGTGGACTGATGGACTGATGACTGTGGTATATGTGACTAGATGGACTGTGGTATATGTGACTAGATGGACTGTGGTATATGTGACTAGATGGACTGTGGTATATGTGACTAGATGACTGTGGTATGGACTGTGGACTGGTATATGTGACTAGATGGACTGTGGTATATGTGACTGATGGACTTTTAGTATATGTGACTATTTATGGACTGATGGACTAGTGAGTATATGTGACTAGATGGACTGTGGTATATGTGACTAGATGGACTGTGATGGACTAGATGGACTGTGAGTATATGTGACTAGATGAGACTGTGGTATATGTGACTAGATGGAAGTGAGTATATGGAACAGACTAGATGGACTGGGTATATGTGACTAGATGGACTGTGGTATATGTGACTAGATGGACTGTGGTATATGTGACTAGATGGACTGATGGACTGTGGTATATGTGACTAGATGGACTGTGGTATATGTGGAACTAGATGGACTGTGGTATAGGAACAGAGATGGAACTGTGGTATATGTGACTAGATGGACTGTGGTATATGTGAACAGAGAGATGGACAGAGAGAGGGATGGATGAGGGAACAGAAAGATGGAACTGAGAGGGAACAGAGATGTGACTAGATGGGGATGGGTATATGTGAACTAGATGGAACTGAGGTATATGTGACTAGATGGAACAGAGAGAAGCAACAGGGAGAGGGATGGAGAGAGGGAACAGTGAGATGGATGGAGAGATGGGATGGAGAGATGGAACAGAGAGACTGGAACAGAGAGAGGGAACAGTGAGTATATGTGAACAGAGAGATGGACTGTGAGTAGATGTGAACTAGATGGACTGTGCAACATGTGACTAGGGACTGAGAGGGAACAGATATGTGAACTAGATGGAACTGAGAGAGGGAACAGACTAGATGGACTGTGATATGTGAACAGAGAGAGGGATGGAGAGATGGAACAGAGAGTATATGGAACAGAGAGAGGGAACTGAGAGGGAACATGTGACTAGATGGACTGGATGGAGAGATGGAACAGAGAGAGGGATGGAGAGAGGGAACAGAAAGAGGGAACAGAGAGGGAACTGAGAGATATGGAGAGAGGGAACAGAGAGATGGATGGAGAGAGGGATGGAGAGAGGGGAGGAGAGAGGGATGAAGAGAGACTGAACAGAGAGAAGCAACAGCGAGAGGGAACAGAGAGAGGGAACAGAGAGAGGGAACAGAGAGAGGGAACAGAGAGAGGGATGGAGAGAGGGAACAGAGAGAGGGATGGAGAGAGGGAACAGAAAGAGGGAACAGAGGGAACAGAGAGAGGGATGGAGAGAGGGAACAGAGAGATGGATGGAGAGAGGGATGGAGAGAGGGGAGGAGAGAGGGATGAAGAGAGGGAACAGAGAGAAGCAACAGCGAGAGGGAACAGCGAGAGGGAACAGAGAGAGGGAACAGAGAGAGGGAACAGAGAGAGGGAACAGAGAGAGGGAACAGAGAGAGGGAACAGAGAGAGGGAACAGAGAGAGGGAACAGAGAGAGGGAACAGAGAGAGGGATGGAGAGAGGGAACAGAGAGAGGGAACAGAGAGAGGGAACAGAGAGAGGGAACAGAGAGAGGGAACAGAGAGATGGGAACAGAGAGAGGGAACAGAGAGAGGGAACAGAGAGAGGGATGGAGAGAGGGAACAGAGAGAGGGATGGAGAGAGGGAACAGAGAGAGGGAACAGAGAGAGGGAACAGAGAGAGGGAACAGAGAGAGGAACAGAGAGAGGGAACAGAGAGAGAGGATGGAGAGAGGGAACAGAGAGATGGATGGAGAGGGGAACAGAGAGAGGGAACAGAGAGAGGGAACAGAGAGAGGGATGGAGAGAGGGATAAGAGAGATGGATGGAGAGAGGGATGGAGAGAGGGAACAGAGAGAGGGAACAGAGAGAGGGAACGGAGAGAGGGAACGGAGAGAGGGAACAGAAAGAGGGAACAGAGAGGGAACAGAGAGAGGGATGGAGAGAGGGAACAGAGAGAGGGAACAGAGAGAGGGATGGAGAGAGGGAACAGAGAGAAGCAACAGGGAGAGGGATGGAGAGAGGGAACAGAGAGATGGATGGAGAGAGGGATGGAGAGAGGGAACAGAGAGAAGGAACAGAGAGAGGGAACAGAGAGAGGGAACAGAGAGAGGGATGGAGAGAGGGAACAGAGAGAGGGAACAGAGAGAGGGAACAGAGAGAGGGAACAGAGAGAGGGAACAGAGAGAGGGATGGAGAGAGGGAACAGAGAGAGGGATGGAGAGAGGGAACAGAAAGAGGGAACAGAGAGGGAACAGTGAGAGGGATGGAGAGAGGGAACAGAGAGATGGATGGAGACAGATGGAGAGAGGGAACAGAGAGAGGGATGGAGAGAGGGAACAGAGAGAAGCAACAGCGAGAGGGAACAGAGAGAGGGAACAGAGAGAGGGAACAGAGAGAGGGAACAGAGAGAGGGAACAGAGAGAGGGATGGAGAGAGGGAACAGAGAGAGGGATGGAGAGAGGGAACAGAAAGAGGGAACAGAGAGGGAACAGAGAGAGGGATGGAGAGAGGGAACAGAGAGATGGATGGAGAGAGGGATGGAGAGAGGGGAGGAGAGAGGGATGAAGAGAGGGAACAGAGAGAAGCAACAGCGAGAGGGAACAGAGAGAGGGAACAGAGAGAGGGAACAGAGAGAGGGAACAGAGAGGGAACAGAGAGAGGGAACAGAGAGAGGGAACAGAGAGAGGGAACAGAGAGAGGGAACAGAGAGAGGGAACAGAGAGAGGGAACAGAGAGAGGGAACAGAGAGAGGGATGGAGAGAGGGAACAGAGAGATGGAACAGAGAGAGGGAACAGAGAGAGGGAACAGAGAGAGGGAACAGAGAGAGGGAACAGAGAGAGGGAACAGAGAGAGGGAACAGAGAGAGGGAACAGAGAGAGGGATGGAGAGAGGGAACAGAGAGATGGATGGAGAGAGGGAAGAGAGAGAGGGAACAGAGAGAGGGAACAGAGAGAGGGAACAGAGAGAGGGAACAGAGAGAGGGAACAGAGAGAGGGATGGAGAGAGGGAACAGAGAGATGGATGGAGAGAGGGAACAGAGAGAGGGAACAGAGAGAGGGAACAGAGAGAGGGATGGAGAGAGGGATAAGAGAGATGGATGGAGAGAGGGAACAGAGAGAGGGAACAGAGAGAGGGAACAGAGAGAGGGATGGAGAGAGGGATAAGAGAGATGGATGGAGAGAGGGATGGAGAGAGGGAACAGAGAGATGGATGGAGAGAGGGATGGAGAGAGGGAACAGAGAGAAGCAACAGGGAGAGGGATGGAGAGAGGGAACAGAGAGAGGGATGGAGAGAGGGAACAGAGAGATGGATGGAGAGAGGGAACAGAGAGAGGGAACAGAGAGAGGGAACAGAGAGAGGGATGGAGAGAGGGATAAGAGAGATGGATGGAGAGAGGGATGGAGAGAGGGAACAGAGAGATGGATGGAGAGAGGGATGGAGAGAGGGAACAGAGAGATGGATGGAGAGAGGGAACAGAGAGAGGGAACAGAGAGAGGGAACAGAGAGAGGGATGGAGAGAGGGATAAGAGAGATGGATGGAGAGAGGGATGGAGAGAGGGAACAGAGAGATGGATGGAGAGAGGGATGGAGAGAGGGAACAGAGAGAAGCAACAGGGAGAGGGATGGAGAGAGGGAACAGAGAGATGGATGGAGAGAGGGATGGAGAGAGGGAACAGAGAGAAGCAACAGGGAGAGGGATGGAGAGAGGGAACAGAGAGATGGATGGAGAGAGGGATGGAGAGAGGGAACAGAGAGAAGCAACAGGGAGAGGGATGGAGAGAGGGAACAGAGAGATGGATGGAGAGAGGGATGGAGAGAGGGAACAGAGAGAAGCAACAGGGAGAGGGATGGAGAGAGGGAACAGAGAGAAGCAACAGGGAGAGGGATGGAGAGAGGGAACAGAGAGATGGATGGAGAGAGGGATGGAGAGAGGGAACAGAGAGAAGCAACAGGGAGAGGGATGGAGAGAGGGAACAGAGAGAAGCAACAGGGAGAGGGATGGAGAGAGGGAACAAAGAGAAGCAACAGGGAGAGGGATGGAGAGAGGGAACAAAGAGAAGCAACAGGGAGAGGGATGGAGAGAGGGGACATGGGAGGGGACATCGGATGGAAAATTGGGCAGTCAACACGGTGACAGATGTTAGCTTCTGTCTTGTTCTTCCTTCAGCTGAACTGCTTCCTGCCAGGCTTCCTGCCACAGAGACAGATGTCCAAGACAAGGTGGCCCTATTGGATTATAATCCTTTTGAGGATTAATGGAAGTTCGAGCTCTAGTCAGAAATATCAACTCCCCAGAAGGAGAAAATTAGATCAAGTAAAGCCGATTGTGGATACGGGTTCTTTTATAAGAGTTATTATGGTGTCCTGTCCAGTGTTTCCATGATTAATTACAATGTGAGTGAAATAGTTTTGCTTCTCAAAAAAATAGTATTAAGTATTTTAAAAAGCAACTTTTCTGTTGGAATGGTGTGGGTGTATACCGGTTATTGTAGACAGCTGATTGGTCAGATCATCCTCCTCTAGACCGCTGATTGGTCAGATCATCCTCCTCTAGACCGCTGATTGGTCAGATCATCCTCCTCTAGGCCGCTGATTGGTCAGATCATCCTCCTCTAGACCGCTGATTGGTCATATCATCCTCCTCTAGACCGCTGATTGGTCAGATCATCCTCCTCTAGACTGCTGATTGGTCAGATCATCCTCCTCTAGACCGCTGATTGGTCAGATCATCCTCCTCTAGACCGCTGATTGGTCAGATCATCCTCCTCTAGACCGCTGATTGGCCAGCTCATCCTCCTGTATACCACTGATTGGCCAGCTCATCCTCCTGTATACCACTGATTGGCCAGCTCAGTCTCCTCTAGACCACTGATTGGCCAGCTCAGTCTCCTTTAGACCACTGATTGGCCAGCTCATCCTCCTCTAAACCACTGATTGGCCAGCTCATCCTCCTCTAAACCACTGATTGGCCAGCTCAGTCTCCTCTAGACCACTGATTGGCCGGCTCAGTCTCCTCTAGACCACTGATTGGCCATCTCAGTCTCCTCTAGACCACTGATTGGCCATCTGTCTCCTCTAGACCACTGATTGGCCAGCTCAGTCTCCTCTAGATCACTGATTGGCCAGCTCAGTCTCCTCTAGACCACTGATTGGCCAGCTCAGTCTCCTCTAGACCACTGATTGGCCAGCTCAGTCTCCTCTAGACCACTGATTGGCCAGCTCAGTCTCCTCTAAACCACTGATTGGCCAGCTCATCCTCCTCTAGACCACTGATTGGCCAGCTCATCCTCCTCTAAACCACTGATTGGCCAGCTCATCCTCCTCTAAACCACTGATTGGCCAGCTCAGTCTCCTCTAGACCACTGATTGGCCAGCTCAGTCTCCTCTAGACCGCTGATTGGCCAGCTCATCCTCCTCTAAACCACTGATTGGCCAGCTCAGTCTCCTCTAGACCACTGATTGGCCGGCTCAGTCTCCTCTAGACCACTGATTGGCCATCTCAGTCTCCTCTAGACCACTGATTGGCCATCTGTCTCCTCTAGACCACTGATTGGCCAGCTCAGTCTCCTCTAGATCACTGATTGGCCAGCTCAGTCTCCTCTAGACCACTGATTGGCCAGCTCAGTCTCCTCTAGACCACTGATTGGCCAGCTCAGTCTCCTCTAGACCACTGATTGGCCAGCTCAGTCTCCTCTAAACCACTGATTGGCCAGCTCATCCTCCTCTAGACCACTGATTGGCCAGCTCATCCTCCTCTAAACCACTGATTGGCCAGCTCAGTCTCCTCTAAACCACTGATTGGCCAGCTCAGTCTCCTCTAGACCACTGATTGGCCAGCTCAGTCTCCTCTAGACCACTGATTGGCCAGCTCATCCTCCTGTATACCACTGATTGGCCAGCTCATCCTCCTCTAGACCACTGATTGGCCAGCTCAGTCTCCTCTAGACCACTGATTGGCCAGCTCAGTCTCCTCTAGACCACTGATTGGCCAGCTCATCCTCCTCTAAACCACTGATTGGCCAGCTCATCCTCCTCTAAACCACTGATTGGCCAGCTCAGTCTCCTCTAGACCACTGATTGGCCAGCTCAGTCTCCTCTAGACCACTGATTGGCCAGCTCAGTCTCCTCTAGACCACTGATTGGCCAGCTCAGTCTCCTCTAGACCACTGATTGGCCAGCTCAGTCTCCTCTAGACCACTGATTGGCCAGCTCAGTCTCCTCTAGACCACTGATTGGCCATCTCAGTCTCCTCTAGACCACTGATTGGCCAGCTCAGTCTCCTCAGGAGTATTACGTCATACTACATGAGGAAATAGCGATAACGGTCTGTTCGAAGTTTAAGGTGTTTAAAAAAAAAAAAAAAATTTTCTCCACCTACGAGCACATAGGACGAGTCAACAACATTATTTGGGGTATGAGTTTTAACAGAATACGAATGTCTAAAAGTGAGATTCTCACTGGACAGTTACTTTTCTTCCTCTGACATTTCCTATGCCTGGCCTATGGTTATGATGACAATCATAGTAGTCAGAAGTGTTGAAACATGGCCCACCGTGTCATCTGTGTTAGAACGGGGCCCCACTACTCCCAGTCCCTTTTTTGGTTTATCAGTTACACCCCCGTCCACGTCGACAGGTCAAACGTGGAGAGGGTACAAAAAAAGTTTGAGTTTGGTATTTTGTTTGGTTGGTATTTTGATATTCCATTAGAATCTCCATTAGCTGTTCCTAAAGCAGCAGCTACTCTTCCTGGGCTCCACACAAAACATTTTCACTCAGAGCTGTTGAACACTGGTCACTTTAATCATGGAACACTGGTCACTTTAATAATGGAACACTGGTCACTTTAATAATGGAACACTGGTCACTTTAATCATGGAACACTGGTCACTTTAAACATGGAACACTGGTCACTTTAATCATGGAACACTGGTCACTTTAATCATGGAACACTGGTCACTTTAATCATGGAACACTGGTCACTTTAATCATGGAACACTGGTCACTTTAATAATGGAACACTGGTCACTTTAATCATGGAACACTGGTCACTTTAAACATGGAACACTGGCCACTTTAATCATGGAACACTGGTCACTTTCATGATGGAACACTGGTCACTTTAATGATGGAACACTGGTCACTTTAATCATGGAACACTGGTCACTTTAATAATGGAACACTGGTCACTTTAATAATGGAACACTGGCCACTTTAATCACTGGTCACTTTAATCATGGAACACTGGTCACTTTAATGGGAACACTGGTCACTTTAATCATGGAACACTGGTCACTTTAAACATGGAACACTGGTCACTTTAATCATGGAACACTGGTCACTTTAATCATGGAACACTGGTCACTTTAATAATGGAACACTGGTCACTTTAATAATTTAACACTGGTCACTTTAATAATGTTGGTCACTTTAATAATGGAACACTGGTCACTTTAATCATGGAACACTGGTCACTTTAATCATGGAACACTGGTCACTTTAATCATGGAACACTGGTCACTTTAATCATGGAACACTGGTCACTTTAATAACAACACTGGTCACTTTAATAATGGAACACTGGTCACTTTATAATGGAACACTGTCACTTTAACCTTAATGGAACACTGGTCACTTTAATAATGGAACACTGGTCACTTTAATAATGGAACACTGGTCACTTTAATAATGGAACACTGGTCACTTTAATAATGGAACACTGGTCACTTGGGCTGCTCTAGGATGCACACTCACACACTCTGGCAACTAGTATACGAAACAGGCTGCTATTGCAGACAGGTGGTAGTCTCCATACAGTCACAGAACCTTAAAAGCATCCTGCAGTACCGTAGGTGGTAGTCTCTATACAGTCACCAGAACCTTATCAAGCATCCTGCAGTACCGTAGGTGGTAGTCTCTATACAGTCACCAGAACCTTAACAAGCATCCTGTAGTACCGTAGGTGGTAGTCTCTATACAGTCACCAGAACCTTAACAAGCATCCTGTAGTACCGTAGGTGGTAGTCTCTATACAGTCACCAGAACCTTAACAAGCATCCTGTAGTACCGTAGGTGGTAGTCTCTATACAGTCACCAGAACCTTAACAAGCATCCTGTAGTACCGTAGGTGGTAGTCTCCATACAGTCACCAGAACCTTAACAAGCATCCTGTAGTACCGTAGGTGGTAGTCTCTATACAGTCACCAGAACCTTAACAAGCATCCTGTAGTACCGTAGGTGGTAGTCTCCATACAGTCACCAGAACCTTAACAAGCATCCTGTAGTACCGTAGGTGGTAGTCTCTATACAGTCACCAGAACCTTAACAAGCATCCTGTAGTACCGTAGGTGGTAGTCTCTATACAGTCACCAGAACCTTAACATCCTGTAGTACCGTAGGTGGTAGTCTCTATACAGTCACCAGAACCTTAACAAGCATCCTGTAGTAGGTGGTAGTCTCTATACAGTCACCAGAACCTTATACAGTAACAAGCATCCTGTAGTACCGTAGGTGGTAGTCTCTATACAGTCACCAGAACCTAACAAGCATCCTGTAGTACCGTAGGTGGTAGTCTCTATACAGTCACCAGAACCTTAACAAGCATCCTGTAGTACCGTAGGTGGTAGTCTCTATACAGTCACCAGAACCTTAACAAGCATCCTGTAGTACCGTAGGTGGTAGTCTCTATACAGTCACCAGAACCTTAACAAGCATCCTGTAGTACCGTAGGTGGTAGTCTCTATACAGTCACCAGAACCTTAACAAGCATCCTGTAGTACCGTAGGTGTAGTCTCCATACAGTCACGGGCACTAACAGGGCTAGCACTGAAAGACAGGATCCATTAAGGTCTCCTTTCGATGATAAAGCACAGATCACTCTGGTGGTGGTCCCTGGCTCCTCAGTCAGACATGTGAGAGACATAGCATGTAATCTCTATCTCTCTGAATAAAAGGAACCGGGGCCCTGAAGTTATCCACAATGCCTTTCTTCAAAAGCATCCACTATCTGCACTTGACAAAGGAGAGGAGAGTGAGGGACAGATGGAGAGAGGAAAGTGAGGGATGGAGAGAGGAGAGAGGAGTGAGGGAGAGGATAAAGGAGAGCAAGGGAGCAGAGAGAGGAGAGTGATGGATGGAGAGAGAAGAGGGGAGTGAGGGAGGTAGGGAGAGAGGTGAGGGAGGTAGGGAGTTAGGAGAGCGAGGGAGAGGAGAGGAGAGAGGAGAGCGAGGGAGAGGAGAGGTGAGTGAGGGAGAGGAGAGCGAGGGAGAGGAGAGAGGAGAGCGAGGGAGAGGAGAGAGGAGAGCGAGGGAGAGGAGAGACGAGAGCGAGGGAGAGGAGAGGAGATGGGAGTGAGGGAGGTAGGGAGAGAGGAAAGCGAGGGAGAGGAGAGCAAGGGAGACAAGAGAGGAGAGCGAGGGACGGAGAGAGGAGAGCGAGGAGATAATTATTATATATATTTTTTTTTCTTCAGTCTGTTGTTCTCTTTTCACCAGAATGACTAGGAGCTAGCTGCACTCGGCTGTTAGCTGTTTGTTTCCAAAATAGCCCTCCTTTGTGAGCTTTGCTCTCTATCGCCTGACAGCTGCTTTCTACATAGTTAGAAGCGTCACAGCTCGTCATTAAGAAAGAAGTCATCCTCCGGCCCTCGTATAAGACCATCAACCTGAAAACCTAAGGAAGGGTTCGTACTGCTGTTGGACTGAAATTACACTAAATATATTATCCCTACTAGTAGGCCGATAGACTCCGAAAGGGATTTGTATTTAAACATTTTTTTTTTTAAGTGTAGAGTACCTGTCTATAGGGTGGTATTTGGGAAGCAGACTTTAAAAGCCTCAGAAGCAGATTTCTTTCATGTTGCTAAGATACAAATGCATCTGTCCGCAGACTCTAAACCGACCCCAAATGTAGCACCGGTCAGACAATCTATTCAAATCTCTGTTACATAAAAAAAAAAAAAAAATGTTTTGCTCATTACGGTCTTTCTACCTTCTGAAAATATCTAATCTATGTGACAACTGAGGCGTCCTCTCCTTCAGTGGCGAACTGCATGAAACTGTGCTGACAGTCATTGAACTACAAGGCATATCAGTAGCCTCGTCCGACGTCCCTCCTCTTCAGGGAGGCCGGGGAGGCCGGCGTCCCTCCTCTTCAATCAGTGTAGATAAAGGGGAGGAGACAGGTGAAAGAAGGATTTTTTTTAAACCTTGAGATAATTGCGACGTGGATTGTGTATGTGTGTCATTCAGAAGAGGGAATGGGCGAGACAAAAGATTGAGGTGCTTTAGGTATGTATAGTAGGTGCAAGGCGCACCGGTTTGAGTCAAGAACTGCAACGCCGCTATGGTTTTTCACCCTCAACCTGTGTATCAAGGATGGTCCACCACCCAAAGGACATCCAACTTCAGTCAATATGGGCCGGAATGCTATCGACAACTTGTGAAGTCCATGCCCCGATATAATTGAGGCTGTTCTGGGCGTAAAAGGGGGTGCAACTCACCTGGACCGTCTATGTCATGGAAAGTGCAGGTGTTCTTAATGTTTTGTATACTCCGTGTAAACAAGGTAGAGTTGATAATTTCATAATCTGATCGTGGGGTGGTAGATGTCTAGTCTCCATTATGGCTCTAATCTGATAGTGGGGTGGTAGATGTCTAGTCTCCATTATGGCTCTAATCTGATAGTGGTAGTGGGGTATGTCTAGTCTCCTTTATGGCTCTAATCTGATAGTGGTAGTGGGGTGGTAGATGTCTAGTCTCCTTTATGGCTCTAATCTGATAGTGGTAGTGGGGTGGTAGATGTCTAGTCTCAATTATGGCTCTAATCTGATGGTGGTAGTGGGGTGGTAGATGTCTAGTCTCCATTATGGCTCTAATCTGATAGTGGTAGATGTCTAGTCTCCTTTAGGGCTCTAATGCGATAGTGGTAGATGTATCGTCTCGATTATGGCTCTAATCTGATAGGGGTAGTGGGGTGGTAGATGTCTAGTCTCCATTATGGCTCTAATCTGATAGTGGTAGATGTCTAGTCGCCTTTAGGGCTCTAATGCGATAGTGGTAGTGGGGTGGTAGATGTATAGTCTCAATTATGGCTCTAATCTAATAGTGGTATATGTATCGTCTCCATTATGGCTCTAATCTGATTGTGGTAGTGGTTGGTTGATGTCTAGTCCCCTTTAGGGCTCTAATGTGATGGTGGTACTGGGGTGGTAGATGTCTAGTCTCCATTATGGCTCTAATCTGATAGTGGTAGATGTATCGTCTCGATTATGGCTCTAATCTGATAGGGGTAGTGGGGTGGTAGATGTCTAGTCTCAATTATGGCTCTAATCTGATAGTGGTAATGGGGTGGTAGATGTCTAGTCTCCATTATGGCTCTAATCTGATAGTGGTAGATGTCTAGTCTCCTTTAGGGCTCTAATGCGATAGTGGTAGATGTATCGTCTCGATTATGGCTCTAATCTGATAGGGGTAGTGGGGTGGTAGATGTCTAGTCTCAATTATTGCTCTAATCTGGTAGTGGGGTGGTAGATGTCTAGTCTCCATTATGGCTCTAATCTGATAGTGGTAGATGTCTAGTCTCCTTTAGGGCTCTAATCTGATAGTGGTAGTGGGGTGGTAGATGTCTAGTCTCCCTTATGGTTCTAATCTGATAGTGGTAGTGGGGGTAGATGTCTAGTCTCCCTTATGGTTCTAATCTGATAGTGGTAGTGGGGGTAGATGTCTAGTCTCCCTTATGGTTCTAATCTGATAGTGGTAGTGGGGGTAGATGTCTAGTCTCCCTTATGGTTCTAATCTGATAGTGGTAGTGGGGGTAGATGTCTAGTCTCCTTTATGGCTCTAATCTGATAGTGGTAGCGGGGTGGTAGATGTCTGTCAACTATGTGTCTGTTTATCCCTGTTCTCTCCTCTCTGCACAGACCATACAAACGCTCCACACCGCGTGGCCGCGGCCACCCTACTCTGGTGGTCCCAGCGCGCACGACCCACGTGGAGTTCCAGGTCTCCGGTAGCCTCTGGAACTGCCAATCTGCGGTCAACAAGGCAGAGTTCATCTCAGCCTATGCCTCCCTCCAGTCCCTCGACTTCTTGGCATTGACGGAAACATGGATCACCACAGACAACACTGCTACTCCTACTGCTCTCTCTTCGTCCGCCAACGTGTTCTCGCACACCCCGAGAGCTTCTGGTCAGCGGGGTGGTGGCACCGGGATCCTCATCTCTCCCAAGTGGTCATTCTCTCTTTCTCCCCTTACCCATCTGTCTATCGCCTCCTTTGAATTCCATGCTGTCACAGTTACTAGCCCTTTCAAGCTTAACATCCTTATCATTTATCGCCCTCCAGGTTCCCTCGGAGAGTTCATCAATGAGCTTGATGCCTTGATAAGCTCCTTTCCTGAGGACGGCTCACCTCTCACAGTTCTGGGCGACTTTAACCTCCCCACGTCTACCTTTGACTCTTTCCTCTCTGCCTCCTTCTTTCCACTCCTCTCCTCTTTTGACCTCACCCTCTCACCTTCCCCCTACTCACAAGGCAGGCAATACGCTCGACCTCATCTTTACTAGATGCTGTTCTTCCACTAACCTCATTGCAACTCCCCTCCAAGTCTCCGACCACTACCTTGTATCCTTTTCCCTCTCGCTCTCATCCAACACCTCCCACATTGCCCCTACTCGGATGGTATCGCGCCGTCCCAACCTTCGCTCTCTCTCCCCCGCTACTCTCTCCTCTTCCATCCTATCATCTCTTCCCTCCGCTCAAACCTTCTCCCACCTATCTCCTGATTCTGCCTCCTCAACCCTCCTCTCCTCCCTCTCTGCATCCTTTGACTCTCTATGTCCCCTATCCTCCAGGCCGGCTCGGTCCTCCCCTCCCGCTCCGTGGCTCGATGACTCATTGCGAGCTCACAGAACAGGGCTCCGGGCAGCCGAGCGGAAATGGAGGAAAACTCGCCTCCCTGCGGACCTGGCATCCTTTCACTCCCTCCTCTCTACATTTTCCTCCTCTGTCTCTGCTGCTAAAGCCACTTTCTACCACGCTAAATTCCAAGCATCTGCCTCTAACCCTAGGAAGCTCTTTGCCACCTTCTCCTCCCTCCTGAATCCTCCCCCCTCCTCCCTCTCTGCAGATGACTTCGTCAACCATTTTGAAAAGAAGGTCGACGACATCCGATCCTCGTTTGCTAAGTCAAACGACACCGCTGGTTCTGCTCACACTGCCCTACCCTGTGCTCTGACCTCTTTCTCCCCTCTCTCTCCAGATGAAATCTCGCGTCTTGTGACGGCCGGCCGCCCAACAACCTGCCCGCTTGACCCTATCCCCTCCTCTCTTCTCCAGACCATTTCCGGAGACCTTCTCCCTTACCTCACCTCGCTCATCAACTCATCCCTGACCGCTGGCTACGTCCCTTCCGTCTTCAAGAGAGCGAGAGTTGCACCCCTTCTGAAAAAACCTACACTCGATCCCTCCGATGTCAACAATTACAGACCAGTATCCTTTCTTTTCTCTCCAAAACTCTTGAACGTGCCGTCCTTGGCCAGCTCTCCCGCTATCTCTCTCTGAATGACCTTCTTGATCCAAATCATTGCGTCCTACCTGACAGGTCGCTCCTACCAGGTGGCGTGGTGAGAATCTGTCTCCTCACCACGCGCTCTCACCACTGGTGTCCCCCAGGGCTCTGTTCTTGGCCCTCTCCTATTCTCGCTATACACCAAGTCACTTGGCTCTGTCATAACCTCACATGGTCTCTCCTATCATTGCTATGCAGACGACACACAATTAATCTTCTCCTTTCCCCCTTCTGATGACCAGGTGGCGAATCGCATCTCTGCATGTCTGGCAGACATATCAGTGTGGATGACGGATCACCCCCTCAAGCTGAACCTCGGCAAGACGGAGCTGCTCTTCCTCCCGGGGAAGGACTGCCCGTTCCATGATCTCGCCATCACGGTTGACAACTCCATTGTGTCCTCCTCCCAGAGCGCCAAGAACCTTGGCGTGATCCTGGACAACACCCTGTCGTTCTCAACTAACATCAAGGCGGTGGCCCGTTCCTGTAGGTTCATGCTCTACAACATCCGCAGAGTACGACCCTGCCTCACACAGGAAGCGGCGCAGGTCCTAATCCAGGCACTTGTCATCTCCCGTCTGGATTACTGCAACTCGCTGTTGGCTGGGCTCCCTGCCTGTGCCATTAAACCCCTTCAACTCATCCAGAACGCCGCAGCCCGTCTGGTGTTCAACCTTCCCAAGTTCTCTCACGTCACCCCGCTCCTCCGTTCTCTCCACTGGCTTCCAGTTGAAGCTCGCATCCGCTACAAGACCATGGTGCTTGCCTACGGAGCTGTGAGGGGAACGGCACCTCAGTACCTCCAGGCTCTGATCAGGCCCTACACCCAAACAAGGGCACTGCGTTCATCCACCTCTGGCCTGCTCGCCTCCCTACCACTGAGGAAGTACAGCTCCCGCTCAGCCCAGTCAAAACTGTTCGCTGCCCTGGCCCCCCAATGGTGGAACAAACTCCCTCACGACGCCAGGACAGCGGAGTCAATCACCACCTTCCGGAGACACCTGAAACCCCACCTCTTTAAGGAATACCTAGGATAGGATAAGTAATCCCTCTCACCCCCCTTAAGATTTAGATGCACTATTGTAAAGTGACTGTTCCACTGGATGTCATAAGGTGAATGCACCAATTTGTAAGTCGCTCTGGATAAGAGCGTCTGCTAAATGACTTAAATGCTTAAATGTAGTCTCCATAATGGCTCTAATCTGATTGTGGTAGTTGTATCATCTCGATTATGGCTCTAATCTGATCGTGGTAGTGGGGTGGTAGATGTCTAGTCTCCTTTATGGCTCTAATCTGATCGTGGGGTGGGCTGGTAGATGTCTAGTCTCCCTTATGGCTCTAATCTGATAGTGGGGTGGTAGATGTCTCCATTAAGGCTCTAATCTGATAGTGGTAATGGGGTGGTAGATGTCTAGTCTCCCTTATGGTTCTAATCTGACAGTGGTAGTGGGGTGGTAGATGTCGAGTCTCCCTTATTGCTTTAATTTGATAGTGGTGTGGTAGATGTCTAGTCTCCATAATGGCTCTAATCTGATAGTGGTAGATGTCTAGTGTGGTAGATGTCTAGTCTCCCTTATTGTTCTAATCTGATAGTGGTGTGGTAGATGTCTAGTCTCCCTTATGGCTCTAATCTGATAGTGGTGATGGTGTGGTAGATGTCTAGTCTCCCTTATGGTTCTAATCTGATAGTGGTAGCGGGGTTTTAGATGTCTAATCTACATTATGGCTCTAATCTGATAGTGGGGTGGTAGATGTCTAGTCTCCATTATGGCTTTCATCTGATAGTGGTAGTGGGTGGTAGATGTTTAGTCTCCATAATGGCTCTAATCTGATAGTGGTAGTGGGGTGGTAGATGTCTCCATTATGGCTCTAATCTGATAGTGGAGTGGTACCCTAGCTTCAGATCTTAACCCTAAACCCCCTAGAAGTAGCGTTTTACCCTGTGGAGACAAACACCATTTATTTTTTTTGTTTACTATCCACAGACAGACAGATCCAGCTCAGAGAGATCCAGCTCAGACAAATCCAGCTCAGACAGATCCAGTTCAGAGAGGCCCATCTCAGATAGATCCAGCTCAGACAGATCCAGCTCAGAGAGGTCCAGCTCAGAGAGGTCCAGCTCAGAGAGGTCCAGCTCAGAGAGGTCCAGCTCAGAGAGATCCAGCTCAGAGAGGTCCAGCTCAGACAGATCCAGCTCAGAGAGGTCCAGCTCAGAGACATTCAGCTCGGAGACATTCAGCTCAGAGACATTCAGCTCAGAGACATTCAGCTCAGAGACATTCAGCTCAGAGACATTCCGCTCAGAGACATTCAGCTCAGAGACATTCAGCTCAGAGACATTCATCTCATTAGTTCCATCAGCAGCAAATTTTCATTTAGAATGGTGGTAGATGTCTAGTCTCAATTAGGGCTCTAATCTGATAGTGGTAGTGGGGTGGTAGATGTGTAGTCTCCCTTATGGCTCTAATCTGATAGTGGTAGTGGGGTGGTAGATGTCGAGTCTCCCTTATTGCTTTAATCTGATAGTGGGGTGGTAGATGTTTAGTCTCCATTATGGCTCTAATCTGATCGTGGTAGTGGGGTGGTAGATGTCTAGTCTCCATTATGGCTCTAATCTGATAGTGGTAGTGGGTGGTAGATGTCTAGTCTCCATTATGGCTCTAATCTGATAGTGGTAGTGGGTGGTAGATGTCTAGTCTCCATAATGGCTCTAATCTGATAGTGGTAGTGGGTGGTAGATGTCTAGTCTCCATTATGGCTCTAATCTGATAGTGGTAGTGGGTGGTAGATGTCTAGTCTCCATTATGCCTCTAATCTGATAGTGGTAGTGGGGTGGTAGATGTCTCGTCTCCCTTATGCCTCTAATCTGATAGTGGGGTGGTAGATGTCTAGTCTCCATTATGGCTCTAATCTGATCGTGGTAGTGGGGTGGTAGATGTCTAGTCTCCATTATGGCTTTCATCTGATAGTGGTAGTGTGGTGGTAGATGTCTAGTCTACATTATGGCTCTAATGTGATAGTGGTAGATGTCGAGTCTCCATTATGGCTCTAATCTTGCAGTGGTAGATGTCTAGTCTCCATTATTTCTCTAATCTGATAGTGGAAGTGGGGTGGTAGATGTCTAGTCACCCTTATGGCTTTCATCTGATGGTGGTAGTGGGTGGTAGATGTCTAGTCTACATTATGGCTCTAATCTTGCAGTGGTAGATGTATAGTCTCCATTATGGCTTTCATCTGATAGTGGTAGTGGGGTGGTAGATGTCTAGTCTCCATTATGGCTCTAATCTGATAGTGGTACATGTCTAGTCACCCTTATGGTTCTAATCTGATAGTGGTAGTGGGGTGGTAGATGTCTCCATTATGGCTCTAATCTGATAGTGGAGTGGTACCCTAGCGTCAGATCTTAACCCTAAACCCCCTAGAAGTAGCGTTTTACCCTGTGGAGACATACAACATTTATTTTTTTTGTTTACTATCCACAGACAGACAGATCCAGCTCAGACAGATCCAGCTCAGAGAGGCCCATCTCAGATAGATCCAGCTCAGATAGATCCAGCTCAGAGACATTCAGCTCAGACAGATCCAGCTCAGAGAGGTCCAGCTCAGACAGATCAGCTCAGAGAGGCCCAGCTCAGAGAGGTCCAGCTCAGAGAGGTCCAGGTCAGAGAGGTCCAGCTCAGAGAGGTCCAACTCAGAGAGGTCCAGCTCAGAGAGGTCCAGCTCAGAGACATTCAGCTCAGAGACATTCAGCTCAGAGACATTCACCTCAGAGACATTCAGCTCAGAGACATTCAGCTCAGAGACATTCCGCTCAGAGACATTCCGCTCAGAGACATTCCGCTCAGAGACATTCCGCTCAGAGACATTCCGCTCAGAGACATTCCGCTCGGAGACATTCCGCTCGGAGACATTCCGCTCAGAGACATTCCGCTCAGAGACATTCAGCTCAGAGACATTCAGCTCAGAGACATTCAGCTCAGAGACATTCCGCTCAGAGACATTCAGCTCAGAGACATTCAGCTCAGAGACATTCAGCTCAGAGACATTCCGCTCAGAGACATTCAGCTCAGAGACATTCAGCTCAGAGACATTCCGCTCAGAGACATTCCGCTCAGAGACATTCAGCTCAGAGACATTCAGCTCAGAGACATTCAGCTCAGAGACATTCCGCTCAGAGACATTCAGCTCAGAGACATTCCGCTCAGAGACATTCCGCTCAGAGACATTCCGCTCAGAGACATTCCGCTCAGAGACATTCAGCTCAGAGACATTCAGCTCAGAGACATTCAGCTCAGAGACATTCATCTCATGAGTTCCATCAGCAGCAGATTTTCATATAGAACGGAAAATGAATGTGTTTATGCATCAAATGTTAGTGCATCGAATCGTATCGAACCGAGTCGCATCGATTCATTTTCTAATCAAACCGAATCCCACCGAATTGTTTCAAAGTAAAACGTATCGTTCCTGTATCGTATCGGAGCCCATCTATATACGTCTTGAATTGTCTTGAAAGGAATAGATGCACAGCCCTAGTGTGTGTGTGTGTGTGTGTGTGTGTGTGTGTGTGTGTGTGTGTGTGTGTGTGTGTGTGTGTGTGTGTGTGTGTGTGTGTGTGTGTGTGTGTCTGTGTCTGTGTGTGTGTGTGTGTGTGTGTGTGTGTGTCTGTGTGTTTGTATCTATGTGTGTGTGTCCTTTAAAGCGGTAGGTAGATTGGTAAAATAAATTGGTCCAAGAGCAGCTGATCCAGCAGATAATGATTTTGGATGCAGGGAGGGATTAAACGCTTTGAACAGCCTGGCTTTGATGCCTCCTAGGTGGGCCCGGGTAAGAACTAGTGCTCTATATAGGGAATAGGGTGCTAAGTAGTGCACTATATAGGGAATAGGGTGCTAAGTAGTGCACTATATAGGGAATAGGTTGCTAAGTAGTGCACTATATAGGGAATAGGGTGCTAAGTAGTGCACTATATAGGGAATAGGTTGCTAAGTAGTGCACTATATAGGGAATAGGTTGCTAAGTAGTGCACTATATAGGGAATAGGGTGCTAAGTAGTGCACTATATAGGGAATAGGGTGCTAAGTAGTGCACTATACAGGGAATAGGGTGCTAAGTAGTGCACTATATAGGGAATAGGGTGCTAAGTAGTGCACTATATAGGGAATAAGGTGCTAAGTAGTGCACAATATAGGGAATAGGGTGCTAAGTAGTGCACTATATAGGGAATAAGGTGCTAAGTAGTGCACAATATAGGGAATAGGGTGCTAAGTAGTGCACTATATAGGGAATAGGGTGCTAAGTAGTGCACTATATAGGGAATAAGGTGCTAAGTAGTGCACAATATAGGGAATAGGGTGCTAAGTAGTGCACTATATAGGGAATAAGGTGCTAAGTAGTGCACTATATAGGGAATAGGGTGCTAAGTAGTGCACTATATAGGGAATAGGGTGCTAAGTAGTGCACTATATAGGGAATAAGGTGCTAAGTAGTGCACAATATAGGGAATAGGGTGCTAAGTAGTGCAGGGATGCGTGAATCTGTGTGTGTGAATGACTGAGTGAAAAATGCAAAACTACAAAGGAACAAACAAAACAGGATCATACCTGGAGGAGCAGAGAGAGAGAGAGAGGTGGTTAGTGAAGCAGTTTAAATACTCTGATCCCAGGTGACTCCTCCAATCACTAACGACCCTCTGTTATGCTGGTGAATGAGGACCCAAAAGCGACTTAACGAAAACAGAGTCTTTATTCCAGTATTTGACAAAAGTGATAATCCTGGATATAACAAGGAGAAAACAAAACAGGAAAAACTGAAATCCACTCGTCAGTTGCGAGGACTGACTGGAGACTGGACCATAGACTGCAGGTTGCTTCGGGAAGGCACCGACCGTAGCAGACTAAGACACCTGCTCACACGCAGCATCTGAAGAAGACAAAACACGACAGGGCGAGACAAGGACACAGAACAGCGAACATCATACAAGGATCCGACAAGGACAGAAGCGGAAAACAAGGGGAGAAATAGGGGCTCTAATCAGAGGGCAAAATAGGGGACAGGTGTGAAAAGAGTAAATGAGTGAGTTAGGAGAATGAGGAACAGCTGGGAGCAGGAACGGAACGATAGAGAGAAGAGAGAGAGGGAGGGGGAGAGAGAGGGATAGAAAGAGGGAACGAACCTAATAAGACCAGCAGGGGGAAACGAACAGAAGGGAAAGCACAAGGACAAGACAATATATGACAAAACATGACACCCTCCTCTGCTTGCAGGAGGAACCACCCCTGCACTGCAGAGGAGGGGCCGTGACACTATATAGTGCACTATTTAGCACCCTATTCCCTGTATAGTGCACTACTTAGCACCCTATTCCCTATATAGTGCACTACTTAGCACCCTATTCCCTATATAGTGCACTATTTAGCACCCTATTCCCTATATAGAGCACTACTTAGCACCCTATTCCCTATATAGTGCACTATTTAGCACCCTATTCCCTATATAGAGCACTACTTAGCACCCTATTCCCTATATAGAGCACTACTTAGCACCCTATTCCCTATATAGTGCACTACTTTAGACCAGAGCCCTGTGGGTAGGTCACTACTTTAGACCAGAACCCTATGGGTAGTACACTACTTTAGATCAGAGCCCTGTGGGTAGTGAACTACTTTAGACCAGAGCCCTGTGGGTAGTACACTACTTTAGACCAGAGCCCTGTGGGTAGGTCACTACTTTAGACCAGAGCCCTGTGGGTAGTGAACTACTTTAGACCAGAGCCCTGTGGGTAGTACACTACTTTAGATCAGAGCCCTGTGGGTAGTGAACTACTTTAGACCAGAGCCCTATGGGGTAGTGCACTACTTTAGATCAGAGCCCTGTGGGTAGTACACTACTTTAGACCAGAGCCCTGTGGGTAGTGCACTACTGTAGACCAGAGCCCTGTGGGTAGGTCACTACTTTAGACCAGAGCCCTATGGGTAGTGAACTACTTTAGACCAGAGCCCTGTGGGTAGGTCACTACTTTAGACCAGAGCCCTATGGGTAGTGAACTACTTTAGACCAGAGCCCTATGGGTAGGTCACTACTTTAGACCAGAGCCCTATGGGTAGTGAACTACTTTAGACCAGAGCCCTGTGGGTAGTGCACTACTTTAGACCAGAACCCTGTAGGTAGTGAACTACTTTAGACCAGAGCCCTGTAGGTAGTGAACTACTTTAGACCAGAGCCCTATGGGGTAGTACACTACTTTAGACCAGAGCCCTGTGGGTAGTGCACTACTTTAGACCAGAACCCTGTAGGTAGTGAACTACTTTAGACCAGAGCCCTGTAGGTAGTGAACTACTTTAGACCAGAGCCCTATGGGTAGTACACTACATTAGACTAGAGCCCGATGGGTGGTACACTACTTTAGACCAGAGCACTATGGGTAGTGCACTACTTTAGACCAGAGCATTGTGGGTAGTGCACTACTTTAGTCCAGAGCCCTGTGGGTAGGTCACTACTTTAGACCAGAGCCCTATGGGTGGTACACTACTTTAGACCAGAGCCCTGTGGGTGGTACACTACATTAGACCAGAGCCCTATGGGGTAGTGCACTACTTTAGACCAGAGCCCTATGGGGTAGTGCACTACATTAGACCAGAGCCCTATGGGGTGGTACACTACTTTAGACCAGAGCCCTGTGGGTGGTACACTACATTAGACCAGAGCCCTATGGGGTAGTGCACTACTTTAGACCAGAGCCCTATGGGGTAGTGCACTACATTAGACCAGAGCCCTATGGGGTAGTGCACTACTTTAGATCAGAGCCCTATGGGGTAGTGCACTACATTAGACCAGAACCCTATGGGTAGTACACTACTTTAGACCAGAGCCCTGTGGGTAGTGCACTACTTTAGACCAGAGCCCTATGGGTAGTGCACTACTTTAGACCAGAGCCCTGTGGGTGGTACACTACATTAGACCAGAGCCCTATGGGTGGTACACTACTTTAGACCAGAGCCCTATGGGTGGTACACTACTTTAGACCAGAGTCCTATGGGTGGTACACTACTTTAGACCAGAGCCCTATGGGTGGTACACTACTTTAGACCAGAGTCCTATGGGTGGTACACTACTTTAGACCAGAGCCCTATGGGTGGTACACTACTTTAGACCAGAGTCCTATGGGTGGTACACTACTTTAGACCAGAGCCATATGGGTGGTACACTACTTTAGACCAGAGCCCTATGGGGTATTGCACTACTTTAGACCTGTTATGAGGCAGTGTAAAATGCTACATTTTCCCCCCATTATTTCTCTCAAATTTTGTGAACAAATTTGTTTCCATCCCTCTTAGTGAGCATTTATCCTTTGCCAAGATAATCCAACCATCTGACAGCTGTGGCATATCAAGAAGCTGATTGAACACCATGGTCATTACACAGGTGCACCTTGTGCTGGAGACAATAAAATGGCATTCTAAAATGTTACAGTTCTGTCACACAACACAACGCCACAGATGTCTCAAGTTTTGAGGGAGCGTTGCAATGGTATGCTGACTGCAGGAATGTCCACCCAGAGCTGTTGCCAGAGAATTGAATGTTAATTTCTCTACCATAAGCCGCCTCCAACGTTGTTTTAGAGGATGTGGCAGTACGTCCAACCGGCCGCAGCAACCACGTGTAACGTGGACCTCCACATCCTGCTTCTTCACCTGCAGGATCGTCTGAGACCAGCCGACCTGGACAGGTGATGAAACTGCGTGTTTGTACAACCAAAGAATTTCTGCACAAACTGTCAGAAACCGTCTCAGGGAAACTCATCTGCATGCTCGTCGTCCTCAATAGAGTCTTGATCTGATTGCAGTTCGGCGTCGTAACCGACTTCAGTGGGTAAATGCTTTGTTGGCCACTGGCACGCTTGAGAAGTGTGCTCTTCACAGATGGCTTTGTGTGGGCGTGTGGTTTGCTGATGTCAATGTTGTGAACAGAGTGCCCCATGGTAGTGGTGGGGTTATGTTATGGGCAGGCTTAAGCTGCGGACAACGAACACAATTGCATTTTATTGATGGCAATTTGAATGCACAGAGATACCGTGACGACATCCTGAGGCCCAGTGCCATCACCTTATGTGTCAGAATGATAATGCATGGCCACAATCAACCACCTGATCAACTCTATGTGAAGGAGATGTGTCTTGCTGCATGAGGCAAATGGTGATCACACCCGATACTGACTGGTTTTCTGATCCACACCCCTACTTTATTCTTTTTTTTTTGTATAAGGGATCTGGGACCAACAGATGCATATCTATATTCCCAGTCATGTGAAATCCCTAGATTAGGGATTTCAGCATCAATGCCAGATCCCAGGCTGTGGCTTTAATCCTGTCGATGTCTATATTAATTCATTGGTACATGTCTATGGTCTTTAAAGGGGCAATCTGTGATTGGTCATTAGAGCCAATTAAATGTAATTTTAAAAAGTCATTTAATTATTTATAATTCAACCGGCTGCTACTTTTCCTCTGATTGCTTTCTCATGTAAACTATTACACACACACACACACACACACACACACACACACACACACACACACACACACACACACACACACACACACACACACACACACACACACACACACACACACACACACACACACACACACACACACACACACACACACACACACACACACACACTGGACACACACACACACACACACACACACACACACACACACACACTGGACACACACACACACACACACACACACACACACACACACACACACACACACACACACACACACACACACACACACACACACACACACACACACACACACACACACACACACACACACACACACACACACAGCGCTGTCATAGCTGTCTATATTATTTCTGCCATCATAGTGTCTGTGTCAGAGCTTTCATTAGAGCAGCTCTAGTGCTGGCCAATCAGCTCTTGATATATCCCTGATGCATTGTGGGACAGACGAAAGGAGCTTGGAGGACTCAACCTCTTGTGGTTGGCACACACACGGCCCTCTGTGATGGCGTAACACGCGTTGGCAGCATCAGGCCTGGTTTATAATGAGGAATTACAGACTCAGAATTTGCAATGGCACACATTCTGACACGTGTACACACACACACACACACACACACACACACACACACACACACACACACACACACACACACACACACACACACACACACACACACACACACACACACACACACACACACACACACACACACACACACACACACACACACACACACACACACACACACACACACACACACACACACACACACTGATAATGTATTCTGTAGATTTAAAAGGGAGAGAAAGATTCCTCACCTTCCTGTCTCTCACATCCTCCTCCTGTTATCTGTCATCATCAGTGAATATATGAAGCTCAGAGTTAGACTATAACTGACTATAACTGATCTGTCATCATTAGTGAAGATATGCAGCTCAGAGTTAGACTATAACTGACTATAACTGATCTGTCATCATTAGTGAAGATATGCAGCTCAGAGTTCGACTATAACTGACTATAACTGATCTGTCATCATTAGTGAAGATATGCAGCTCAGAGTTAGACTATAACTGACTATAACTGATCTGTCATCATTAGTGAAGATATGCAGCTCAGAGTTAGACTATAACTGACTATAACTGATCTGTCATCATTAGTGAAGATATGCAGCTCAGAGTTAGACTATAACTGACTATAACTGATGTGTCATCATCGGTACAGTGGCTTGCGAAAGTATTCCTTACTACCTGGAATTAAAATAGATTTTTTGGGGGGGTATGTATCATTTCATTTACACTACATGCCTACCACTTTGAAGATGAAAATTGTATTTATTTATTGTGAAGCAAACAACAAGTAACACAAAAAAAACTTGAGCGTGCATAACTATTCTTCCCCCCCAAAGTCAATACTTTGTAGAGCCCCGTTTTGCAGCGATTACAGCTGCAAGTCCCTTGGGGTATGTCTCTATAAGCTTGGCACATCTAGCCACTGGGATTTTTGCCCATTTTTTAAAGGCAAAACTGTTCCAGCTCCTTCAAGTTGGATGGGTTCCGCTAATGTACAGCAATCTTTAAGTCATACCACAGATTCTCAATTGGATTGAGGTCTGGGCTTTGACTAGGCCATTCCAATACATTTAAATGTTTCCCCTTAAACCACTCAAGTGTTGCTTTAGCAGTATGCTTAGTGTCATTGTCCTGCTGGAAGGTGAACCTCCGTGCCAGTCTCAAATCTCTGGAAGACTGAAACAGGTTTCCCTCAAGAATATCCTCGTATTAGGGCCATCCATCATTACTTCAATTCTGACCAGTTTCCCTGTCCCTGCCAATGAAAAACATCCCCAGTGAAGCATAGTGGTATAGTGGTGGCAGCATCATGCTGTGGGGATGTTTTTCATCTGCAGGGACTGGGAAACTGGTCAGAATTGAAGGAATGATGGGATGGAGTTCTCGGGGTGATGAAAGGTGTTGGGTTTGTACCAGACATAGTGTTTTCCTTGATGCCCAAAAGGCAACATTTTTGTCTCATCTGACCAGAGTACCTTCTTCCATATGTTTGGGGAGTCTCCCAAATGCCTTTTGGCGAACACCCAACATGTTTGCTTATTTTTTTCTTTAAGCAATGGCATTTTTTCTGGCCACTCTTCTGTAAAGCCCAGTTCTGTGGAGTGTACGGCAAAGAGGTCCTATGGACAGGTACTCCAATCTCCACTGTGGAGCTTTGCAGCTCCTTCAGGGTTATCTTTGGTCTCTTTGTTGCCTCTCTGATTAATGCCCTCCTTGCCTGGTCTGTGAGTTTTGGTGGGTGGCCCTCTCTTGGCAGGTTTGTTGTGGTGCCATATTCTTTCAATTTTTTTAAATAACGGATTTTATGGTGCTCCGAGTGATGTTCAAAGTTTCTGGTATTTTTTTATAACCCAACCCTGATCTACAGGTCCCTGACCTGTTTGGAGAGATCCTTGTTCTTCATGGTGCCGCTTCCTTGGTGGTGTTGATGAGTTCTGAGGCCTTTCAGAACAGGTGTATATATACTGAGATCATGGGACACTTAGATTGCACACAGGTGGAATTTATGTGACTTCTGAAGGTAATTGGTTGCACCAGATCTTATTTAGGGGCTTCATTGCAAAGGGGGTAAAGACATATACACGCACCACTTTAATTAAAAGAAAATATATATATATATATATTTTTTTAAACAAGTTATTTTTTTCATTTCACGTCACCAATTTGGACTGTTTTGTGTATGTCCATTACATGAAATCCAGATAAAAATCATAATAATAATAATAAGATAAATGGCAAGGGGGAGGAATACTTTGGCAAGGCACTGCTGTAACCCTGTTCTCTTGAACATCTCTTCATTCAAAGACTCAATCATGGACCCACTTACTGACAGTTGTGGCTGCTTTGTGTGATGTATTGTTGTCTCTACCTTCTTGCCCTTTGTGCTGTTGTCTGTGCCCAATAATGTTTGTACCCTGTGGTGTTGCTACCATGCTGTGTTGTCATGTTGTGTTGCTAGCATGCTGTGTTGTCATGTTGTGTTGCTACCATGTTGTGTTGCCATGTTGTGTTGCTACCATGTTGTGTTGCTACCATGTTGTGTTGTCATGTGGTGTTGCTACCATGCTGTGTTGTCATGTTGTGTTGCTACCATGCTATGTTGTAGTCTTAGGTCTCTCTTGTCGTGATGTGTGTTTTATTCTATATTTATAATTTTAATCCCAGCTGCTATCCACTCAGGAGGCCTTTAGCCTTTTGGTAGGCCGTCATTGTCGATAAGAATTTGTTTTCAACTGACTTTCCTAGTTAAATAAATTAAAACATGATCTAAAAGACTAAAGTGACTTGTGTAGAGGTCAGTAGAGGTCATTAGAGGTCAATAGAAGTCATTAGAGATCACCAGAGGTCATTAGAGGTCACTAGTGTTCATTAGAGGGGTCATTAGAGGTCATTAGAGGTCAATAGTGTTCATTAGAGGGGTCATTAGAGGTCATTAGATGTCAATAGTGTTCATTAGAGGTCAATAGTGTTCATTAGAGGGGTCATTAGAGGTCAATAGTGTTCAATTAGTGTTCATTAGAGGTCATTAGAGGTCAATAGTGTTCATTAGAGGGGTCATTAGAGGTCAATAGTGTTCATTAGAGATCACTAGTGTTCATTAGAGGGGTCATTAGAGGTCATTTCGCAGTCTCCTCTAGACATGTCTATGATGACGGTAGAAGTTTGAATCCGGTCTAGTGCCCTTTGACCTACATATTTGTCCACTGTCATCCTCACTCTGTAAAAAAAATATATATCCGAAAATACCATACTCTGAGACACTGTGAATTAATGGATAGTAGAACTAGTGGTAGTCAGTAGTAATAGTAGAGATAGTAGACTAGTGGTAGTCAGTAGTAATAGTAGAGATAGTAGACTAGTGGTAGTCAGTAGTAATAGTAGAGATAGTAGACTAGTGGTAGTCAGTAGTAATAGTAGAGATAGTAGACTAGTGGTAGTCAGTAGTAATAGTAGAGATAGTAGACTAGTGGTAGTCAGTAGTAATAGTAGAGATAGTAGTGTGGTAGTCAGATTAGTGGATAGTAGACTAGTGGTAGTCAATAATAGAGATAGTAGACTAGTGGTAGTCAGTAGTAATAGTAGAGATAGTAGAGATAGTAGACTAGTGGTAGTCAGTAGTAATAGTAGAGATAGTAGACTAGTGGTAGTCAGTAGTAATAGTAGAGATAGTAGACTAGTGGTAGTCAGTAGTAATAGTAGAGATAGTAGACTAGTGGTAGTCAGTAGTAATAGTAGAGATAGTAGACTAGTGGTAGTCAGTAGTAATAGTAGAGATAGTAGACTAGTGGTAGTCAGTAGTAATAGTAGAGATAGTAGACTAGTGGTAGTCAGTAGTAATAGTAGAGTTAGTAGTGATAGTAGATTAGTGGTAGTCAGTAGTAATAGTAGAGATAGTAGACTAGTGGTAGTCAGTAGTAATAGAAGAGATAGTAGACTAGTGGTAGTCAGTAGTAATAGTAGAGATAGTAGAGGTAGTAGACTAGTGGTAGTCAGTAGTAATAGTAGAGATAGTAGACTAGTGGTAGTCAGTAGTAATAGAAGAGATAGTAGACTAGTGGTAGTCAGTAGTAATAGTAGAGATAGTAGAGGTAGTAGACTAGTGGTAGTCAGTAGTAATAGTAGAGATAGTAGAGGTAGTAGACTAGTGGTAGTCAGTAGTAATAGTACAGATAGTAGAGATAGTAGACTAGTGGTAGTCAGTAGTAATAGTAGAGATAGTAGACTAGTGGTAGTCAGTAGTAATAGTAGAGATAGTAGACTAGTGGTAGTCAGTAGTAATAGTAGAGATAGTAGAGATAGTAGACTAGTGGTAGTCAGTAGTAATAGTAGAGATAGTAGAGATAGTAGACTAGTGGTAGTCAGTAGTAATAGTAGAGATAGTAGACTAGTGGTAGTCAGTAGTAATAGTAGAGATAGTAGACTAGTGGACTAGTGGTAGTCAGTAGAGATAGTAGAGATAGTAGACTAGTGGTAGTCAGTAGTAATAGTAGAGATAGTAGAGATAGTAGACTAGTGGTAGTCAGTAGTAATAGTAGAGATAGTAGACTAGTGGTAGTCAGTAGTAATAGTACAGATAGTAGAGATAGTAGACTAGTGGTAGTCAGTAGTAATAGTAGAGATAGTAGAGATAGTGGTAGTCAGTAGTAATAGTAGAGATAGTAGAGATAGTAGACTAGTGGTAGTCAGTAGTAATAGTAGAGATAGTAGACTAGTGGTAGTCAGTAGTAATAATAGAGATAGTAGACTAGTGGTAGTCGGTAGTAATAGTAGAGATAGTAGATAGTGATTAGTAGTCAGTAGTAATAGTAGAGATAGTAGACTAGTGGTAGTCAGTAGTAATAGTAGAGATAGTAGACTAGTGGTAGTCAGTAGTAATAGTAGAGATAGTAGACTAGTGGTAGTCAGTAGTAATAGTAGAGATAGTAGACTAGTGGTAGTCAGTAGAGATAGTAGAGATGGTAGACTAGTGGTAGTCAGTAGTAATAGTAGAGATAGTAGACTAGTGGTAGTCAGTAGAGATAGTAGAGATAGTAGAGATAGTAGACTAGTGGTAGTCAGTAGTAATAGTAGAGATAGTAGAGATAGTAGACTAGTGGTAGTCGGTAGTAATAGTAGAGATAGTAGACTAGTGGTAGTCAGTAGTAATAGTAGTAATAGTAGAGATAGTAGACTAGTGGTAGTCGGTAGTAATAGTAGAGATAGTAGACTAGTGGTAGTCAGTAGTAATAGTAGAGATAGTAGAGATAGTAGACTAGTGGTAGTCAGTAGTAATAGTAGAGATAGTAGAGATAGTAGACTAGTGGTAGTCAGTAGTAATAGTAGAGATAGTAGACTAGTGGTAGTCAGTAGTAATAGTAGAGATAGTAGAGATAGTAGACTAGTGGTAGTCAGTAGTAATAGTAGAGATAGTAGACTAGTGGTAGTCAGTAGTAATAGTAGAGATAGTAGACTAGTGGTAGTCAGTAGAGACAGTAGATTAGTGGTAGTCGGTAGTAATAATAGAGATAGTAGACTAGTGGTAGTCGGTAGTAATAGTAGAGATAGTAGACTAGTGGTAGTCAGTAGAGATAGTAGAGATAGTAGACTAGTGGTAGTCAGTAGAGATAGTAGAGATAGTAGACTAGTGGTAGTCAGTAGAGATAGTAGATTAGTGGTAGTCGGTAGTAATAATAGAGATAGTAGACTAGTGCTAGTCGGTAGTAATAGTAGAGATAGTAGAGATAGTAGACTAGTGGTAGTCAGTAGAGATAGTAGAGATAGTAGACTAGTGGTAGTCAGTAGAGACAGTAGAGATAGTAGACTAGTGGTAGTCAGTAGTAATAGTAGAGATAGTAGACTAGTGGTAGTCGGTAGTAATAGTAGAGATAGTAGATTAGTGGTAGTCAGTAGTAATAGTAGAGATAGTAGAGATAGTAGACTAGTGGTAGTCGGTAGTAATAGTAGAGATAGTAGTGATAGTAGATTAGTGGTAGTCAGTAGTAATAATAGAGATAGTAGACTAGTGGTAGTCAGTAGTAATAGTAGAGATAGTAGAAACCCAGTAGACTAGTGGTAGTTTGGACAGTTTTTGTAATAGTAGAGATAGTAGAGGTAGTAGACTAGTGGTAGTCAGTAGTAATAGTAGAGATAGTAGAGGTAGTAGACTAGTGGTAGTCAGTAGTAATAGTAGAGATAGTAGACTAGTGGTAGTCAGTAGTAATAATAGAGATAGTAGACTAGTGGTAGTCAGTAGTAATAGTAGAGATAGTAGAGATAGTAGACTAGTGGTAGTCGGTAGTAATAGTAGAGATAGTAGTGATAGTAGATTAGTGGTAGTCAGTAGTAATAGTAGAGATAGTAGACTAGTGGTAGTCAGTAGAGATAGTAGAGATAGTAGACTAGTGGTAGTCAGTAGTAATAGTAGAGATAGTAGACTAGTGGTAGTCAGTAGTAATAGTAGAGATAGTAGACTAGTGGTAGTCAGTAGTAATAGTAGAGATAGTAGACTAGTGGTAGTCAGTAGTAATAGTAGAGATAGTAGACTAGTGGTAGTCAGTAGTAATAGTAGAGATAGTAGACTAGTGGTAGTCAGTAGTAATAGTAGAGATAGTAGACTAGTGGTAGTCAGTAGTAATAGTAGAGATAGTAGAGATAGTAGACTAGTGGTAGTCAGTAGAGATAGTAGAGATAGTAGACTAGTGGTAGTCAGTAGTAATAGTAGAGATAGTAGAGATAGTAGATTAGTGGTAGTCGGTAGTAATAGTAGAGATAGTAGACTAGTGGTAGTCAGTAGTAATAGTAGAGATAGTAGACTAGTGGTAGTCAGTAGTAATAGTACAGATAGTAGACTAGTGGTAGTCAGTAGTAATAGTAGAGATAGTAGAGATAGTAGACTAGTGGTAGTCAGTAGTAATAGTAGAGATAGTAGAGATAATAGAGATAGTAGACTAGTGGTAGTTTGCCATCAAGCCATATATTAAGATATTTGTAGTTAGAAACTCACTCAATTTGTGTACAGTTCAGACTAATCATTATAAATTCATTTAAATCTGTTGTTTTGTTTGCATTTGGCTCTAACTTTAGATACAATAGTTCCTCTGCAGTGGTTGAAAATCAGACTTCAAATGTGAAAATGGTCTTGGAGAGAATGTTCAGCTCCTAAGGCTGTTTGTATGGCTGGCTGGCTTTATGGTGAATGTTCAAGTCTGTACATAATGACGAATGCTTCAGGTATCCGTGACTGGGAAGGTTCAGTCTCCAAGCTTAGGTCCAAAACAAACCCATAGAAACCCATTGGTCTTGATTTGAACAGATTTTTTCAGTCTCCTAACTGAGTGAAACCTCTTGCTTCATCTCTTCCTCTCTGTGGAGAGCACATTGACGTTCAGCTGCAGGGAACAGCAGAATTTTTCTCCACACATTGCAAAGGTTGGCTGTAGTAGATGACATTGTTCAGTAACTGATGTTTGACATGAAACTAAACTAGAGGTTCAATCTCCTATTGCTGAGCAGGAAGTGTTCAGTCTCCTAGGAATGCTAATTATTGTATGACGTGTTTGTAGAATGCCCCTTATTGACTGAGGTAAATGTTCAGTCTCCTATTGACTGAGGTGAATGTTCAGTCTCCTATTGACTGAGGTGAATGTTCAGTCTCCTATTGACTGAGGTGAATGTTCAGGCTCCTATTGACTGAGGTGAATGTTCAGTCTCCTATTGACTGAGGTGAATGTTCAGTCTCCTATTGACTGAGGTGAATGTTCAGTCTCCTATTGCCTCAGGTGAGTGGAGCTACAGAAACAAGGTGATAATGGCTTGAGTCATTTTTGCTTATTTTCGATCTCCAAAAGAGAGAGAAATGGGCAGAGAATGTTCAGTCTCCTAGAGAGGGCTCCTATTGAGGGACAGAGAATGTTCACTCCTAGAGAGGGGCAGAGAGGGAGAGTTCAGTCTCCTAGAGACTGAGGTGAATGTTCAGTCTCCTAGAGGGAATGTTCAGTCTCAGAGAGACTGGGTGAGATGGGCAGAGAGAGAGGGACAGAGAGGGGCAGAGAGGGACAGTCTCCTATTGAGGGGCAGAGAGGGAGAGGGGCAGAGAGGGAGCTACAGAAACAAGGTGATAATGGCTTGAGTCATTTTTGCTTATTTTGGATCTCCAAAAGAGAGAGAAATGGGCAGAGAGAGAGAGGGAGAGGGGCAGAGAGGGGCAGAGGGGCAGAGAGAGAGAGGGACAGAGAGGGGCAGAGAGGGAGAGGGGCAGAGAGAGAGAGGGACAGAGAGGGGCAGAGAGGGAGAGGGGCAGAGAGAGAGGGGCAGAGAGGGGCAGAGAGGGAGAGGGGCAGAGAGAGAGAGGGGCAGAGAGGGGCAGAGAGAGAAATGGGCAGAGAGAGAGAGGGGCAGAGAGGGACAGAGAGGGAGAGGGGCAGAGAGAGAGAGAGAGGGGAGAGGGAGAGGGGCAGAGAGGGAGAGGGGCAGAGAGGGAGAGGGGCAGAGGGAGAGAGGGGCAGAGAGGGGCAGAGAGGGAGAGGGGCAGAGAGAGAGAGGGGCAGAGAGGGGCAGAGAGGGAGAGGGACAGAGAGGGAGAGGGACAGAGAGAGAGAGGGACAGAGAGGGGCAGAGAGGGAGAAGGGCAGAGAGAGAGGGGCAGAGGGAGAGGGGCAGAGAGGGGCAGAGAGAGAGAGGGGCAGAGAGAGGCAGAGAGAGAGAGGGGCAGAGACCACTGACTCAGTGCTGAGCAGAGATGAGCACTGAGAGATCCCTGCACTGCTTCTGTAGCGGAGTCCTGCCAGTTCCTCTCCGTCTCTGTCTCTGTTTCTCTGTCTCTCTGTCTCTGTCTCTATCTGTCTCTCTGTCTCTGTCTCTGTCTCTGTCTCTCTGTCTCTCTGTCTCTGTCTCTATCTGTCTCTCTCTGTCTCTCTCTCTCTCTCTCTGTCTCTCTCTGTCTCTGTCTCTCTCTGTCTCTGTCTCTCTCTGTCTCTGTCTCTCTGTCTCTCTCTCTGTCTCTCTCTCTCTCTCTCTCTCTCTCTCTCTCTCTCTCTCTCTCTCTCTCTCTCTCTCTCTCTCTCTCTCTCTCTCTCTCTCTCTCTCTCTCTCTCTCTCTCTCTCTCTCTATCTTGCTCTGTCTCTCTGTCTCTCAATTCAATTCAATTCAAGGGCTTTATTGGCATGGGAAACATGTGTTAACATTGCCAAAGCAAGTGAGGTAGATAATATATCAAGTGAATATATAAAGTGAAATAAACAATAAAAATTAACAGTAAACATTACACATACAGAAGTTTCAAAACAATAAAGACATTACAAATGTCATATTATATATATACAGTGTTTTAACAATGTACAAATGGTTAAAGGACACAAGATAAAATAATGAAGCATAAATATGGGTGTATTTACAATGGTGTTTGTTCTTCACTGGTTGCCCTTTTCTCGTGGCAACAGGTCACAAATCCTGCTGCTGTGGTGGCACACTGTGGAATTTCACCCAGTGGATATGGGAGTTTATCAAAATTGGATTTGTTTTCGAATTCTTTGTGGATCTGCGTAATCTGAGGGAAATATGTCTCTCTAATATGATCATACATTGGGCAGGAGGTTAGGAAGTGCAGCTCAGTTTCAACATCATTTTGTGGGCATTGAGCACATAGCCTGTCTTCTCTTGAGAGCCATGTCTGCCTACGGTAGCCTTTCTCAATAGCAAGGCTATGCTCACTGAATCTGTACATAGTCAAAGCTTTCCTTAATTTAGGGTCAGTCACAGTGGTCAGGTATTCTGTCGCTGTGTACTCTCTGTGTAGGGCCAAATAGCATTCTAGTTTGCTCTGTTTTTTTGATAATTCTTTCCAATGTGTCAAGTAATAATCTTTTTGATTTCTCATGATTTGGTTGGGTATAATTGTGCTGCTGTCCTGGGGCTCTGTAGGGTGTGTTTGTGTTTGTGAACAGAGCCCCAGGACCAGCTTGCTTAGGGGATTCTTCTCCAGGTTCATCTCTCTGTAGGTGATGGCTTTGTTATGGAAGGTTTGGGAATCACTTCCTTTTAGGTGGTTATAGAATTTAACGGCTCTTTTCTGGATTTTGATAATTAGTGGGTATCGGCCTAATTCTACTCTGCGTTATTTGGTGTTCTACGTTGTACACGGAGGATATTTTTGCAGAATTCTGCGTGCAGTCTCAATTTGGTGTTTGTCCCAAGTCTTGGTTGGTGAGCGGACCCCAGACCTCACAACCATAAAGGGAAAATCCTAATTGGTATGTTGAAATTTATGTTCCTTTTGATGGCATAGAAGGCCCTTCTTGCCTTGCCTCTCAGATCGTTCACAACTTTGTGGAAGTTACCTGTGGCGCTGATGTTTAGGCCAAGGTATGTATATTTTGTGTGCTCTATGGCAACAGTGTCTAGATGGACTTTGTATTTGTGGTCCTGGTGACTGGACCTTTTTTGAAACACCATTATTTTGGTCTTACTGAGATTTACTGTCAGGGCCCAGGTCTGACAGAATCTGTGCATAAGATCTAGGTGCTGCTGTAGGCCCTCCTTGGTTGGTGACAGAAGCACCAGATCATCAGCAGACATTTGACTTCGGATTCTAGTAGGGTGGGGCCGGGTGCTGCAGACTGTTCTAGTGCCCGCTCCAATTCGTTAATATATATGTTGAAGAGGGTGGGGCTTAAACTGCATCCCTGTCTCACCCCACGGCCCTGTGTGAAGAAATGTGTGTGTTTTTTGCCAATTTTAACCGCACACTTGTTGTTTGTGTACATGGATTTTATAATGTCGTATGTTTTACCCCCAACACCACTTTCCATCAGTTTGTATAGCAGACCCTCATGCCAAATTGAGTCGAAGGCTTTTTTGAAATCAACAAAGCATGAGAAGACTTTGCCTTTGATTTGGTTTGTTTGGTTGTCAATTAGGGTGTGCAGGGTGAATACATGGTCTGTTGAACGGTAATTTGGTAAAAAGCCAATTTGACATTTGCTCAGTACATTGTTTTCATTGAGGAAATGTACGAGTCTGCTGTTAATGATAATGCAGAGGATTTTCCCAAGGTTACTGTTGATGCATATTCCACGGTAGTTATTGTGGTCAAATTTGTCTCCACTTTTGTGGATTGAGGTGATCAGTCCTTGGTTCCAAATATTGGTGAAGATGCCAGAGCTGAGTATGATGTTAGAGTTTTAGTATACCCAATTCTCTCTCCCTCTGTCTCTCTTTCTCTGTCTCTGTCTCTGTCTCTCTCTGTCTCTGTCTCTGTCTCTCTCTCTCTCTCTCTCTCTCTCTCTCTCTCTCTCTCTCTCTCTCTCTCTCTCTCTCTCTCTCTCTCTCTCTCTCTCTCTCTCTCTCTCTCTCTCTTTCTCTCTCTTTCTCTCTCTGGGCTCTGCTATGCTGTGGTGTGTGCTGCTGGCATCAGAGCACTCACTCTGCGCAGCTCCCACTGCAGTCGCAGGCAACCTCCCTCCTCTCCGTTCTGTCCTCATTTCTCTCTCTCACACACGATGCGGCTCCGCGGCACTGGCAGCCTGGGCTCTCACTCTCCTCTCTCATCACCGGTACGACCGTTCCGTGTTGCTTCTCTTTACTACTGCCACTGACATAGACTCACAGAGCTAACGCCTGCTACACTCTCATCCTTCTCTCTCTTTCCCTCTCTCCTTCTCTCTCGCTCCCTCTCTCCTTCTCTCTTTCCTCTTTGCCTCTCTTTCTTTCTTTCTTTCTTTCTCTCTCTGTCTCTCTCTCTCTCTGTCTCTCTCGCCCTCTGTCTCCCTCTCCTTTCCTGTCTCTCTCTCCCTCTCCTGTCTCTCTCTCTCTCTCTCTCTCTCTCTCTCTCTCTCTCTCTCTCTCTCTCTCTCTCTCTCTCTCTCTCTCTCTCTCTCTCTCTCTCTCTCTCTCTCTCTCTCTCTCTCTCTCTCTCTCTCTCTCTCTCTCTCTCTCTCTCTCAGAAGGAGTAATGAAGAGGACCACCATGTAGACCGAATGCAGACATTGACAGACTGCAGACGGATATAGAAGATAGAAGAAGCAGAATGGGAACATGCATCTGGAGCGGCTCCCGATTGACCCACAGTAACAGAAGACCAGAAGGGATCGTTATTCTCCTGTGGACGTACGTCGCTCTTCTCGTTGCCTCTCTCGCTGCTGGTCTCACTGGTCTAGCTGGCTTCCTTTAGTGTTCTCTGGATGGTCGTACGGTCTTCTCTCCACACTGTCGCTGATTGACTGGGATCTCAGCCTGTCTCTATCTCAAAGTGACAACAGGATTTAGCTCTCCCTCTTGTCTGTCGGTGGGCGCTGCAGCATCTGTCTCTCTCTCTCTCTCTCTCTCTCTCTCTCTCTCTCTCTCTCTCTCTCTCTCTCTCTCTCTCTCTCTCTCTCTCTCTCTCTCTCAACCCACACAACCCCCTCGTAAAGCTTTGTCTGAGGTTTGTACTCCTCCTTCGTCGAGTTACTGAGCAATACTAGCTAGTCAGTCATTTTACATTACATTTAAGTCATTTAGCAGACGCTCTTATCCAGAGCGACTTACAAATTGCAGTGCATCATGGGGGACCTGACCAACAGTGATTATTACTCCAAGAACCAAAGAAACGATGTCAGCAGTAACCACGAGGGGGGCTTTGGGGTCTCGGTCATGGAGCTGCGTGAACTCATGGAGCTGAGAGGCAGCGAGGCGGTGGTTAAGATCCAGGAGGAGTACGGGGACATGGACGGGCTCTGTCAACGGCTCAGAACATCACCCACAGAAGGTGAGTCACACGACTTCACACCGGCCTCCGGGCTTGATGAGTGTCTGTGTTTGTTAATGAGTGTGTGTGTGTGTGTGTGTGTGTGTGTGTGTGTGTGTGTGTGTGTGTGTGTGTGTGTGTGTGTGTGTGTGTGTGTGTGTGTGTGTGTGTGTGTGTGTGTGTGTGTGTGTGTGTGTGTGTGGAGGGGTGAGGTGCGGGGGGTGAAGTGCGGGGGGTGAAGTGTGTGTGTGTGTCAGTGTGTGTGTGTGTGTCAGTGTGCGTGTGTCAGTGTGTGTGTCTGTGTGTGTGTGCGTGTCGGTGTGTTTGTTAATGACCAGCCAAATCAAATCAAAATGTATTGGTCACATACACATATTTAGCAGATGTTATTGTGGGTGTGTAGAGCTCCAGCAGTATCTAATAATTCACAAAAAAAAAGTAAAATAATTAAGAAACTACCGTTCAAAAGTTTGGGGTCACTTAGAAATAAATAACATCAAATTGATCAGAAATACAATGTAGACATTGTTACGCTGAAGGATCCGCCCCTAAGACACTGCATCGCATGTGCTAGCTGTGCCACGAGAGACTCTGGGTTCGCGCCCAGGCTCTGTGCAGCCGGCCGCGACCGGGAGGTCCGTGGGGCGACCCACAATTGGCTAGCGTCGTCCGGGTTAGGGAGGGTTTGGCCGGTAGGGATATCCTTGTCTCATCGCACAACAGCGCCTCCTGTGGCGGGCCGGGCGGAGTGCGTGCTAACCAAGGTGGCCAGGTGCACGGTGTTTCCTCCGACACATTGGTGCGGCTGGCTTCCGGGTTGGATGCGCGCTGTGTTAAGAAGCAGCGGCTTGGTTGGGTTGTGTTTCGGAGGACGCATGACTTTTGACCTTCGTTTCTCCCGAGCCCGTACGGGAGTTGTAGCGATGAGACAAGATAGTAACTACTAACAATTGGATACCACGAAATTGTGGAGAAAAAGGGGTAAAAAATAAATAAAAAATAAAAGTATAAATATTAGATCCAGCAATGTCTGAGTGGCATTGACTAAAATACAGTAGAATATAATACAGTATATACATATGAGATGAGTAAAGCAGTATGTAAACATTATCGAAACATTATTAAAGTGATTCCACTGATTCCAAGGCTATTTATATAGGGCAGAGGTCTGTTTTTAACATGACGACCTACCAAAAGGCAAAGAAAGGCCTCCTGTGGGGATGGGGACAATTTTATTTAAACATTTAGTACAAAATCTAGGACAAAACACACATCACCACAAGAGAGAAACCACTACATAAAGAGAGACCTAAGACAACAACATAGCAAGGCAGCAACACATGACAACACAGCATGGTAGCAACACAACATGACAACACAGCATGGTAACAACACAACATGACAACACAGCATGGTAGCAACACAACATGGCAACAACATGGTAGCAACACAGAATGGTAGCAACACAAAACATGGTACAAACATTATTGGGCACAGACAACAGCACAAAGGCCAAGAAGGTAGAGACAACAATACATCACACAAAGCAGCCACAACTGTCAGTAAGAGTGTCCATGATTGAGTCTTTGAATGAAGAGATTGAGATAAAACTGTCCAGTTTGAGTGTTTTGTTGCAGCTCGTTCCAGTCGCTAGCTGCAGCGAACTGAAAAGACGAGCGACCCAGGAATGTGTGAGCTTTGGGGACCTTTAATCGAATGTGACCTCTAAGGTACAGGGCTGTGTAACCGGGTGGAAGCTGGCTATTGATGGGTATTTAACAGTCTGATGGCCTTGAGATGGGAAACTGTTTTTCAGTCTCTCGGTTCCAGCTTTGATGCACCTGTACTGACCTCGCCTTCTGGATGATAGCGGGCTGAACAGGCAGTGGATCGGGTGGTTGTTGTCATTGATGATCTTTATGGCCTTCCTGTGACATCGGGTGGTGTAGGTGTCCTGGAGGTCAGGTAGTTTGCCCACGTTGATGCGTTGGGCAGACCTGATTACCATCTGGAGAGCCCTGTGGCTGTGGGCGGTGCAGTTGCCGTACCAGGCGGTGATACAGCCCGACAGGGTGCTCTCGACTATGCACTTGTAAAAGTTAGTGAGGATTTTAGGTGACAAGCCAAATTTCTTCAGCCTCCTGAGGTTCTTTACCACACCGTGTGTGTGGGTGGACCATTTCAGATCGTCAGAGATGTGTACGCCGAGGAACTTCACGCTTTCCACCTTCTCCACTTCGGTCCCGTCGATGTGGATATGGGGGTGCTCCCTCTCCTGTTTCCTGTCCATGATCATCTCCTTTGTCTTGTTGATGTTGAGTGACAGATTATTTTCCTGACACCACAATCCGAGGGCCCTCACCTCCTCCCTCTAGGCCGTCTCGTCATTGTTTTGTAATCAAGCATGCTACTGTTGTGTCGTCTGCAAACTTGATGATTCAGTTGGAGGCTTGCATGGCCACGCAGTTGTGGGTGAAGAGGGAGTACAGAAGGGGGCTGAGCACGCACCCTTGTGGAGCCCCAGTGTTGAGGATCAGTGAAGTGGAGGTGTTGTTTCCTAACTTCACCACCTGGGGGCGGCCCATCAGGAAAACCAGGACTGAGATGTACAGGGCTTCAGACCCAGGGCCCCGAGCTTAATGATGAACGTGTATGGTACTAAGGTGTTGAATGCTGAGCTATAGTGAATTAACAGCATTCTTACATAGAGTTGAAGTCGGAAGTTTACATACACCTTAGCCAAATACATTTTAAACTCAGCTTTTCACAATTCCTGATATTTAATCCTAGTAAAAATTCCTTGTCTTAGGTCAGTTAGGATCACTACTTTATTTTAAGAATGTGAAATGTCAGAATAATAGTAGAGAGAATTATTTATTTCATCACATTCCCAGTGGGTCAGAAGTTTACATACACTCAATTAGTATTTGGTAGCATTGCCTTTAAATGGTTTAACTTATTATTATTATTATTATTATTGGGTCAAACATTTCGGGTAGCCTTCCACAAGCTTCCCACAATAAAATGGTTGAATTTTGGCCAATTCCTCCTGACAGTGCTGGTGTAACTGAGTCAGGTTTCAGTTCTGCCCACAACATTTCTTTTGGATTGAGGTCAGGACTTTGTGATGGCCACTCCAATTCCTTGACTTTGTTGTCCTTCAGCCATTTTGCCACAACTTTGGAAGTATGCTTGGGGTCATTGTCCATTTGGAAGACCCGTTTGCGACCAAACTTCCTGACTGATGTCTTGAGATATTGCTTCAATATATCCACATAATTGTCCTCCCTCATGATGCCATCCATTTTGTGAAGTCCCTCCTGCAGCAAAGCACCCCCACAACATGATGCTGCCACCCCCGTGCTTCACAGTTGGGATAGTGTTCTTCGGCTTGCAAGTCTCCCCCTTTTTCCTGCAAACATAGCGATGGTCATTATGGCCAATCAGTTCTATTTTTGTTTCATCAGACCAGACGGCATTTCTCCAAAAAGTACGATCTTTGTCCCCATGTGCAGTTGCTTACTGAGCAGGCTTTCAGGTTATGTCGATATAGGACTTTTACTGTGGAGTTTGCACTTTTCGCACCAAAGTATGTTCATCTCCTTCCTGAGTGGTATGACGGCTGCGTGGTCCCATGGTGTTTAAACTTGCGTACTATTGTTCGTACAGATGAACGTGGTACCTTTAGGCATTTGGAAATTGCTCACAAGGATGAACCAGACTTGTGGAGGTCTACATTTTTTTCTGAAGCCTTGTCTGATTTCTTTTGATTTTCCCATGATGTCAAGCAAAGAGGCACTGAGTTTGAAGGTAGGCCTTGAAATACATCCACAGGTACACCTCCAATTGACTCAAATTATGTCAATTAGCCTATCAGAAGCTTCTAAAGCCATGACATAATTTTCTGGAATTTTCCAAGCTGTTTAAAAGGCAGTCAACTTAGTGTATGTAAACTTCTGACCCACTGGAATTGTGATACAGTGAATTATACAGTGAACCTGTAAACAATTGTTGGAAAAATTACTTGTGTCATGCTCAAAGTAGATGTCCTAACCAACTTTGTCAAAACTATCGTTAGTTCACAAGAAATTTGTGGATTGGTTGAAAAACGAGTTTTAATGACTCCAACCTAAGTGTATGTAATCTTCCGACTTCAACTGTAGGTATTCCTCTTGTCCAGTTGAGATAGGGCAGTGACCAGTGCGATGGCGATTGCATAATCTGTGGATCTATTGGGGCGGTAAGCAAATTGAAGTGGGTCTAGGGTGTCAGGTAAGGTAGAGGTGATATGATCCTTAACTAGCCTCGCAAAGCACTTGCTTTTACACCTGCATTGTTTGCTGTTTGGGGTTTTAGGCTGGGTTTCTGTACAGCACTTTGAGATATCAGCTGATGTACGAAGGGCTATATAAATACATTTGATTTGATTTGATTTGATTCCTGATGACCTTAAGTGAGTGCTACGTGGCGATAGTCATTTAGTTCAGTTACCTTTGCTTTCTTGGGTACAGGACCAATGGTGGACATCTTGAAGCAGACGGGGACAGGGAGAGTTTGAATATGTCCGTAAACACACCAGCCAGCTGGTCTGAGGATGCGACTAGTGATGCTGTCTGGGTCAGCAGCCTTGCGAGGGTTAACACATAGAACATGGAACACAGTCTGATGTTACATAGAACACATAGAACATAGAATAAAGTCTGATGTTACATAGAACACATAGAACATAGAATACAGTCTGATGTTTCATAGAACACAGAACACAGTCTGATGTTACACAGAACACATAGAACACAGTCTGATGTTACATAGAACAGAACACATAGAACACAGTCTGATGTTACACAGAACACATAGAACACAGTCTGATGTTACACAGAACACACAGAACAAAGTCTGATGTTACATAGTCTAGCCACGCTTCTTAAGGTCCGCCAGCTTAACCCGGAAGCCAGCTGTACCAAAGTGTCGGAGGGAAACACCGTTCACCTGGCGACCGGAGTCAATTAAAGCACAATTAACCCAAAAGACGCTGGTCCAATTGTGCGACGTCCTATGGGACTCCCGGCCACAGACGGTTGTGGCACAGACCGGGAATGAACCCGGATCTGTAGTAACGCATCTAGCACTGCAGTGCAGGACCTTAGACCGCTCCGCCACTCGAGAGGCCCCAATTCTGCGATAATTTATTTCATCTCATGAAATGTGGAACGAACACTTTTACTTGTCACGTTTATATTTTTGTTCAGGGTAATTTGAGTGGCCTGGATTTACATGTATTATGTTACGTTTAGTCAATGAGACCAGGCTGAGAATAAGGTATCATTATTGACAAGGTTGTTACACATCACTGGCCCCACAGCTTTCCATGTAACATGAGAGGGAGAGGAGAGGACAGCAGAGAGATGCGGCTCAGTCACGTCCAAAATGGCACCCTATTTCATATATACTGCACTAACATAGAGAACACCGTAGGGCTCTTGTCAAAAGCAGTGTACTATCTAGGGATTATGATGCTCTTTGGGACGATGGTGTGTCCAGCTCTCCTCCTCTCCTCTCGGCCCCTTCAGTAGACATGACTTCTAGGTCAGCTGGTAATACCAGCAACGCTGACACTAATATGTGTCCCAAATGACACCCTATTACCTACTTAGTACACTTCTGTTGACCAGAGCCCTATGGCACTATATAGGGAATAGGGTTCTATTTGGGACGCACTCTGAGACTACTTGGTTCAATAAATACTACGCACACTCTTGGTTCCAAAAGGGTTCTGCGGCTGTCTCCATAGGAGAACCCTTTTTGGTTCCAGGTAGAACCTTTTGGGTTCCACGTAGAACCCTTTTGGGTTCCACGTAGAGCCCTTTCTATAGATGGTTCTACCAGAAACCAAAAAGGGTTCTTCAAATGGTTATCTTATGAGGACAGTCGAAGAAAACATTTTGGTTCCAGATAAACATGATGTTGTATTATAATATTTTAAGAAGGTCCTGAATGTGTGTGTGTGTGTGTGTGTGTGTGTGTGTGTGTGTGTGTGTGTGTGTGTGTGTGTGTGTGTGTGTGTGTGTGTGTGTGTGTGTGTGTGTGTGTGTGTGTGTGTGTGTGTGTGTGTGTGTAGCGGTGAAGTAAATCCACAGAGCATGTGACGATCTGGGTTATTCTCATGACAGGGAAACCAATCTGTCAACATGCTCTGGTAACATGGTCATCATATATTATGAATCCCAAGGGGTCCGGACTGCTTTTCTACTGAATGGACAGTATCTAGTGGGCCTCTCACAGTCCAGCCTCTTCCAGCCCACCCTATCCCAGCACAGCCTCTCCCAGCCCATTCTCTTCCAGTCCCAGCCCAGCCTCTCCCAGCCCAGCCTCTTCCAGCCCAGCCCAGACTCTCCCAGCCCATTCTCTCCCAGCCCAGCTCAGCCTCTCCCAGCCCAGCTCAGCCTCTCCCAGCTCAGATTCTCCCAGCCCAGACTCTTCCAGCCCATTCTCTCCCAGCCCAGCCCAGTCTCTCCCAGCCCAGCCCAGCCTCTCCCAGCCCATTCTCTCCCAGCCCAGCCCAGCCTCTCCCAGCCCATTCTCTCCCAGCCCAGCTCAGACTCTCCCAGCCCATTCTCTCCCAGCCCATTCTCTCCCAGCCCAGCCCAGCCTCTCCCAGCCTATTCCCTCCCAGCCCAGCCTCTCCCAGCCCATTCTCTCCCAGCCCAGCTCAGACTCTCCCAGCCCATTCTCTCCCAGCTCAGACTCCCCCAGCCCATTCTCTCCCAGCCCAGCCCAGCCTCTCCCAGCCCATTCTCTCCCAGCCCAGCCCAGCTTCTCCCAGCCCATTCTCTCCCAGCCCAGCTCACACTCTCCCAGCCCATTCTCTCCCAGCCCAGCCTCTCCCAGCCCATTCTCTCCCAGCCCAGCTCACACTCTCCCAGCCCATTCTCTCCCAGCCCAGCCCAGCCTCTCCCAGCCCATTCTCTCCCAGCCCAGCTCACTCTCCCAGCCCATTCTCTCCCAGCCCAGCTCTCTCCCAGCCCATTCTCTCACAGCCCAGCTCAGCCTCTCCCAGCCCATTCTCTCCCAGCCTAGCCCAGCCTCTCCCAGCCCATTCTCTCCCAGCCCAGCCTCTCCCAGCCCATTCTCTCCCAGCCCAGCCTCTCCCAGCCCATTTTCTCCCAGCCTAGCCCAGCCTCTCCCAGCCCAGCCTCTCCCAGCCCATTCTCTCCCAGCCCAGCCTCTCCCAGCCCAGCCTCTCCCAGCCCATTCTCTCCCAGCCCCTTCTCTCCCAGCCTAGCCCAGCCTCTCCCAGCCCATTCTCTCCCAGCCCATTCTCTCCCAGCCCATTCTCTCCCAGCCCAGCCTCTCCCAGCCCATTCTCTCCCAGCCCAGCCTCTCCCAGCCCATTCTCTCACAGCCCAGCCTCTCCCAGCCCATTCTCTCCCAGCCCAGCTCAGCCTCTCCCAGCCCATTCTCTCACAGCCCAGCTCAGCCTCTCCCAGCCCATTCTCTCACAGCCCAGCCCAGCCTCTCCCAGCCCATTCTCTCACAGCCCAGCCCAGCCTCTCCCAGCCCAGCCTCTCCCAGCCCATTCTCTCCCAGCCCAGCTCAGCCTCTCCCAGCCCATTCTCTCACAGCCCAGCTCAGCCTCTCCCAGCCCATTCTCTCCCAGCCCAGCTCAGCCTCTCCCAGCTCATTCTCTCACAGCCCAGCTCAGCCTCTCCCAGCCCATTCTCTCCCAGGCCAGCTCAGCCTCTCCCAGCCCATTCTCTCCCAGCCCAGCTCAGCCTCTCCCAGCCCATTCTCTCCCAGCCCAGCTCAGCCTCTCCCAGCCCATTCTCTCACAGCCCAGCTCAGCCTCTCCCAGCCTATTCTCTTCCAGCCCAGCTCAGCCTCTCCCAGCCCATTCTCTCCCAGCCCAGCCTCTCCCAGCCCATTCTCTCCCAGCCCAGCCTCTCCCAGCCCAGCCTCTCCCAGCCCATTCTCTCCCAGCCCAGCCTCTCCCAGCCCATTCTCTCCCAGCCCAGCCCATTCTCTCCCAGCCCAGCCTCTCCCAGCCCAGCCCATTCTCTCCCAGCCCAGCCTCTCCCAGCCCATTCTCTCCCAGCCCAGCCCATTCTCTCCCAGCCCAGCCCACTCCACACCCACATAGACCTAAATGTTGTGTATAGTCTTAGAAAAAAGGGTTCCAATTGGGTTATTTTCAACTGTCCCCATAGGAGAACCCTTTTTGGTTCCAGGTAGAACCCCAAGTGAAAAATAGTCTACATGGAACCCAAAAGGGCCCTTCGTGGAACCCAAAATGCTCTAACTGGAACCAAAAGGGTTTCACCTGGAACTATATAGAACACTGTTAGCCTCAACAGACGGACATCCATTAATTAATGTATACCATATAAAACATATCATATCACATAACATATCATACTAAATGGAGCGAGACAGATTTACATTTACTATGTAACGTCTACCCCTGAGTCTAGGTTGGAATCTCATGTACATTCTGTTCCTACACAATAGGAATAGGATTCTATTTGGGACACAGACCTAGAAACACAGACACAGACAGAGACAAAGGAACACTGTTTTTAATCATTAACCGTAAACAGTTTAGAAGACAAGACAATAAGAGGGCTGTCTGTTAATACGTCTGCAGTGTATTTATTATGGATCCCCATTAGTTCCTGCCAAGGCAGCAGCTACTCTTCCTGGGGTTTATTATGAATCCCCGTTAGTTCCTGATACCAATGCAGCAGCTACTCTTCCTGGGGTTTATTATGGATCCCAGCCTTCCCAGCCCATTCTCCAAGCCAGCAGCCCATTCTCTCCCAGCCCAGCTTCCTGGGGTTTATTATGGATCACCATTAGTTCCTGCCAAGGCAGCAGCTACTCTTCCTGTGGTTTATTATGGACACCATTATTTCCTGCCAGGCAGCAGCTACTCTTCCTGGGGTTTATTATGGATCCCCATTAGTTCCTGCCAAGGCAGCAGCTAGCTCTTCCTGTGGTTTATTACCAGGCTCCCCATTATTTCCTACCCAGGCAGCAGCTACTCTTCCCAGGTTTATTATGGATCCTCATTAGTTCCTGATACCAAGGCAACAGCTTCTCTTCCTGGGGTTTATTATGGATCCTCATTAGTTCCTGCCAAGGCAGCAGCTATTCTTCCTGGGGTTTATTATGGATCCCCATTAGTTCCTGCCAAGCCCAGCTACTCTTCCTGGGGTTTATTATGGATCCTCATTAGTTCCTCCCAAAGCAGCAGCTACTCTTCCTGGGGTTTACTCCCAGGATCCTTCCCAGGTTCCCAGCCCATTAAGGCAGCAGCTACTCTTCCTGGGGTTTCTTATGGATCCCCATTAGTTCCTCCCAGGCAGCAGCTACTCTTCCTGGGGTTTCTTCCCATGGATCCTCCCATTAGTTCCTGATACCAAGGCAGCAGCTACTCTTCCTGGGGTTTATTATGGATCCCTATTAGTTCCTGCCAAGGCAGCCTCTCCCACTCTTCCTCCCAGCCCAGCCCATTATTATGGATCCTCATTCCCAGCCCATTCCTGCCCAGCCCAGCAGCCCACTCTTCCTGGGGTTTACTCTCCCAGATCCTCATTAGTTCCTCCCAAAACAGCCCAGCTACTCTTCCTGCCCAGCTATTCCCATGGATCCTCATTAGTTCCTGCCAGCCCAGCAGCTACTCTTCCTGGGGTTTCTTCCCAGGATCCCCAGCCCAGTTCCTGCCAAGCCCAGCAGCCCAGCTCTTCCAGCCCATTTATTATGGATCCCCAGCCCATTCTCTCCCAAGCCCAGCAGCTAGCTCTTCCTCCCAGCCCAGCCTCTTAGGATCCCCATTAGTTCCTGCCAAGGCAGCAGCCCATTCTTCCCAGGGTTTATTATGGATCCCCATTAGTTCGCCAAGCCCATTCCAGCCCAGCCCATTCTCTCCAGGCAGCAGCTACTCTTCCTGGGGTTTATTAAAAAGGGTCCCCATTGGTTCCTGTCCCCAAGGCAGCAGCTTTTCTTCCTGGGGTTTATTATGGATCCCCATTAGTTCCTGCCGAACCAAAAGCTTCTCTTCCTGTGGTTTCACCTGTGGATCCCCATTAGTTCCTCAACAGAGCTACATCTTCCTGGGGTTTATTATCATATCCATTAGTTCCTAAATGGAGGCAGACAGCTTTACTCTTCATGGGGTTTATTTGGAATCTCATGTACATTCTGTTCCTACACAAGGAATAGCAGCAGACTAGAAACACTTCCAGGGGTTTATTATGGATCCCCATTAAACAGTTCCTGATACAAGACAATAAGAGGGCTGTCTGTTACTCTTCCTGGGGTTTTATTATGGATCCCCATTAGTTCCTGCCAAGGCAGCAGCTACTCTTCCTGGGGTTTATTATGAATCCCCGTTAGTTCCTGATACCAATGCAGCAGCTACTCTTCCTGGGGTTTATTATGGATCCCCATTAGTTCCTGCCAAGGCAGCAGCTACTCTTCCTGGGGTTTATTATGGATCACCATTAGTTCCTGCCAAGGCAGCAGCTACTCTTCCTGTGGTTTATTATGGACACCATTATTTCCTGCCGAGGCAGCAGCTACTCTTCCTGGGGTTTATTATGGATCCCCATTAGTTCCTGCCAAGGCAGCAGCTACTCTTCCTGTGGTTTATTACGGCTCCCCATTAATTTCTACCGAGGCAGCAGCTACTCTTCCGGGGGTTTATTATGGATCCTCATTAGTTCCTGATACCAAGGCAACAGCTTCTCTTCCTGGGGTTTATTATGGATCCTCATTAGTTCCTGCCAAGGCAGCAGCTATTCTTCCTGGGTTTTTTATGGATCCCCATTAGTTCTGCCAAGGCAGCAGCTACTCTTCCTGGGGTTTATTATGGATCCCCATTAGTTCCTGCCAAGGCAGCAGCTACTCTTCCTGGGGTTTATTATGGATCCCCATTAGTTCCTGCCAAGGCAGCATCTACTCTTCCTTGGGTTTATTATGGATCCCCATTAGTTCCTGATACCAAGGCAGCAGCTACCCTTCCTGGGGTTTATTATGGATGCCTATTAGTTCCTGCCAAGGCAGCAGCTACTCTTCCTGGGGTTTATTATGGATCCCCATTAATTCCTGCCAAGGCAGCAGCTACTCTTCCTGGGGTTTATTATAGAACCCCATTAGTTCCTGCCGAGGCAGCAGCTACTCTTCCTGGGGTTTATTATGGATCCCCATTAGTTCCTGCTGAGGCAGCAGATACTCTTCCTGGGGTTTATTATGGATCCCCATTAGTTCCTGCCGAGGCAGCAGCTACTCTTCCTGGGGTTTATTATGGATCCCCATTAGTTCCTGCCGAGGCAGCAGCTACTCTTCCTGGGGTTTATTATGGATCCCCATTAGTTCCTGCCAAGGCAGCAGCTACTCTTCCTGGGGTTTATTATGGATCCCCATTAGTTCCTGCCAAGGCAGCAGCTACTCTTCCTGGGGTTTATTATGGATCCCCATTAGTTCCTGCCAAGGCAGCAGCTACTCTTCCTGGGGTTTATTATGGATCCTCATTAGTTCCTGCCGAGGCAGCAGCTACTCTTCCTGGGGTTTATTATGGATCCCCATTAGTTCCTGCCAAGGCAGCAGCTACTCTTCCTGGGGTTTATTATGGATCCCCATTAGTTCCTGCCAAGGCAGCAGCTACTCTTCCTGGGGTTTATTATGGATCCCCATTAGTTCCTGCCAAGGCAGCAGCTACTCTTCCTGGGGTTTATTATGGATCCCCATTAGTTCCTGCCAAGGCAGCAGCTACTCTTCCTGGGGTTTATTTTGATCTGTTTTTACTGCTGCGTCCTGTTTATTTAACTGTGCATAGTCACTTTACCTACATGTAAATATTTCCTCGATTACCCTGCACATTGTCTCATTTACATTTAAGTCATTTAGCAGACGCTCTCGCTACCCCTTTTGTCTAGTTATTGCTATTTTTTGTGTTGCTTTAAAAAAAAAGTTTGTTTTTATATATTTTTTTGTGAATATTTTTGTGCTTTTAAAAAAACTATTCCTCTTTGGTGAAGGGCTTGTATGTAAGTAAGCATTTCATGGTAAGATCTACACCTGTTGTATTAATGTGACAAATAAAATGTGATTTGAATAGTCATAGCTTTATGAAGTACTGTGTGCCTCCCATCGTCTGTTGTGGACTTGGGGATTGTGAAGAGACCTCTGGTGACATGTCTTGTGGGATAGTCATGGTTGTCTGAGATGTGTGCCAGTAGTTTAAACAGACAGCTCAGTTCAACATTTCAATACCTCTTAAAAAGTAGTGATGAAGTCAATTTCTCCTGCCTTGAGCCATGAGAGATTTACATAAATATTATTAATGTTCGCTCTCCGTGTACATTTAAAGGGCCAGACATATGCTGCCTTGTTCTGGGCCAATTGTAATTTTCCTAAGTCCCTCTTTGTGGCACCTGACCACAAGACTGAACAGTAGTCCAGGTGTGACGAAACTAGGGCCTGTAGGACCTGCCTTTTTGATAGTGTTGTTAAGAAGGTAGAAACTAGGGCCTGTAGGACCTGCCTTGTTGATAGTGTTGTTAAGAAGGTAGAAACTAGGGCCTGTAGGACCTGCTTTGTTAATAGTGTTGTTAAGAAGGTAGAAACTAGAGCCTGTAGGACCTGCCTTGTTGATAGTGTTGTTAAGAAGGTAGAAACTAGGGCCTGTAGGACCTGCCTTGTTGATAGTGTTGTTAAGAAGGTAGAAACTAGGGCCTGTAGGACCTGCCTTGTTGATAGAGTTGTTATGAAGGTAGAAACTAGGGCCTGTAGGACCTGCCTTGTTGATAGTGTTGTTATGAAGGTAGAAACTAGGGCCTGTAGGACCTGCCTTGTTGATAGTGTTGTTATGAAGGTAGAAACTAGGGCCTGTAGGACCTGCCTTGTTGATAGTGTTGTTAAGAAGGTAGAAACTAGGGCCTGTAGGACCTGCCTTGTTGATAGTGTTGTTAAGAAGGTAGAAACTAGAGCCTGTAGGACCTGCCTTGTTGATAGTGTTGGTAAGAAGTGAGAAACTAGGGCCTGTAGGACCTGCCTTGTTGATAGTGTTGTTAAGAAGGTAGAAACTAGGGCCTGTAGGACCTGCCTTGTTGATAGTGTTGTTAAGAAGGTAGAAACTAGAGCCTGTAGGACCTGCCTTGTTGATAGTGCTGTTAAGAAGGCATAGCAGCGCTTTTATTATGGACAGACTTCTCCCCCATCTTAGCTACTGTTGTATCAACATGTTTTTTCGTAGTCATTTCAGTCGCTGTAGTAGCTGACGTGTATGGTGTTGAGTCATCCACATACATAGAAACACTGGCTTTACTAAGAGCTAGTGGCAGGTCATTATTAAATATAAAAAATGCATGGGGGCCTAGACAGCTGCCCTGGGGAATTCCTGACTGTATCTGGATAATGTCGGAGAGGCTTCCATTAATGAACACCCTCTGTGTTTTGTTAGACAGGTAACTCTTTATATATATAGCAGGTGATGTAACACAGATGTTTTTGTAACAACATATTATGAACAAGAGCTGTACTGAAGTCTAACAAAACAGCTTTTCATCAATTTCTCTCAGCCAATTATCAGTCATTTGTGTTGTACATATTAAATGCCCATCGCTATAAAGATGTGATCTGTTGATGATTTCATTCCTGTGTTATTTGTAAATACCCTGTTAGGTCGAGTGATAACTTGAAGAGTTTGACTTTTTTTTGTTGTTGAGTGGGCAGCTTGATGAAAGCAAGTCAATATTTACAGTTGAAGTCTGATGTTTACATACACTTAGGTTGGAGTCATTAAAACTCGTTTTTCAACCACTCCACAAATGTCTTGTTAACAAACTATAGTTTTGGTAAGTCGGTTAGAACATCTACTTTGTGCATGACAACAATTATTTACAGAAAGATTATTTATCCTATAATTCACTGTATCACAATTCCAGTGGGTCAGAAGTTTACATACTCTAAGTTGACTGTGCCTTTAAACAGCTTGGAAAATTCCAGAAAATGATGTCATGGCTTTAGAAGCTTCTGATAGGCTAATTGACAAAATTTGAGTCAATTGGAGGTGTACCTGTGGATGTATTTCAAGGCAAACTCAGTGCCTCTTTGCTTGACATCATGGGAAAATCAAAAGAAATCCGACAAGACCTCAGAAAAAATTGTAGACCTCCACAAGTCTGGTTCATCCTTGGGAGCAATTTCCAAACGCCTGAAGGTAACACGTTCATCTGTACAAACAATAGTACGCAAGTTTAAACACCATGGGACCACGCAGCCATCATACCGCTCAGGAAGGAGACGCGTTCTGTCTCCTAGAGATGAACGTACTTTGGTGCAAAAAGTGCGAATCAATCCCAGAACAACAGCAAAGGACCTGGTGAAGATGCTGGAGGAAACGGGTACAAAAGTATCTATATCCACAGTAAAACAAGTCCTATATCAACATAACCTGAAAGGCTGCCAAGCAAGGAAGAAGCCACTGCTCCAAAACCATCATAAAAAAGCCAGACTATGGTTTGCAACTGCACATGGGGACAAAGATCATACTTTTTGGAGAAATGTCCTCTGGTCTGATGAAACAAAAATAGAACTGTTTGGCCATAATGACCATCGTTATGTTTGGAGGAAAAAGGGGGAAGCTTGCAAGCCGAAGAACACCATCCCAACTGTGAAGCACTGGTGTGGCAGCATCATTCTGTGGGGGTGCTTTGCTGCAGGAGGGACTGGTGCACTTCACAAAATAGATGGCATTATGAGGTAGGAAAATGATGTGGATATATTGAAGCAACAGCTCAAGACATCAGTCAGGAAGTTAAAGCTTGGTTGCAAATGGGTCTTCCAAATGGACAATGACCCCAAGCATACTTCCAAAGTTGTGGCAAAATGGCTTAAGGACAACAAAGTCAAGGAAATGGCGTGGCCATCACAAAGCCCTGACCTCAATCCTATATAAATGTTGTGGGCATAACTGAAAAAGCGTGTGCTAGCAAGGAGGCCTACAAACCTGACTCAGTTACACCAGCTCTGTCAGGAGGAATGGGCCAAAATTCACCCACCTTCTTATGGGAAGCTTGTGGAAGACTACCTGAAACGTTTGACCAAAGTTAAACAATTTAATGGCTATGCTACCAAATACTAATTGAGTTAATGTAAACTTCTGACCCACTGAGAATGTGATGAAAGAAATAAAAGCTGAAATAAATCGTTCTCTCAACTATTATTCTGACATTTCACATTCTAAAAATAAAGTAGTGATCCTAACTGACCAAAGACAGGACATTTTTACTAGGATAAAATGTCAAAGATTGTAAAAACTGAGTTTAAATGTACTTGGCTAAGGTGTATGTAAACTTCCGACTTCAACAGTAGGTCACCCAGAAAATATACATCTCTGTTGATATCACACACATTATCAAGCATTTCACACACATTATTCATATACTGACTTTTAAACTTGTGCAAAACTCAACTATAGCAGCTTCCCACAATAATGGGCTTTAGGTGAGTCATGTGAACCTGTAGCCATATTACTTCAAACAAACAGCATCTGACACAAGATCCTCTCCAAGTTTTAAAGGGATATGACTCTGAACATATATGGCAACATCTCCACCATTGGGCATCTCTTCCTCCTTACCTCTCTCCGTCCCTCTTTCCACCCCCCCCCCTGTTCCCTCACTGTGTCTGTCTGTCCTCCTCTCTCCTCACACCCTCCCACTCACTCTCCCTCCCTCCATCCCTGCTCTCCTTTTCTATTTCTGGTAGATGGCTCCTCACATCTCACTGGAGAGGACATCTTATCCCAGCGTACATCATACAGACTACGTCCTTCAGACGGTGTCCTATATCCCATTCTAGAACCCTATATCCCATTCTGGAACCCCATATCCCAGACTAGAACACTATATCCCATTCTAGAACCCTATATCCATTCTTGAACCATATATCCCATTATAGAACCCTTTATACCAGTCTATAACCCTATATCCCATTCTAGAATCCTATATCTCAATTTAGAACTATATTTCCCAGCCTTAGAACCCTGTATGCCATTCTAGGACTGTATGTCCTAGTTTAAAACCTTGATATCCCAGCCTAGAACCACAGCCTAGCACTTTATATCCCATTCTAGAACCCTATATTCCATCCTAGAACCCTATATCCCATCCTAGAACCTTATCACAGGAGGCTGCTGAGGGGAGGACGTCTCATAGCAATGGCTGGAAATGAGTAAATGGAATGTTATCAAACATGGAAACAATGCTCCAGCCATTACTAAGAACATGTCCTCCCTAATTAAGGTGCAGCCGGGGCCTTCTGTGAACCCCCTATAGTATGACACACTGTATTGTACTGTACACACAGACACATGTGGGCGCACACTTTTAACACACACACACACACACACACACACACACACACACACACACACACACACACACACACACACACACACACACACACACACACACACACACACACACACACACACACACACACACACACACACACACACACACACACACACACACACACACACACACACACACACACACACACACACACACACACACACACAAATAAATTAAATCTCATCAGAGTGATCCTCTGTGACAGTGGTCACCAACTGGTCGATCGCGAGGCTTTCCTTAATAGATCCCCAAACATTTGTGTAGAAAAGCCAAAGATAAAGGCTTCCTTTTTATTATTGGTGTGGCACTGTTGGAGGAAGGTGCACTTGATTCAGAAGCACTGTTGGAGGAAGGTGCACTTGATTCAGAAGCACTGTTGGAGGAAGGTGCACTTGATTCAGAAGCACTGTTGGAGGAAGGTGCACTTGATTCAGAAGCACTGTTGGAGGAAGGTGCACTTGATTCAGAAGCACTGTTGGAGGAAGGTGCACTTGATTCAGAAGCACTGTTGGAGGATGGTGCACTTGATTCAGAAGCACTGTTGGGGGAAGGTGCACTTGATTCAGAAGCACTGTTGGAGGAAGGTGCACTTGATTCAGAAGCACTGTTGGAGGAAGGTGCACTTGATTCAGAAGCACTGTTGGAGGAAGGTGCACTTGATTCAGAAGCACTGTTGGAGGATGGTGCACTTGATTCAGAAGCACTGTTGGAGGAAGGTGCACTTGATTCAGAAGCACTGTTGGAGGAAGGTGCACTTGATTCAGAAGCACTGTTGGAGGAAGGTGCACTTGATTCAGAAGCCCTGCACACACCGGGTAGGCAAAGTGTCCTGCACACACCGGGTAGGCAAAGTGTCCTGCACACACCGGGTAGGCAAAGTGTCCAGCACACACCGAATAGGCAAAGTGTCCCATTGTTAACCATTTAATCTCTGGTCAGCTAGAAGACCGTGTCCTCTCTCTCTGGTCAGCTAGAAGACCGTGTCCCCTCTCTCTGGTCAGCTAGAAGACCGTTTCCCCTCTCTCTCGCTAGAAGACCATGTCCCCTCTCTCTGGTCAGCTAGAAGACCGTTTCCCCTCTCTCTCGCTAGAAGACCATGTCCCCTCTCTCTGGTCAGCTAGAAGACCGTGTCCCCTCTCTCTCGATTAAAGACAGTGTCCCCTCTCTCGATATAAGACCGTGTCCCCTCTCTCTGATCAGCTAGAAGACCGTGTCCCCTCTCTCTGGTCAGCTAGAAGACCATATCCCCTCTCTCTCGCTTAAAGACAGTGTCCCCTCTCTCTCGATATAAGACCGTGTCCCCTCTCTCTGATCAGCTAGCAGACCGTGTCCCCTCTCTCTGGTCAGCTAGAAGACCATGTCCCCTCTCTCTGGTCAGCTAGAAGACCGTGTCCTCTCTCTCTGATCAGCTAGAAGACCGTGTCCCCTCTCTCTCGCTAGAAGACCGTGTCCGCTCTCTCTGGTCAGCTAGAAGACCGTGTCCCCTCTCTCTCGCTAGAAGACCTTGTCCCCTCTCTCTGGTCAGCTAGAAGACCGTTTCCCCTCTGTCTCACTAGAAGACCGTGTCCTCTCTCTCTGGTCAGCTAGAAGACCTTGTCCCCTCTCTCTGGTCAGGTAACAGACTATGTCCCCTCTCTCTGGCCAGCTAGAAGACCGTTTCCCCTCTCTCTCGCTAGAAGACCATGTCCCCTCTCTCTGGTCAGCTAGAAGACCGTGTCCCCTCTCTCTCGATTAAAGACAGTGTCCCCTCTCTCGATATAAGACCGTGTCCCCTCTCTCTGATCAGCTAGAAGACCGTGTCCCCTCTCTCTGGTCAGCTAGAAGACCATGTCCCCTCTCTCTGGTCAGCTAGAAGACCGTGTCCTCTCTCTCTGGTCAGCTAGAAGACCATATCCCCTCTCTCTGGTCAGCTAGAAGACCGTGTCCGCTCTCTCTGGTCAGCTAGAAGACCGTGTCCCCTCTCTCTCGCTAGAAGACCTTGTCCCCTCTCTCTGGTCAGCTAGAAGACCGTTTCCCCTCTGTCTCACTAGAAGACCGTGTCTTCTCTCTCTGGTCAGCTAGAAGACCTTGTCCCCTCTCTCTGGTCAGGTAACAGACTATGTCCCCTCTCTCTCGCTAGAAGACCTTGTCCCCTCTCTCTGGTCAGCTAGTAGACCGTGTCCCCTCTCTCTGGTCAGCTAGAAGACCGTTTCCCCTCTCTCTCGCTAGAAGACCATGTCCCCTCTCTCTGGTCAGCTAGAAGACCGTGTCCCCTCTCTCTCGCTTAAAGACAGTGTCCCCTCTCTCTCGATATAAGACCGTGTCCCCTCTCTCTGATCAGCTAGAAGACCGTGTCAACCCTCTCTCTGGTCAGCTAGAAGACCATGTCCCCTCTCTCTGGTCAGCTAGAAGACCCTGTCCCCTCTCTCTCGCTTAAAGACAGTGTCCCCTCTCTCTCTCGATATAAGACCGTGTCCCCTCTCTCTGATCAGCTAGCAGACCGTGTCCCCTCTCTCTGGTCAGCTAGAAGACCATGTCCCCTCTCTCTGGTCAGCTAGAAGACCGTGTCCTCTCTCTCTGATCAGCTAGAAGACCGTGTCCCCTCTCTCTCGCTAGAAGACCGTGTCCGCTCTCTCTGGTCAGCTAGAAGACCGTGTCCCCTCTCTCTCGCTAGAAGACCGTGTCCTCTCTCTCTGGTCAGCTAGAAGACCCTGTCCCCTCTCTCTCGCTTAAAGACAGTGTCCCCTCTCTCTCGATATAAGACCGTGTCCCCTCTCTCTGATCAGCTAGCAGACCGTGTCCCCTCTCTCTGGTCAGCTAGAAGACCATGTCCCCTTTCTCTGGTCAGCTAGAAGACCGTGTCCTCTCTCTCTGATCAGCTAGAAGACCGTGTCCCCTCTCTCTCGCTTAAAGACAGTGTCCCCTCTCTCTCGATATAAGACCGTGTCCCCTCTCTCTGATCAGCTAGAAGACCGTGTCAACCCTCTCTCTGGTCAGCTAGAAGACCATGTCCCCTCTCTCTGGTCAGCTAGAAGACCCTGTCCCCTCTCTCTCGCTTAAAGACAGTGTCCCCTCTCTCTCTCGATATAAGACCGTGTCCCCTCTCTCTGATCAGCTAGCAGACCGTGTCCCCTCTCTCTGGTCAGCTAGAAGACCATGTCCCCTCTCTCTGGTCAGCTAGAAGACCGTGTCCTCTCTCTCTGATCAGCTAGAAGACCGTGTCCCCTCTCTCTCGCTAGAAGACCGTGTCCGCTCTCTCTGGTCAGCTAGAAGACCGTGTCCCCTCTCTCTCGCTAGAAGACCGTGTCCTCTCTCTCTGGTCAGCTAGAAGACCCTGTCCCCTCTCTCTCGCTTAAAGACAGTGTCCCCTCTCTCTCGATATAAGACCGTGTCCCCTCTCTCTGATCAGCTAGCAGACCGTGTCCCCTTTCTCTGGTCAGCTAGAAGACCATGTCCCCTTTCTCTGGTCAGCTAGAAGACCGTGTCCTCTCTCTCTGATCAGCTAGAAGACCGTGTCCCCTCTCTCTCGCTAGAAGACCGTGTCCGCTCTCTCTGGTCAGCTAGAAGACCGTGTCCCCTCTCTCTCGCTAGAAGACCTTGTCCCCTCTCTCTGATCAGCTAGAAGACCGTGTCCCCTCTCTCTGGTCAGCTAGAAGACCATATCCCCTCTCTCTGGTCAGCTAGAAGACCCTGTCCCCTCTCTCTCGCTTAAAGACAGTGTCCCCTCTCTCTCGATATAAGACCGTGTCCCCTCTCTCTGATCAGCTAGCAGACCGTGTCCCCTCTCTCTGGTCAGCTAGAAGACCATGTCCCCTCTCTCTGGTCAGCTAGAAGACCGTGTCCCCTCTCTCTCGCTTAAAGACAGTGTCCCCTCTCTCTCGCTAGAAGACCGTGTCCGCTCTCTCTGGTCAGCTAGAAGACCGTGTCCCCTCTCTCTCGCTAGAAGACCTTGTCCCCTCTCTCTGGTCAGCTAGAAGACCGTTTCCCCTCTGTCTCACTAGAAGACCGTGTCCTCTCTCTCTGGTCAGCTAGAAGACCTTGTCCCCTCTCTCTGGTCAGGTAACAGACTATGTCCCCTCTCTCTGGCCAGCTAGAAGACCGTTTCCCCTCTCTCTCGCTAGAAGACCATGTCCCCTCTCTCTGGTCAGCTAGAAGACCGTGTCCCCTCTCTCTCGATTAAAGACAGTGTCCCCTCTCTCGATATAAGACCGTGTCCCCTCTCTCTGATCAGCTAGAAGACCGTGTCCCCTCTCTCTGGTCAGCTAGAAGACCATATCCCCTCTCTCTGGTCAGCTAGAAGACCCTGTCCCCTCTCTCTCGCTTAAAGACAGTGTCCCCTCTCTCTCGATATAAGACCGTGTCCCCTCTCTCTGATCAGCTAGCAGACCGTGTCCCCTCTCTCTGGTCAGCTAGAAGACCATGTCCCCTCTCTCTGGTCAGCTAGAAGACCGTGTCCTCTCTCTCTGATCAGCTAGAAGACCGTGTCCCCTCTCTCTCGCTAGAAGACCGTGTCCGCTCTCTCTGGTCAGCTAGAAGACCGTGTCCCCTCTCTCTCGCTAGAAGACCTTGTCCCCTCTCTCTGGTCAGCTAGAAGACCGTTTCCCCTCTCTCTCGATATAAGACCGTGTCCCCTCTCTCTGATCAGCTAGAAGACCGTGTCAACCCTCTCTCTGGTCAGCTAGAAGACCATGTCCCCTCTCTCTGGTCAGCTAGAAGACCCTGTCCCCTCTCTCTCGCTTAAAAACAGTGTCCCCTCTCTCTCGATATAAGACTGTGTCCCCTCTCTCTGATCAGCTAGAAGAACATGTCCCCTCTCTCTGGTCAGCTAGAAGACCATATCCCCTCTCTCTGGTCAGCTAGAAGACCCTGTCCCCTCTCTCTCGCTTAAAGACAGTGTCCCCTCTCTCTCGATATAAGACCGTGTCCCCTCTCTCTGATCAGCTAGCAGACCGTGTCCCCTCTCTCTGGTCAGCTAGAAGACCATGTCCCCTCTCTCTGGTAAGCTAGAAGACCGTGTCCTCTCTCTCTGATCAGCTAGAAGACCGTGTCCCCTCTCTCTCGCTAGAAGACCGTGTCCGCTCTCTCTGGTCAGCTAGAAGACCGTTTCCCCTCTGTCTCACTAGAAGACCGTGTCCTCTCTCTCTCGCTTAAAAACAGTGTCCCCTCTCTCTCGATATAAGACTGTGTCCCCTCTCTCTGATCAGCTAGAAGAACATGTCCCCTCTCTCTGGTCAGCTAGAAGACCATATCCCCTCTCTCTGGTCAGCTAGAAGACCCTGTCCCCTCTCTCTCGCTTAAAGACAGTGTCCCCTCTCTCTCGATATAAGACCGTGTCCCCTCTCTCTGATCAGCTAGCAGACCGTGTCCCCTCTCTCTGGTCAGCTAGAAGACCATGTCCCCTCTCTCTGGTCAGCTAGAAGACCGTGTCCTCTCTCTCTGATCAGCTAGAAGACCGTGTCCCCTCTCTCTCGCTAGAAGACCGTGTCCGCTCTCTCTGGTCAGCTAGAAGACCGTGTCCCCTCTCTCTCGCTAGAAGACCTTGTCCCCTCTCTCTGGTCAGCTAGAAGACCGTTTCCCCTCTGTCTCACTAGAAGACCGTGTCCTCTCTCTCTGGTCAGCTAGAAGACCCTGTCCCCTCTCTCTAGCTTAAAGACAGTGTCCCCTCTCTCTCGATATAAGACCGTGTCCCCTCTCTCTGATCAGCTAGCAGACCGTGTCCCCTCTCTCTGGTCAGCTAGAAGACCATGTCCCCTCTCTCTGGTCAGCTAGAAGACCGTGTCCTCTCTCTCTGATCAGCTAGAAGACCGTGTCCCCTCTCTCTCGCTAGAAGACCGTGTCCGCTCTCTCTGGTCAGCTAGAAGACCGTGTCCCCTCTCTCTCGCTAGAAGACCTTGTCCCCTCTCTCTGGTCAGCTAGAAGACCGTTTCCCCTCTGTCTCACTAGAAGACCGTGTCTTCTCTCTCTGGTCAGCTAGAAGACCTTGTCCCCTCTCTCTGGTCAGGTAACAGACTATGTCCCCTCTCTCTCGCTAGAAGACCTTGTCCCCTCTCTCTGGTCAGCTAGTAGACCGTGTCCCCTCTCTCTGGTCAGCTAGAAGACCGTTTCCCCTCTCTCTCGCTAGAAGACCATGTCCCCTCTCTCTGGTCAGCTAGAAGACCGTGTCCCCTCTCTCTCGCTTAAAGACAGTGTCCCCTCTCTCTCGATATAAGACCGTGTCCCCTCTCTCTGATCAGCTAGAAGACCGTGTCAACCCTCTCTCTGGTCAGCTAGAAGACCATGTCCCCTCTCTCTGGTCAGCTAGAAGACCCTGTCCCCTCTCTCTCGCTTAAAAACAGTGTCCCCTCTCTCTCAATATAAGACTGTGTCCCCTCTCTCTGATCAGCTAGAAGAACATGTCCCCTCTCTCTGGTCAGCTAGAAGACCGTGTCCCCTCTCTCTGATCAGCTAGAAGACCGTTTCCCCTCTCTCTGGTCAGCTAGAAGACCGTTTCCCCTCTGTCTCGCTGGAAGACCATGTCCCCTCTCTCTGGTCAGCTAGAAGACCGTGTTCTCTCTCTCTGGTCAGGTAACAGACCATGTCCCCTCTCTCTCTAGCTAGTAGACCATGTCCCCTCTCTCTCTAGCTAGTAGTGTTATGCAGGTGAATGAGGACCCAAAAGCGACTTGGCGAAAACAGAGTCTTTAATCCAGTAAAGTAACTTTACAATCAAAAGGCATAATTCTACTCGTAATGACGAGAACAGACTGGAGACTTGATCAAGAACTGCAGGTTGCCTCGGGAAGGCACTTGAACGTAGCAGACTCAGACACCTGCTCACCACGCAGCATCTGAGGGAAACACGACACGACAGGGCGATACATAGACACAGCACGGTGAACAATAGACAAGGATCCGACAGGACAGGAACGGAAAACAAGGGAAGAAATAGGGACTCTAATCAGGGGAAAAGATAAGGAACAGGTGTGGGAAGACTAAATGATTGATTAGGGGAATAGGAACAGCTGGGAGCAGGAACGGAGCGATAGAGAGAAGAGAGAGAGGGAGGAAGAGAGAAAGAGGGGAACGAACCTAAAAGACCAGCAGGGGGAAAACGAACAGAGGGAAAAGCAAAATGACAAGACAAAATAAGACAAAACATGACAGTACCCCCCCACTCACCGAGCGCCTCCTGGCGCTCTCGAGGAGGAACACTGGTGGCAACGGAGGAAATCATAGAACAAAAACGGTCCAGCACGTCCCGAGAAAGAACCCAACTCCTCTCCTCAGGACCGTAACGGAAAAACGAAAAAAAAGGAAACTAGGGTACTACTCTAAAAAAAAAAATGAGACACGGGTAGAGAACTGAAAGCTTTAGAGCAAACAGGACCAAACAGGCCAGGAGAGTAACAACTAGGGACAGACTGAGACACAGCAAGGGCAGGAACAAGAACAGGAGAGATGCGATGGCAGGGAACAGACTGAGACCCAGCAAGACCAGGAGCAGAAGCAGAAAAAAAAATTACCAGACTTCTTCTGCACGCAGTCTGAACACGCAGCCACGAAACGGCGCGTGTCATGCTCCTGAGTAGGCCACCAAAACCGCTGGCGAATAGAAGCAAGCGTACCCCGAACGCCGGGATGGCCAGCTAACTTGGCAGAGTGAGCCCACTGAAGAACAGCCAGACGAGTAGAAACAGGAACGAAAAGAAGGTTACTAGGACAAGCGCGCGGCGACGCAGTGTGCGTGAGTGCTTGCTTAACCTGTCTCTCAATTCCCCAGACAGTCAACCCGACAACACGCCCAACAGGAAGGATCCCCTCGGGATCGGTAGAAGCCACAGAAGAACTAAAGAGACGGGATAAAGCATGAGGCTTGGTGTTCTTAGTACCCGGGCAAAAAGAAATAATGAACTCGAAACGAGCGAAAAACAACGCCCAACGAGCATGACGCGCATTAAGTCGTTTGGCAGAACGGATGTACTCAAGGTTCCTTTGGTCAGTCCAAACGACAAAAGGAACGGTCGCCCCCCTCCAACCACTGTCGCCATTTGCCTAGGGCTAAATGGATGGCGAGCAGTTCGCGGTTAGCCACATCATAGTTACGTTCCGACGGTGACAGGCGATGAGAAAAATACGCACAAGGGTGGACCCCATCGTCAGTATCGGAGCGCTGGGACAGAATGGCTCCCACGCCCACCCCCGACGCGTCAACCTCAACAATAAACGGTTTAGTGACGTCAGGTGCAACAAGGATAGGAGCGGATGCAAAACGCTTCTTGAAGAGAACAGGACAACAATCATACGACCGGTGAGGAGGAAGGGAGTTGGTTCTGGACCGACTGAAGACCGTGCGCAGACCATGATACTCCTCCGGCACTCCTGTCAAATCACCAGGTTCCTCCTGAGAAGAGGGGACAGAACAAACAGGAGAAATAGCAGACATTAAACACTTCACATGACAAGAAACGTTCCAGGAAAGGATAGAATTACTAGACCAATCAAAAGAAGGATTATGACACACTAGCCAGGGATGACCCAAAACAACAGGTGTAAAAGGTGAACAAAAAATCAAAAAAGAAATGGTCTCACTATGGTTACCAGATACAGTGAGGGTTAAAGGTAGTGTTTCATATAATATACTGGGGAGAGGACTACCATCCAAGGCAAACATGATCGTGGGCTCCCCTAACTGTCTGAGAGGAATGTCATGTTCCCGCGCCCAGGCTTCGTCCATAAAACAGCCCTCTGCCCCAGAGTCTATTAATGCACTGCAGGAAGCTGCCGATCCGGTCCAGCGTAGATGGACCGGTAAGGTAGTACATGTACTTGACGGAGAGGACCGTCTAGTAGCGCTTATCAGTCGCCCTCCGCTTACTGATGAGCTCTGGCCTTTAACTGGACATGAAATGACAAAATGACCAGCGGAACCGCAATAGAGACAGAGGCGGTTGGTGATTCTCCGTTCCCTCTCCTTAGTCGAGATGCGAATACCCCCAGCTGCATGGGCTCAACACCTGAGTCAGTGGGGAAAGACGGTAGTGTCGGAGAGAGGGGAGACACAGTTAACGCGAGCTCTCTTCTATGAGCTCGGTGACGAAGATCTACCCGTCGTTCAATGCGAATAGCGAGTTCAATCAAAGAATCCACGCTGGATGGAACCTCCCGAGAGAGAATCTCATCCTTAACCTTAGCGTGGAGTCCCTCCAGAAAACGAGCGAGCAACGCCTGCTCGTTCCAGTTACTGGAGGCAGCAAGAGTGCGAAACTCTATAGAGTAATCCGTTATGGATCGATTACCTTGACATAGGGAAGACAGGGACCAGGAAGCTTCTTTCCCAAAAACTGAGCGATCAAAAACCCTTATCATCTCCTCTTTAAAGTTCAGATAATTGTTAGTACACTCAGCGCTTGCCTCCCAGATAGCTGTGCCCCACTGCCGAGCCCGACCAGTAAGGAGTGATATGACGTAGGCAATCCGAGCTCTCTCTCTTGAGTATGTGTTGGGTTGGAGAGAGAACACTATATCACACTGGGTGAGAAAGGAGCGGCACTCAGTGGGCTGCCCAGAATAACATGGTGGGTTATTAACCCTAGGTTCCGGAGGCTCGGAAGAACCGGAAGTAGCTGGTGACACGAGACGAAGACTCTGATACTGTCCTGAGAGGTCGGAGACCTGAGCGGCCAGGGTTTCAACGGCATGCCGAGCAGCAGACAATTCCTGCTCGTGTCTGCCGAGCATCGCTCCCTGGAACTCGAGAGTAGAGTAGAGAGAATCCATAGTCGCTGGGTCCATTCTTGGTCGGATCCTTCTGTTATGCAGGTGAATGAGGACCCAAAAGCGACTTGGCGAAAACAGAGTCTTTAATCCAGTAAAGTAACTTTACAATCAAAAGGCATAATTCTACTCGTAATGACGAGAACAGACTGGAGACTTGATCAAGAACTGCAGGTTGCCTCGGGAAGGCACTTGAACGTAGCAGACTCAGACACCTGCTCACCACGCAGCATCTGAGGGAAACACGACACGACAGGGCGATACATAGACACAGCACGGTGAACAATAGACAAGGATCCGACAGGACAGGAACGGAAAACAAGGGAAGAAATAGGGACTCTAATCAGGGGAAAAGATAAGGAACAGGTGTGGGAAGACTAAATAATTGATTAGGGGAATAGGAACAGCTGGGAGCAGGAACGGAGCGATAGAGAGAAGAGAGAGAGGGAGGAAGAGGGGAACGAACCTAAAAAGACCAGCAGGGGGAAAACGAACAGAGGGAAAAGCAAAATGACAAGACAAAATAAGACAAAACATGACAAGTAGACCGTGTCCCCTCTCTCTCTAGCTAGTAGACCGTGTCCCCTCTCTCTGGTCAGGTAACAGACATTGTCCCCTCTCTCTCTAGCTAGTAGACCGTGTCCCCTCTCTCTCTAGCTAGTAGACCGTGTCCCCTCTCTCTCTAGCTAGTAGACCGTGTCCCCTCTCTCTCTAGCTAGTAGACCGTGTCCCCTCTCTCTGGTCAGGTAACAGACCGTGTCCCCTCTCTCTCTAGCTAGTAGACCGTGTCCCCTCTCTCTCTAGCTAGTAGACCGTGTCCCCTCTCTCTGGTCAGGTAACAGACCGTGTCCCCTCTCTCTCTAGCTAGTAGACCGTGTCCCCTCTCTCTCTAGCTAGTAGACCGTGTCCCCTCTCTCTCTAGCTAGTAGACCATGTCCCCTCTCTCTCTAGCAAGAAGAACGTGTCCCCTCTCTCTGGTCAGGTAACAGACAGTGTCCCCTCTCTCTCTAGCTAGTAGACCGTGTCCCCTCTCTCTGGTCAGGTAACAGACCGTGTCCCCTCTCTCTCTAGCTAGTAGACCGTGTCCCCTCTCTCTCTAGCTAGTAGACCGTGTCCCCTCTCTCTCTAGCTAGTAGACCGTGTCCCCTCTCGCTGGTCAGGTAACAGACTGTGTCCCCTCTCTCTCTAGCTAGTAGACTGTGTCCCCTCTCTCTAGCTAGTAGACTGTGTCCCCTCTCTCTAGCTAGTAGACTGTGTCCCCTCTCTCTAGCTAGTAGACCGTGTCCCCCCTCTCTGGTCAGGTAACAGACAGTGTCCCCTCTCTCTCTAGCTAGTAGACCGTGTCCCCCCTCTCTCTAGCTAGTAGACCGTGTCCCCTCTCTCTGGTCAGGTAACAGACTGTGTCCCCTCTCTCTAGCTAGTAGACTGTGTCCCCTCTCTCACTAGCTAGTAGACCGTGTCCCCTCTCTCTGGTCAGGTAACAGACTGTGTCCCCTCTCTCTAGCTAGTAGACTGTGTCCCCTCTCTCTCTAGCTAGTAGACCGTGTCCCCTCTCTCTGGTCAGGTAACAGACCGTGTCCCCTCTCTCTCTAGCTAGTAGACTGTGTCCCCTCTCTCTAGCTAGTAGACCGTGTCTCCTCTCTCTGGTCAGGTAACAGACCGTGTCCCCTCTCTCTGGTCAGGTAACAGACCGTGTCCCCTCTCTCTCTTGCTAGAAGACCGTGTCCCCTCTCTCTGGTCAGGTAACAGACCGTGTCCCCTCTCTCTCTAGCTAGAAGACCGTGTCCCCTCTCTCTGGTCAGGTAACAGACCGTGTCCCCTCTCTCTGGTCAGCTAGAAGACCGTGTCCCCTCTCTCTCTAGCTAGTAGACCGTGTCCCCTCTCTCTCTAGCTAGTAGACCGTGTCCCCCCTCTCTCTAGCTAGTAGACCGTGTCCCCTCTCTCTGGTCAGGTAACAGACCGTGTCCCCTCTCTCTCTAGCTAGTAGACCGTGTCCCCTCTCTCTCTAGCTAGTAGACCGTGTCCCCCCTCTCTCTAGCTAGAAGACCGTGTCCCCTCTCTCTGGTCAGGTAACAGACCGTGTCCCCTCTCTCTCTAGCTAGTAGACCGTGTCCCCTCTCTCTGGTCAGGTAACAGACCGTGTCCCCTCTCTCTCTAGCTAGTAGACCGTGTCCCCTCTCTCTCTAGCTAGTAGACCGTGTCCCCTCTCTCTCTAGCTAGTAGACCGTGTCCCCTCTCTCTGGTCAGGTAACAGACCGTGTCCCCTCTCTCTCTAGCTAGTAGACCGTGTCTCCTCTCTCTCTAGCTAGTAGACCGTGTCCCCTCTCTCTGGTCACGTAACAAACCGTGTCCCCTCTCTCTCTAGCTAGTAGACCGTGTCCCCTCTCTCTCTAGCTAGTAGACCGTGTCCCCTCTCTCTCTAGCTAGTAGACCGTGTCCCCTCTCTCTGGTCAGGTAACAGACTGTGTCCCCTCTCTCTAGCTAGTAGACCGTGTCCCCTCTCTCTCTAGCTAGTAGACCGTGTCCCCTCTCTCTGGTCAGGTAACAGACCGTGTCCCCTCTCTCTCTAGCTAGAAGACCGTGTCCCCTCTCTCTGGTCAGGTAACAGACCGTGTCCCCTCTCTCTCTAGCTAGTAGACCGTGTCCCCCTTCTCTCTAGCTAGTAGACCGTGTCCCCTCTCTCTCTAGCTAGTAGACCGTGTCCCCTCTCTAACTAGCTAGTAGACCGTGTCCCCTCTCTCTGGTCAGGTAACAGACTGTGTCCCCTCTCTCTAGCTAGTAGACCGTGTCCCCTCTCTCACTAGCTAGTAGACCGTGTCCCCTCTCTCTGGTCAGGTAACAGACTGTGTCCCCTCTCTCTAGACCGTGTCCCCTCTCTCTAGCTAGTCCCCTCTCTCACTAGCTAGTAGACCGTGTCCCCTCTCTCTGGTCAGGTAACAGACTGTGTCCCCTCTCTCTAGCTAGTAGACCGTGTCCCCTCTCTCACTAGCTAGTAGACCGTGTCCCCTCTCTCTGGTCAGGTAACAGACTGTGTCCCCTCTCTCTAGCTACTAGCTAGCTAGACCGTGTCCCCCGTCTCTCTGGTCAGGTAACAGACTGTGTCCCCTCTCTCTAGCTAGTAGACCGTGTCCCCTCTCTCTCTAGCTAGTAGACCGTGTCCCCTCTCTCTCTAGCTAGTAGACCGTGTCCCCTCTCTCTGGTCAGGTAACAGACTGTGTCCCCTCTCTCTAGCTAGTAGACTGTGTCCCCTCTCTCTCTAGCTAGTAGACCGTGTCCCCTCTCTCTGGTCAGGTAACAGACCGTGTCCCCTCTCTCTCTAGCTAGTAGACTGTGTCCCCTCTCTCTAGCTAGTAGACCGTGTCTCCTCTCTCTGGTCAGGTAACAGACCGTGTCCCCTCTCTCTGGTCAGGTAACAGACCGTGTCCCCTCTCTCTCTAGCTAGAAGACCGTGTCCCCTCTCTCTGGTCAGGTAACAGACCGTGTCCCCTCTCTCTCTAGCTAGTAGACCGTGTCCCCTCTCTCTGGTCAGGTAACAGACCGTGTCCCCTCTCTCTCTAGCTAGTAGACCGTGTCTCCTCTCTCTCTAGCTAGTAGACCGTGTCCCCTCTCTCTGGTCACGTAACAAACCGTGTCCCCTCTCTCTCTAGCTAGTAGACCGTGTCCCCTCTCTCTCTAGCTAGTAGACCGTGTCCCCTCTCTCTCTAGCTAGTAGACCGTGTCCCCTCTCTCTGGTCAGGTAACAGACTGTGTCCCCTCTCTCTAGCTAGTAGACCGTGTCCCCTCTCTCTCTAGCTAGTAGACCGTGTCCCCTCTCTCTGGTCAGGTAACAGACCGTGTCCCCTCTCTCTCTAGCTAGAAGACCGTGTCCCCTCTCTCTGGTCAGGTAACAGACCGTGTCCCCTCTCTCTCTAGCTAGTAGACCGTGTCCCCCTTCTCTCTAGCTAGTAGACCGTGTCCCCTCTCTCTCTAGCTAGTAGACCGTGTCCCCTCTCTAACTAGCTAGTAGACCGTGTCCCCTCTCTCTGGTCAGGTAACAGACTGTGTCCCCTCTCTCTAGCTAGTAGACCGTGTCCCCTCTCTCACTAGCTAGTAGACCGTGTCCCCTCTCTCTGGTCAGGTAACAGACTGTGTCCCCTCTCTCTAGCTAGTAGACCGTGTCCCCTCTCTCTCTAGCTAGTAGACCGTGTCCCCTCTCTCACTAGCTAGTAGACCGTGTCCCCTCTCTCTGGTCAGGTAACAGACTGTGTCCCCTCTCTCTAGCTAGTAGACCGTGTCCCCTCTCTCTCTAGCTAGTAGACCGTGTCCCCTCTCTCTCTAGCTAGTAGACCGTGTCCCCTCTCTCTGGTCAGGTAACAGACTGTGTCCCCTCTCTCTAGCTAGTAGACTGTGTCCCCTCTCTCTCTAGCTAGTAGACCGTGTCCCCTCTCTCTGGTCAGGTAACAGACCGTGTCCCCTCTCTCTCTAGCTAGTAGACTGTGTCCCCTCTCTCTAGCTAGTAGACCGTGTCTCCTCTCTCTGGTCAGGTAACAGACCGTGTCCCCTCTCTCTGGTCAGGTAACAGACCGTGTCCCCTCTCTCTCTAGCTAGAAGACCGTGTCCCCTCTCTCTGGTCAGGTAACAGACCGTGTCCCCTCTCTCTCTAGCTAGAAGACCGTGTCCCCTCTCTCTGGTCAGGTAACAGACCGTGTCCCCTCTCTCTGGTCAGCTAGAAGACCGTGTCCCCTCTCTCTCTAGCTAGTAGACCGTGTCCCCTCTCTCTCTAGCTAGTAGACCGTGTCCCCTCTCTCTCTAGCTAGTAGACCGTGTCCCCCCTCTCTCTAGCTAGTAGACCGTGTCCCCTCTCTCTGGTCAGGTAACAGACCGTGTCCCCTCTCTCTCTAGCTAGTAGACCGTGTCCCCTCTCTCTGGTCAGGTAACAGACCGTGTCCCCTCTCTCTCTAGCTAGTAGACCGTGTCCCCTCTCTCTCTAGCTAGTAGACCATGTCCCCTCTCTCTCTAGCTAGTAGACCGTGTCCCCTCTCTCTGGTCAGGTAACAGACCGTGTCCCCTCTCTCTAGCTAGTAGACCGTGTCTCCTCTTTCTCTAGCTAGTAGACCGTGTCCCCTCTCTCTGGTCACATAACAAACCGTGTCCCCTCTCTCTCTAGCTAGTAGACCGTGTCCCCTCTCTCTCTAGTTAGTAGACCGTGTCCCCTCTCTCTCTAGCTAGTAGACCGTGTCCCCTCTCTCTGGTCAGGTAACAGACTGTGTCCCCTCTCTCTAGCTAGTAGACCGTGTCCCCTCTCTCTCTAGCTAGTAGACCGTGTCTCCTCTTTCTCTAGCTAGTAGACCGTGTCCCCTCTCTCTGGTCACATAACAAACCGTGTCCCCTCTCTCTCTAGCTAGTAGACCGTGTCCCCTCTCTCTCTAGCTAGTAGACCGTGTCCCCTCTCTCTCTAGCTAGCTAGAGACCGTGTCCCCTCTCTCTGGTCACATAGAGCTAGTAGACCGTGTCCCCTCTCTAGCTAGTAGACCGTGTCCCCTCTCTCTGGTAGACTAGCTAGACCGTGTCCCCTCTCTCTCTAGCTAGTAGACCGTGTCTCCTCTTTCTCTAGCTAGTCCGTGTCCCCTCTCTCTGGTCAGGTAACAGACCGTGTCCCCTCTCTCTCTAGCTAGTAGACCGTGTCCCCTCTCTCTCTAGCTAGTAGACCGTGTCCCCTCTCTCTCTAGCTAGTAGACCGTGTCCCCTCTCTCTGGTCAGGTAACAGACCGTGTCCCCTCTCTCTCTAGCTAGAAGACCGTGTCCCCTCTCTCTGGTCAGCTAGAAGACCGTGTCCCCTCTCTCTGGTCAGCTAGAAGACCGTGTCCCCTCTCTCTGGTCAGCTAGAAGACCGTGTCCCCTCTCTCTGGTCAGCTAGAAGACCATGTCCCCTCTCTCTGGTCAGGTAACAGACCGTGTCCCCTCTCTCTAGCTAGTAGACCGTGTCCCCTCTCTCTGGTCAGGTAACAGGCCGTGTCCCCTCTCTCTGGTCAGGTAACAGACCGTGTCCCCTCTCTCTCTAGCTAGAAGACCGTGTCCCCTCTCTCTCTAGCTAGAAGACCGTGTCCCCTCTCTCTGGTCAGGTAACAGACCATGTCCCCTCTCTCTGGTCAGCTATAAGACCGTGTCCCCTCTCTCTGGTCAGCTAGAAGACCGTGTCCCCTCTCTCTGGTCAGGTAACAGACCATGTCCCCTCTCTATGATCAGCTAGAAGACCGTGTCCCCTCTCTCTGGTCAGGTAACAGACCGTGTCCCCTCTCTATGATCAGCTAGAAGACCGTGTCCCCTCTCTCTGGTCAGGTAACAGACCGTGTCCCCTCTCTATGATCAGCTAGAAGACCGTGTCCCCTCTCTCTGGTCAGGTAACAGACCGTGTCCCCTCTCTCTCTAGCTAGTAGACCGTGTCTCCTCTCTCTGGTCTGGTAACAGACTGTGTCCCCTCTCTCTCTAGCTAGAAGACCGTGTCCCCTCTCTCTCTAGCTAGTAGACCGTGTCTCCTCTCCCTGGTCTGGTAACAGACCGTGTCCCCTCTCTCTCTAGCTAGAAGACCGTGTCCCCTCTCTCTGGTCAGCTAGAAGACCGTGTCCCCTCTCTCTGGTCAGCTAGAAGACCGTGTCCCCTCTCTCTGGTCAGCTAGAAGACCGTGTCCCCTCTCTCTGGTCAGCTAGAAGACCGTGTCCCCTCTCTCTGGTCAGCTAGAAGACCGTGTCCCCTCTCTCTGGTCAGGTAACAGGCCGTGTCCCCTCTCTCTCGCTAGAAGACCGTTTCCCCTCTCTCTGGTCAGGTAACAGACCATGTCCCCTCTCTCTGGTCAGCTAGAAGACCGTGTCCCCTCTCTCTGGTCAGCTAGAAGACCGTGTCCCCTCTATCTGGTCAGGTAACAGACCGTGTCCCCTCTCTCTCTAGCTAGTAGACCATGTCCCATCTCTCTCTAGCTAGTAGACCGTGTCCCCTCTCTCTCTAGCTAGTAGACCGTGTCCCCTCTCTCTGGTCAGGTAACAGACCGTGTCCCCTCTCTCTCTAGCTAGTAGACCGTGTCCCCTCTCTCTCTAGTTAGTAGACCGTGTCCCCTCTCTCTCTAGCTAGAAGACCGTGTCCCCTCTCTCTGGTCAGGTAACAGACCGTGTTCCCTCTCTCTCTAGCTAGTAGACCGTGTCCCCTCTCTCTCTAGCTAGTAGACCGTGTCCCCTCTCTCTCTAGCTAGAAGACCGTGTCCCCTCTCTCTCTAGCTAGTAGACCGTGTCCCCTCTCTCTCTAGCTAGTAGACCGTGTCCCCTCTCTCTGGTCAGGTAACAGACCGTGTCCCCTCTCTCTCTAGCTAGTAGACCGTGTCCCCTCTCTCTCTAGCTAGTAGACCGTGTCCCCTCTCTCTCTAGCTAGTAGACCGTGTCCCCTCTCTCTGGTCAGGTAACAGACCGTGTCCCCTCTCTCTCTAGCTAGTAGACCGTGTCTCCTCTCTCTCTAGCTAGTAGACCGTGTCCCCTCTCTCTGGTCACGTAACAAACCGTGTCCCCTCTCTCTCTAGCTAGTAGACCGTGTCCCCTCTCTCTCTAGCTAGTAGACCGTGTCCCCTCTCTCTGGTCAGGTAACAGACTGTGTCCCCTCTCTCTAGCTAGTAGACCGTGTCCCCTCTCTCTCTAGCTAGTAGACCGTGTCCCCTCTCTCTGGTCAGGTAACAGACCGTGTCCCCTCTCTCTCTAGCTAGTAGACCGTGTCCCCTCTCTCTGGTCAGGTAACAGACCGTGTCCCCTCTCTCTCTAGCTAGTAGACCGTGTCCCCCTTCTCTCTAGCTAGTAGACCGTGTCCCCTCTCTCTCTAGCTAGTAGACCGTGTCCCCTCTCTAACTAGCTAGTAGACCGTGTCCCCTCTCTCTGGTCAGGTAACAGACTGTGTCCCCTCTCTCTAGCTAGTAGACCGTGTCCCCTCTCTCACTAGCTAGTAGACCGTGTCCCCTCTCTCTGGTCAGGTAACAGACTGTGTCCCCTCTCTCTAGCTAGTAGACCGTGTCCCCTCTCTCTCTAGCTAGTAGACCGTGTCCCCTCTCTCACTAGCTAGTAGACCGTGTCCCCTCTCTCTGGTCAGGTAACAGACTGTGTCCCCTCTCTCTAGCTAGTAGACCGTGTCCCCTCTCTCTCTAGCTAGTAGACCGTGTCCCCTCTCTCTCTAGCTAGTAGACCGTGTCCCCTCTCTCTGGTCAGGTAACAGACCGTGTCCCCTCTCTCTCTAGCTAGTAGACTGTGTCCCCTCTCTCTAGCTAGTAGACCGTGTCTCCTCTCTCTGGTCAGGTAACAGACCGTGTCCCCTCTCTCTGGTCAGGTAACAGACCGTGTCCCCTCTCTCTGGTCAGGTAACAGACCGTGTCCCCTCTCTCTCTAGCTAGAAGACCGTGTCCCCTCTCTCTGGTCAGGTAACAGACCGTGTCCCCTCTCTCTCTAGCTAGAAGACCGTGTCCCCTCTCTCTGGTCAGGTAACAGACCGTGTCCCCTCTCTCTGGTCAGCTAGAAGACCGTGTCCCCTCTCTCTCTAGCTAGTAGACCGTGTCCCCTCTCTCTCTAGCTAGTAGACCGTGTCCCCTCTCTCTCTAGCTAGTAGACCGTGTCCCCCCTCTCTCTAGCTAGTAGACCGTGTCCCCTCTCTCTGGTCAGGTAACAGACCGTGTCCCCTCTCTCTAGCTAGTAGACCGTGTCCCCTCTCTCTGGTCAGGTAACAGACCGTGTCCCCTCTCTCTCTAGCTAGTAGACCGTGTCCCCTCTCTCTCTAGCTAGTAGACCATGTCCCCTCTCTCTCTAGCTAGTAGACCGTGTCCCCTCTCTCTGGTCAGGTAACAGACCGTGTCCCCTCTCTCTAGCTAGTAGACCGTGTCTCCTCTTTCTCTAGCTAGTAGACCGTGTCCCCTCTCTCTGGTCACATAACAAACCGTGTCCCCTCTCTCTCTAGCTAGTAGACCGTGTCCCCTCTCTCTCTAGCTAGTAGACCGTGTCCCCTCTCTCTCTAGCTAGTAGACCGTGTCCCCTCTCTCTGGTCAGGTAACAGACTGTGTCCCCTCTCTCTAGCTAGTAGACCGTGTCCCCTCTCTCTCTAGCTAGTAGACCGTGTCCCCTCTCTCTGGTCAGGTAACAGACCGTGTCCCCTCTCTCTCTAGCTAGAAGACCGTGTCCCCTCTCTCTGGTCAGCTAGAAGACCGTGTCCCCTCTCTCTGGTCAGCTAGAAGACCGTGTCCCCTCTCTCTGGTCAGCTAGAAGACCGTGTCCCCTCTCTCTGGTCAGCTAGAAGACCATGTCCCCTCTCTCTGGTCAGGTAACAGACCGTGTCCCCTCTCTCTAGCTAGTAGACCGTGTCCCCTCTCTCTGGTCAGGTAACAGGCCGTGTCCCCTCTCTCTGGTCAGGTAACAGACCGTGTCCCCTCTCTCTCTAGCTAGAAGACCGTGTCCCCTCTCTCTCTAGCTAGAAGACCGTGTCCCCTCTCTCTGGTCAGCTAGAAGACCGTGTCCCCTCTCTCTGGTCAGCTAACAGACCATGTCCCCTCTCTCTGGTCAGGTAACAGACCGTGTCCCCTCTCTCTGGTCTAGCTAGTAGACCGTGTCCCCTCTCTCTGGTCAGCTAACAGACCGTGTCCCCTCTCTCTGATAGCTAGTCCGTGTCCCCTCTCTCTGGTCAGGTAACAGACCGTGTCCCCTCTCTATCTCAGCTAGAAGACCGTGTCCCCTCTCTCTGGTCAGCTAGTAGACCGTGTCCCCTCTCTCTCAGCTAGTAGACCGTGTCCCCTCTCTCTGGTCAGGTAACAGACCGTGTCCCCTCTCTCTAGCTAGTAGACCGTGTCCTAGCTAGTAGACCGTGTCCCCTCTCTCTGGTCTGGTAGCAGACCGTGTCCCCTCTCTCTCTAGCTAGTAGACCGTGTCCCCTCTCTCTGGTCAGGTAACAGACCGTGTCCCCTCTGGTCTAGCTAGTAGACCGTGTCCCCTCTCTCTCTAGCTAGTAGACCGACCGTGTCCCCTCTCTCTGGTCAGCTAGTAGACCGTGTCCCCTCTCTCTAGCTAGAGACCGTGTCCCCTCTCTCTGGTAGCTAGAGACCGTGTCCCCTCTCTCTGGTCTAGCTAGTAGACCGTGTCCCCTCTCTCTGGTCAGGTAACAGACCGTGTCCCCTCTCTCTGGTCAGCTAGCTAGACCGTGTCCCCTCTCTCTGGTCAGGTAACAGACTGACCCCCTCTCTCTAGCTAGTCCCCCTCTCTCTCTAGCTAGTAGACCGTGTCCCCTCTCTCTGGTCAGGTCCCCTCTCAGACCATGTCCCCTCTCTCTAGCTAGTAGACCGTGTCCCCTCTCTCTCTCTCTCTAGCTAGTAGACCGTGTCCCCTCTCTCTGGTCAGGTAACAGACCGTGTCCCCTCTCTCTCTAGCTAGTAGACCGTGTCCCCTCTCTCTAGCTAGTAGACCGTGTCCCCTCTCTCTGGTCAGGTAACAGACCGTGTCCCCTCTCTGGTCAGGTAACAGACCGTGTCCCCTCTGGTCAGGTAACAGACCGTGTCCCCTCTCTCTCTCTCTAGGTAACCAGAAGACCGTGTCCCCTCTCTAGCTAGAAGACCGTGTCCCCTCTCTCTGGTCAGGTAACAGACCAAGTGTTCCCTCTCTCTCTAGCTAGAAGACCGTGTCCCCTCTCTCTGGTCAGGTAACAGACCGTGTCCCCTCTCTCTGGTCAGCTAGAAGACCGTGTCCCCTCTCTCTAGCTAGTAGACCGTGTCCCCTCTCTCTAGCTAGTAGACCGTGTCCCCTCTCTCTCTAGCTAGTAGACCGTGTCCCCCTCTCTCTAGCTAGTAGACCGTGTCCCCTCTCTCTGGTCAGGTAACAGACCGTGTCCCCTCTCTCTAGCTCAGACCGTGTCCCCTCTCTCTGGTCAGGTAACAGACCGTGTCCCCTCTCTCTCTAGCTAGAGACCGTGTCCCTCTCTAGCTAGTGGGAGACCATGTCCCCTCTCTCTTAGCTAGTAGACCGTGTCCCCTCTCTCTGGTCAGGTAACAGACCGTGTCCCTCTCTCTAGCTAGTGATTGACCGTGTCTCCTCTTTCTCTAGCTAGTAGACCGTCCCCTCTCTCTGGTCACATAACAAACCGTGTCCCCCTCTCTCTTCTCAGCTAGTAGACCGTGTCCCTCTCTCTCTAGCTAGTGAGGAGGGAAGCCCAGACTCTCTTCTGCTAGAGACCGTGTCCCCTCTCTCTGGTCAGGTAACAGACCGTGTCCCCTCTCTCTCTAGCTAGAAGACCGTGTCCCCTCTCTCTGGTCAGCTAGAAGACCGTGTCCCCTCTCTCTGGTCAGGTAGAAGACCGTGTCCCCGTCTCTCTGGTCAGCTAGAAGACCGTGTCCCCTCTCTCTGGTCAGCTAGAAGACCATGTCCCCCTGGTCTGGTCAGGTAACAGACCGTGTCCCCTCTCTCTAGCTAGTAGACCGTGTCCCCTCTCTCTGGTCAGGTAACAGGCCGTGTCCCCTCTCTCTGGTCAGGTAACAGACCGTGTCCCCTCTCTCTCTAGCTAGAAGACCGTGTCCCCTCTCTCTCTAGCTAGAAGACCGTGTCCCCTCTCTCTGGTCAGCTATAAGACCGTGTCCCCTCTCTCTGGTCAGCTAGAAGACCGTGTCCCCTCTCTCTGGTCAGGTAACAGACCATGTCCCCTCTCTATGATCAGCTAGAAGACCGTGTCCCCTCTCTCTGGTCAGGTAACAGACCGTGTCCCCTCTCTATGATCAGCTAGAAGACCGTGTCCCCTCTCTCTGGTCAGGTAACAGACCGTGTCCCCTCTCTATGATCAGCTAGAAGACCGTGTCCCCTCTCTCTGGTCAGGTAACAGACCGTGTCCCCTCTCTCTCTAGCTAGTAGACCGTGTCTCCTCTCTCTGGTCTGGTAACAGACTGTGTCCCCTCTCTCTCTAGCTAGAAGACCGTGTCCCCTCTCTCTCTAGCAGAGGAGGAGACCGTGTCCCCTCTCCTGGTCTGGTAACAGACCGTGTCCCCCCTCTCTCTGGTCTGGCTAACAGACCGTGTCCCCTCTCTCTCTCAGCTAGAAGACCGTGTCCCCTCTCTCTGGTCAGCTAGAAGACCGTGTCCCCTCTCTCTGGTCAGCTAGAAGACCGTGTCCCCTCTCTCTGGTCAGCTAGAAGACCGTGTCCCCTCTCTGGTCAGCTAGAAGACCGTGTCCCCTCTCTCTGGTCAGCTAGAAGACCGTGTCCCTCTCTCTGGTCAGGTAACAGGCCGTGTCCCCTCTCTCTCGCTAGAAGACCGTTTCCCCTCTCTCTGGTCAGGTAACAGACCATGTCCCCTCTCTCTGGTCAGCTAGAAGACCGTGTCCCCTCTCTCTGGTCAGCTAGAAGACCGTGTCCCCTCTATCTGGTCAGGTAACAGACCGTGTCCCCTCTCTCTCTAGCTAGTAGACCATGTCCCATCTCTCTCTAGCTAGTAGACTCGTGTCCCCTCTCTCTCTAGCTAGTAGACCGTGTCCCCTCTCTCTGGTCAGGTAACAGACCGTGTCCCCTCTCTCTGTAGCTAGTAGACCGTGTCCCCTCTCTCTCTAGTTAGTAGACCGTGTCCCCTCTCTCTCTAGCTAGAAGACCGTGTCCCCTCTCTCTGGTCAGGTAACAGACCGTGTTCCCTCTCTCTCTAGCTAGTAGACCGTGTCCCCTCTCTCTCTAGCTAGTAGACCGTGTCCCCTCTCTCTCTAGCTAGAAGACCGTGTCCCCTCTCTCTAGCTAGTAGACCGTGTCCCCTCTCTCTCTAGCTAGTAGACCGTGTCCCCTCTCTCTCTAGCTAGTAGACCGTGTCCCCTCTCTCTGGCTAGTCTCACTGGAGCCACAGTCGTAACAGTTGTTCTAACTGAAGTGAGCTTTTGTCCTTGTGTTTCTTCGTCTATTTACATTGTTCGCAAGCTAGACGACACATCAGCTACTCGTCAGATTCTAGTATCTCACGGGCATGCACGTTGACTTGGCTCAAGTTTCCCTCGTTGCCACGGTAACCTGAACACTTGTCTTATCTGTGCTATTTTATTTAAAATACTCACTTCATCATTTAAAAAATAAATAAAAAACAAACTTTTGAGCAATATACCACGTTACTTGTTACTAGTAATTGCCTGTATTGCTTTAGAAACATTACACAGGTCATCTGTTTTTGTATGTTGGTGCAATCATGGCACAAAACATTGTTTTGGCTGGTAAATCAATCTGAGTGGCTGGTAGATTTGATTAATCTACCTGCCACGGTGGCTGGTGGACCAACAAGACCAGGCATATAGCCAATATGCTGTAATAATGTATTAGACCAGGCATATAGACAATATGCTGTAATAATGTATTAGACCAGGCATATAGACAATATGCTGTAATAATGTATTAAACCAGGCATATAGACAACATGCTGTGATAATGTATTAGACCTACTGAACTGTTTTATTAGGGTAATGCTACATTTTTTAAGTCATGTTTAAAATATGATTTGCGCGTTAGATCTTGGCTTGCTTTTCAACTGAGAAAGTGATCTTTACTGAGAAAAGGTTGGCGACTGCTGTCAAAGACATTGTGGTCAAGGACAGTGAACAGAGAGAGTGGGGAGGAGGCGAGAGCGAGAGGGAGGGAGGTGGAGAGGGAAGAAGAAAGATGAGAGACAGCGAGAACGATAAGGTGGAAGGGCAGAGAGGAAGGAGGGAAGAGGAGGAGTAGAGAGGGAGGAGGAGGAGAGAGGAGGGGTAAAGAGGGATGAGAGAGGAGAGAGGAGGATTAGAGAGGAAGGAGGAGGAGAGGAGGAGTAGAGAAGGGGGAGAGAGGAGAGAGGGAGGAGGAGGAGAGGGAGGAGGAGGAGAGAGGAGGGGTAGAGAGGGAGGAGGGGGAGAGAGGAGGAGTAGAGAGGAGGAGTAGAGAGGGAGGAGGAGGAGAGAGGAGGAGTAGAGAGGGAGGAGGAGAGAGGAGGGGTAGAGAGGGATGAGAGAGGAGAGAGGAGGATTAGAGAGGGAGGAGGAGAGACGAGGAGGAGAGAGAAGGAGTAGAGGGAGGAGGAGAGAGGAGGAGTAGAGAGGGAGGAGGAGGAGAGAGGAGGATTAGAGAGGAAGGAGGAGGAGAGGAGGAGTAGAGAAGGGGGAGAGAGGAGAGAGGAGGAGGAGAGAGGAGGAGTAGAGGGAAGAGGAGGAGAGAAGAGGAAGAGAGAAGAGGTATAGAGAGGAGGGAGGGAAGGAGGAGAGAGGAAAGGAGTAGTAGAGAGGAAGGAGGAAGGTGGAGGAGAGAGGAGGAAAGAAGAGGAGTATAGAGGGAGGAGAGAGGAGCAGTAGTAGTGAGGAGGAGTAGAGGGAAGAGCAGGCGAGTGGAGGAGGAGAGAGGAAGGAGTAAAGAGCAGGAGAGAGGAAGGAGTGGAGAGAAGGTAGAGAAGGTAGAGGAGGAGGAGGAGAGAGGAGGAGAGAGGAGGAGGAGAGAAGGACAGAGGAGGACAGAGGAAGGAGGGATCAAGAGCGAGCGGAGGAGGAGGAAGATGAGGAATAGGGGGGAGGAATGATCATCCTAATCTGGGCCAGTAGCCCACGTCTCTCATTCCCCTGTGACACATCCTATTTCATCTCAACCCCACTAGGAATTACTGCCATGGAGCACAGTCTCCTTACTTAATAAGGATCATTCCTCCACTCTTTTACATCCCGCCCCTCACAACTGCGCACACAGACATGCATACACACACACTGTACGCACGCACACACACTGTACGCATGCACACACACACACACACTTTACGCTCCTCACTGCCCTGATTTTACCAGCAGCAATTCTTAGAAAGAAAAACAAGGCCTTTCTCTCCGAGGACAGATTCTAAATGACGTGGCCTACCGTGTGTGTGTGTGTGTGTGTGTGTGTGTGTGTGTGTGTGTGTGTGTGTGTGTGTGTGTGTGTGTGTGTGTGTGTGTGTGTGTGTGTGTGTGTGTGTGTGTGTGTGTGTGTGTGTGTGTGTTTGCACGTGTGCGCGCGTGTGTGTGTGTGTTTGCGCTTGTGTGCGCGTGTGTGTCTGTGCGACTGTTTTCTTCTACAGGAACAAAGACTTTGTCTCCATCCCAATTGACCAGGACCCAATAGAGTAGTATATAGGGAATAGAGAGTCATTTGGAAACCATCCTCTGCTGTCTGGATGACCTTTAAGGAGCAGAGCTGTTATTCTGTTGCATGAGTATATAATACTATTTAATGCTATGTAATAATACTCTTTAATACTATATGATAATACTCTTTAATACTATATGATAATACTTTTTAATACTATATAATAATACTCTTCAATACTATATGATAATACTCTTTTAATACTATATAATAATACTTTTTAATACTATATAATAATACTCTTTAATACTGTATGATAATACTCTTTAATACTATATAATAATACTCTTTAATACTATATAATAATACTCTTTAATACTATATGATAATACTCTGTACTACTATATAATAATACTCTTTAATACTGTATAAATAATACTCTTTAATACTGTGTAATAATACCATTTAATACTATATGATAATACTATTTAATACTATATAATAATACTCTTTAATACTATATAATTATACTCTTTAATACTATATAATAATTATCTGTAATACAATATAAAATTATCGTTAATACTATATAATAATACTCTTTAATACTATATAATAATTATCTTTAATACTGTATAATAATACTCTTTAATACTGTGTAATAGTACTCTTTAATACTGTATAATAATACTATTTAATACTGTATAATAATACCCTTTAATACTATATAATAATAATCTTTAATACTGTATAATTATACTCTTTAATACTATATAATCATACTCTTTAATACTGTATAATAATACTCTTTAATACTATATAATAATAATCTTTAATACTGTATAATAATAATCTTTAATACTGTATAATAATACTCTTTAATACTATGTAATAATATTCTCTGCACAGGAGAAAATAGTAGAAGAAGAAGAGATGCTATTGTTACACCATTCTTCGAATATATTGTAAATGTATGGTAGATCAGGGAATATAATATATTGTAAATGTATGGTAGATCAGGGAATATAATAGATTGTAAATGTATGGTAGATCAGGGAATATAATATATTGTAAATGTATGGTAGATCAGGGAATATAATATATTGTAAATGTATGGTAGATCAGGGAATATAATATATTGTAAATGTATGGTAGATCAGGGAATATCATAGATTGTAAATGTATGGTAGATCAGGGAATATAATAGATTGTAAATGTATGGTAGATCAGGGAATATAATAGATTGTAAATGTATGGTAGATCAGGGAATATAATATATTGTAAATGTATGGTAGATCAGGGAATATAATATATTGTAAATGTAATATATAATAGATTGTAAATGTAGATCAGGGAATATAATAGATCAGGGAATATAATATATTGTAAATGTATGGTAGATCAGGGAATATAATATATTTTAAATGTAATGTAGATCAGGGAATATAATTATTGTAAATGTATGGTAGATCAGGGAATAGGAGAGTAAATTCACATACATACTGTTACATTGGACAGTGGTGATTGCAGGGTTTGGCACAATAGCGATCAATGGACCCGTTGATCCATCAACCCTTCCTCCATCCTTTCCTTCCCTTCCTCTGTTTCGGTCTCTCTCTCCTGTCAGTTCATCTTCACGTTGACCTACATCTCCTCTCCTCCCTCTGTCGCCAGAGCCACTCAGACACGATCAGCATCCGTAGGAAGGAGGGAGAGACAGAGAGGGGAGGGGAGGTTTGTTGCTGACTAAGGTTGTCGAGGGATCGCTAGACATGCTACTGGGGTTTGAACCACACCACTGTCATTGGAATATCTCATCAAAGGAAAGAGAGGGAGAGACTGCAGATTCTTTCAAACTATTTTTTAAGATTGGGTTAGATCGAATGATTTATTGTGCAAAATGTATTTGTAGCTGGGGGGGCTAAGTACATATATGGACAGAACGTTTGCCTAAGAGTGTGCCAGCCTAGCTGCACAATTTCTTAATACGCATTATTGTCAAAAAAATAAAATAAACATAACTAAGCCATAAATCAACCAATAAAATAGTGTAGCTCATAAATCAACCAATAAAATCCAAACGTTCTGACCGAACCCATCCTAGCTCCCCCATAACACCAAATAGTGACTGAACCCATCCAAACGGATTCTGACCCATCCTAAACCCATCCAAACGACCGAACCCATCCAAAGCGGATTCTGACCGAACCCATCCTAACGGATTCTGACTGAACCCATCCAAACGAATTCTGACCGAACCCATCCAAACGGATTCTGACTGAACCCATCCAAACGGATTCTGACCGAACCCATCCAATCGGATTCTGACTGAACCCATCCAAATGGATTCTGACCGAACCCATCCAAACGGATTCTGACCGAACCCATCCAAACGGATTCTGACCGAACCCATCCAAACGGATTCTGACCGAACCCATCCAAACGGATTCTGACCGAACCCATCCTAAACGGATTCTGACTGAACCCATCCAAACGAATTCTGACTGAACCCATCCAAACGGATTCTGACCGAACCCATCCAAACGGATTCTGACTGAACCCATCCAAACGGATTCTGACTGAACCCATCCAAACGGATTCTGACTGAACCCATCCAAACGGATTCCAATCACCACTGAGCTCTATCAGATGTTCCACTACAACAGGCAAGTTACCCCTCAGCCTGGGGTATGAACGTACAGCCGATCATTTGGCGCACTCTTAATTAATTAAGCAAACGTTCTGTCCGCATATGTACTTAGCCTCCCGGATATTTCATGTGTAACCCTGTGTTGTTGTTTTTGGTTGCACTGCTATGCTTTATCTTGGTCGAGGTCGCAGTTGTAAATGAGAACTTGTTCTCAAATGGCCTACCTGGTTAAATAAAGGTTAAATAAAAAAAAATTAAAATACATTTTGCCCAATGAATCATTCTATTTAACCCGTAACATAGGTATTAACATTCTAAAAACATGCTCAAGTCAATTGTACTGTATTATCCAGAAAGCCATTTACAGTGGGGCAAAAAAGTATTTAGTCAGCCACCAATGGTGCAAGTTCTCCCACTTAAAAAGATGAGAGAGGCCTGTAATTTGCATCATAGGTACACTTCAACTATGACAGACAAAATGAGAAGAAAAAAATCCAGAAAATCACATTGTATAATTTTTTATGAATTTATTTGCAAATTATGGTGTAAAATATCTATAATAAGACAAATCTGCTACTTTGGTGCCAGAGCCGGTTCCAGAATGTTCCGTAAGTACGCAAATATTTGGGGACCACTTTTTTGGCTTGTGTGCACTACTTTCAGAACTACTGAATAGAAGATATATTAAAGTACCTGAGAATCTCTTTAACATACCAACCACATGTATCGGAGAATCTCTTTAACATATCAAATATCAACCACATGTATCAGATAATCTCTTTAACATACCAACCACATGTATCGGAGAATCTCTTTAACATACCAACCACATGTATCGGAGAATCTCTTTAACATACCAACCACATGTATCGGAGAATCTCTTTAACATATCAACCACATGTATCAGAGAATCTCTTTAACATACCAACCACATGTATCGGAGAATCTCTTTAACATATCAACCACATGTGATACACAACTGTGCAGTTGATTCTGTGGCACGCAGCCATTGGTTGATGCTATTCAACATCTGCACTTTAGTCACGCAGAAATGCCACTTTTAGCTTTAAGCATATAGCCTCTACTGTATATAGCCTCTCTACTGCATATAGCCTCTACTGTATATAGCCTCTCTACTGTATATAGCCTCTCTACTGTATATAACATCTCTACTGTATATAGCCTCTCTACTGAATATAGCCTCTCTACTGTATATAGCCTCTCTACTGTATATAACATCTCTACTGTATATAACATCTCTACTGTATATAACCTCTCTACTGTATATAGCCTCTCTACTGTATATAGCCTCTCTACTGTATGTGTCCTCTATACTGTATATAGCCTCTCTACTGTATTTAGCCTCTCTACTGTATGTGTCCTCTCTACTGTATATAGCCTCTCTACTGTATATAGCCTCTCTACTGTATATAACATCTCTACTGTATATAACCTCTCTACTGTATATAGCCTCTCTACTGTATATAGCCTCTCTACTGTATATAACATCTCTACTGTATATAGCCTCCCTACTGTATATAGCCTCCCTACTGTATATAGGCTCTCTACTGTATATAGCCTCTCTACTGTATATAGCCTCTCTACTGTATATAGCCTCTCTACTGAATATAGCCTCTCTACTGTATATAGCCTCTCTACTGTATATAACATCTCTACTGTATATAGCCTCTCTACTGAATATAGCCTCACTACTTAGATCAAATCAAATGTATTTATATAGCCCTTCGTACATCAGCTGATATCTCAAAGTGCTGTACAGAAACCCAGCCTAAAACCCCAAACAGCAAGTAATGCAGGTGTAGAAGCACGGTGGCTAGGAAAAACTCCCTAGAAAGGCCAAAACCCAGGAAGAAACCTAGAGAGGAACCAGGCTATGTGGGGTGGCCAGTTCTCTTCTGGCTGTGCCAGGTGGAGATTATAACAGAACATGACCAAGATGTTCAAATGTTCACAGGCAGAACAGTTGAATCTGGAGTAGCAGCACAGCCAGCTGGACTGGGGACAGCAAGGAGTCATCATGTCAGGTAGTCCTGAGGCATGGTCCTAGGGCTCAGGTCCTCCGAGAGAAAGAAAGAGAGAAAGAGAGAATTCGAGAGAGCATACTTAAATTCACACAGGACACCGGATAGGACAAGAGAAGTACTCCAGATATAACAAACTGACCCTAGCCCCCCGACACTACTGCAGCATAACATTTACATTTACATTTAAGTCATTTAGCAGACGCTCTTATCCAGAGCGACTTACAAATTGGTGCATTCACCTTATGACATCCAGTGGAACAGTCAATACTGGAGGCTGAGACAGGAGGGGTCAGGAGACACTGTGGCCCCATCTGAGGACACCCCCGGACAAGGCCAATATATATAGTGCACTACTTTAGACCAGAGCCCTATTCCCTATATATAGTGCACTACTTTAGACCAGAGCCCTATTCCCTATATATAGTGCACTACTTTAGACCAGGGCCCTATTCCTTATATAGTGCACTACTTTAGACCAGAGCCGTATATAGTGCACTACTTTAGACCAGGGTCCTATTCCCTATATAGTACACTACTTTAGACCAGGACCCTATTCCCTATATATAGTGCACTACTTTAGACCAGAGCCCTATTCCCTATATATAGTGCACTACTTTAGACCAGAGCCCTATTCCCTATATATAGTGCACTACTTTAGGCCAGAGCCGTATTCCCTATATATAGTGCACTACTTTAGACCAGAGTCCTATTCCCTATATATAGTGCACTACTTTAGGCCAGAGCCGTATTCCCTATATATAGGGCACTACTTTAGACCAGAGCCCTATTCCCTATATATAGTGCACTACTTTAGACCAGAGCCATATTCCCTATATATAGTGCACTACTTTAGACCAGAGCCCTATTCCCTATATATAGTGCACTACTTTAGAATAGGGTGCCGTTTGGGATGAACCCTTAAGCACACAGGCCTACAGCATAATAATCATAATATCTAAATGGTTAGAGTCCTGGTTCAGAGCAGAATGATGTATCTTGTCTTGATGTGTATCTCCAAAGCCTTGGGCAAGGTGTAAGGAGAATCAAGAAGCGTTTTCTCACTTATTTATAATGCATGGTTTTCTCTGAGTACTAAAATGCATTTAATTAAATCTTCTATTTTATGAGCATCATTTGGTCCACTCAACTCGGGCTGATGCTTTGGAAAACACACCAGGTAAAATACTGGGGAGAAAAAGCTTTGAATATTTTTATGATTTTTTTTTTCTTTTTTTTTCACATTTACAAATTACAAGATGCAAGTACTAATACAAACAAAATAATGGAAACTCGGTTTGAATATTGAGTATATCACTGTAAGGGTTTTAAAATAGCAACACAAGGCCTATGACGTTATATACTGTATTATGTAATAAAATAATAATAGTTCTGGAGTTTTGAGTCATTTTCACCTTCTGACATATTGATTTCGGGAGAAAGAAACATGGTGTTTAGGGATTGACGTGGGCAGTCTGTATGCTTTAAGCTCTATGCAAAATAACTAACATAACATTTTAATAAACAAGGTTTTTATTTGGGGATTGGTTGAGGCAGAGTTGCCATGGTTGAAATATAATGCAGAATAGCCATAGCATATGGCTAAATCGGGTAACAATTTACAATTTAACTCAAGTTTCCCCCAGACCAAATATCAATACGCTTTCTCTGCCCAGCCAGTAGCCTAGCCGACTGCTAGCTTGAGGACATTAACTATACCAAATATCAATACCCTTTCTCTGCCCAGTCAGTAGCCTAGCCGACTGCTAGCTTGAGGACATTAACTATACCAAATATCAATACGCTTTCTCTGCCCAGCCAGTAGCCTAGCCGACTGCTAGCTTGAGGACATTAACTATACCAAATATCAATACACTTTCTCTACCCAGCCAGTAGCCTAGCCGACTGCTAGCTTGAGGACATTAACTATACCAAATATCAATACACTTTCTCTACCCAGCCAGTAGCCTAGCCGACTGCTAGCTTGAGGACATTAACTATACCAAATATCAATACACTTTCTCTACCCAGCCAGTAGCCTAGCCGACTGCTAGCTTGAGGACATTAACTATACCAAATATCAATACACTTTCTCTACCCAGCCAGTAGCCTAGCCGACTGCTAGCTTGAGGACATTAACTATACCAAATATCAATACACTTTCTCTGCCCAGTCAGTAGCCTAGCCGACTGCTAGCTTGAGGACATTAACTATACCAAATATCAATACCCTTTCTCTGCCCAGTCAGTAGCCTAGCCGACTGCTAGCTTGAGGACATTCACTACACGGATATTACCTTTCCTGACTTTTGTGAGTTTCTCTGGTAATTAGCATTTTACCAACAACAAACACACACACACACACACACACACACACACACACACACACACACACACACACACACACACACACACACACACACACACACACACACACACACACACACACACACACACACACACACACACACACACACACACACACACACACACACACACACACACACTCACTCCTCTCGCCCTGGTTCTTCTGAAAAGCTGTATGTTGATGGCTTTACACAAAGACATCTTAGCTAACACTCTGCATTACAACACTGTTGTCCGCTGTCCGACAGGTATTTTCCCCCGATATTTTTCAAGGAAATAGAGTATCAATGGGCAAGAAAGAAAGTCATTAATCATGTAAAGCCTCAATGGGCTCCTGTAATCACAAGGTAGATTTTTAAAAACATTTTTATGACCTGGTTCCACATAGTTGGTGAAAGATCGGTGGTTAGCAGTCTTCCTATTCGATCTGCCATCTTCTCTCGACAGCTACGTTGGGCTAGAGAAGTACTGGTCGGGCAGGCTGGTTCATAGCGGGCCTGTCTGACTGAGGTTGTGACCTTGGGCTAGGTTAGATAGGGTTTGGTGTTCTGCTCTTGTTCTGCCTGTCAACCTTCCTAAGTAGCTTACGTTGGGCTACTGCGGGATGACCTGGTTCTACTGCGTGATGACCTGGTTCTACTGCATGATGACCTGGTTCTACTGTGTGATGACCGGTTCTACTGCGTGATGACCCAGATGACCTGGTTCTACTGCGGGATGACCTGGTTCTACTGCGTGATGACCTGGTTCTACTGTGGGATGACCTGGTTCTACTGTGGGATGACCTGGTTCTACTGCGTGATGGCCCGGTTCTACTGCGTGATGACCCGGTTCTACTGCGTGATGACCCGGTTCTACTGCGGGATCACCTCGTTCTACTGTTTGATGACCCAGTTCTACTGCATAATGACCTGGTTCTACTGCGTGATGACCCGGTTCTACTGCGGGATGATCTGGTTCTACTGCATGATGACCTGGTTCTACTGCTTGATGACCCGGTTCTACTGCGTGATGACCTGGTTCTACTGTGTGATGACCGGTTCTACTGTGGGATCACCTGGTTCTACTGCGTGATGACCTGGTTCTACTGCGTGATGACCCAGATGACCTGGTTCTACTGCGGGATGACATGGTTCTACTGTGGGATGACCTGGTTCTACTGTGGGATGACCTGGTTGGCCTGGTTCTACTGCGTGATGGCCCGGTTCTACTGCGTGATGGCCCGGTTCTACTGCGTGATGACCCGGTTCTACTGCGTGATGACCCGGTTCTACTGCGGGATCACCTCGTTCTACTGTTTGATGACCCAGTTCTACTGCATAATGACCTGGTTCTACTGCGTGATGACCCGGTTCTACTGCGGGATGATCTGGTTCTACTGCATGATGACCTGGTTCTACTGCTTGATGACCCGGTTCTACTGCGTGATGACCTGGTTCTACTGCGTGATGACCTGGTTCTACTGTGGGATCACCTGGTTCTACTGCGTGATGACCTGGTTCTACTGTGGGATGACCTGGTTCTACTGCGTGATGGCCCGGTTCTACTGTGTGATGACCCGGTTCTACTGCGGGATCACCTCGTTCTACTGTTTGATGACCCAGTTCTACTGCATAATGACCTGGTTCTACTGCGTGATGACCCGGTTCTACTGCGTGATGACCCGGTTCTACTGCGGGATGATCTGGTTCTACTGCATGATGACCTGGTTCTACTGCTTGATGACCCGGTTCTACTGCGTGATGACCTGGTTCTACTGTGTGATGACCGGTTCTACTGCGTGATGATCACCTGGTTCTACTGCGTGATGACCTGGTTCTACTGCGTGATGACCCAGATGACCTGGTTCTACTGCGGGATGACATGGTTCTACTGTGGGATGACCTGGTTCTACTGTGGGATGACCTGGTTCTACTGCGTGATGGCCCAGTTCTACTGTGTGATGACCCGGTTCTACTGCGGGATCACCTCGTTCTACTGTTTGATGACCCAGTTCTACTGCATAATGACCTGGTTCTACTGCGTGATGACCCGGTTCTACTGCGGGATGATCTGGTTCTACTGCATGATGACCTGGTTCTACTGCTTGATGACCCGGTTCTACTGCGTGATGACCCGGTTCTACTGCGTGATGACCTGGTTCTACTGTGTGATGACCTGGTTCTACTGCGTGATGACCCAGTTCTACTGCGTGATGACCCGGTTCTACTGCTTGATGACCCAGTTCTACTGCGTGATGACCTGGTTCTACTGCGTGATGACCTGGTTCTACTGCGTGATGACCTGGTTCTACTGCGTGATGACCTGGTTCTACTGCGTGATGACCCGGTTCTACTGCTTGATGACCTGATTCTACTGCATGATGACCTGGTTCTACTGCGGGATGATCTGGTTCTACTGCTTGATGACCTGGTTCTACTGCTTGATGACCCGGTTCTACTGCGTGATGACCTGGTTCTACTGTGTGATGACCCGGTTCTACTGCGTGATGACCCGGTTCTACTGATTGATGACCCGGTTCTACTGCTTGATGACCCGATTCTACTGCTTGATGACCCGATTCTACTGCTTGATGACACGGTTCTACTGCGTGATGACTCGGTTCTACTGCGTGATGACCTTGTTCTACTGCGTGATGACCTGGTTCGACTGCTTGATTTCACATTAGATGGAGGTACAGGCTGGAGGTCCAGAGATCCTCAGAGACCAGCTCTGGACTGAGTCTGGTTCTGTTTTCACTGGTATTTACCTGATATGACTATGTGATAACTGGTACATACTTAAAAGAACCAGCAGTCAGACGAGGGCTGGCCCAGTGATTGTCCTGGTTTCCCCTGACTGGAAGTTGTGACAGGTTAGCTTCTAATCTAGGGTTTAGTTTCCCTATCGATATTCATCCTGCAGTCTTCTCTAGTAGTTTACAGAAGACTGATGACCTGGCTCCACACGACTGAGTTGGTTGAAAGATAAGGTCAGATGGGGTTTTCCTGGAGGTCAGTGGATCTTTAAATATTAAACCTCTCATCACCTTTCGTAAACAGAGCTGCTGTCCTGCAGGCAGCCAGTTGTCTTCTCTCTCTTACCGACCTGGTTCCCCATGGTTGGAGCTGGTGACAGGTTAGATAAGGTTTAGATCTCGTCCCAAATGCCACGCATATAGAGAGTAGGATGCGATTTGGGACACAGTCTTAGTTTTCCGAGGAGCCCAGTCACACAGCCCGGCCCAGCTCCACAGCCCGGCTGAGCTCAGTCCCACAGCCCGGTCCAGCTCAGTCCCCCGGCAGTCCAGGCGGTCATGACAAAACACACATGTAGTGTCCCAAATGGCACCCTATACTTTATATAGTGCACTACATTTTACCAGGACTCTATGGCCCAAAGTAGTGCACTATACTGTACAGTGAACAGGGCTCTGGTCTAAAGTAGTGCACTATACTGTATAGGGAATAGGGCTCTGGTCTAAAGTGGCGCACTATACTGTATAGGGAATAGGGCTCTGGTCTACAGTAGTGCACTATACTGTATAGGGAATAGGGCTCTGGTCTAAAGTAGTGCACTATACTGTATAGGGAATAGGGCTCTGGTCTACAGTAGTGCACTATACTGTATAGGGAATAGGGCTCTGGTCTAAAGTAGTGCACTATACTGTATAGGGAATAGGGCTCTGGTCTACAGTAGTGCACTATACTGTATAGGGAATAGGGCTCTGGTCTAAAGTAGTGCACTATACTGTATAGGGAATAGGGCTCTGGTCTAAGTAGTGCACTATACTGTATAGGGAATAGGGCTCTGGTCTAAAGTAGTGCACTATACTGTATAGGGAATAGGGCTCTGGTCTACAGTAGTGTAGTGCACTATACTGTATAGGGAATAGGGCTCTGGTCTAAAGTAGTGCACTATACTGTATAGGGAATAGGGCTCTGGTCTACAGTAGTGCACTATACTGTATAGGGAATAGGGCTCTGGTCTACAGTAGTGCACTATACTGTATAGGGAATAGGGCTCTGGTCTAGTGCACTATACTGTATAGGGAATAGGGCTCTGGTCTACAGTAGTGCACTATACTATACTGTATAGGGAATAGGGCTCTGGTCTACAGTAGTGCACTATACTGTATAGGGAATAGGGCTCTGGTCTACAGTAGTGCACTATACTGTATAGGGAATAGGGCTCTGGTCTACAGTAGTGCACTATACTGTATAGGGAATAGGGCTCTGGTCTACAGTAGTGCACTATACTGTATAGGGAATAGGGCTCTGGTCTACAGTAGTGCACTATACTGTATAGGGAATAGGGCTCTGGTCTAAAGTAGTGCACTATACTGTATAGGGAATAGGGCTCTGGTCTAAAGTAGTGCACTATACTGTATAGGGAATAGGGCTCTGGTCTACAGTAGTGCACTATACTGTATAGGGAATGGGCTCTGGTCTACAGTAGTGCACTATACTGTATAGGGAATAGGGCTCTGGTCTACAGTAGTGCACTATACTGTATAGGGAATAGGGCTCTGGTCTACAGTAGTGCACTATACTGTATAGGGAATAGGGCTCTGGTCTACAGTAGTGCACTATACTGTATAGGGAATAGGGCACTGGTCTAAGGTATACTGTATAGGGAATAGGGCTCTGGTCTACAGTAGTGCACTATACTGTATAGGGAATTGGGCTCTGGTCTACAGTAGTGCACTATACTGTATAGGGAATTCTGGTCTACAGTAGTGCACTATACTGTATAGGGAATAGGGCTCTGGTCTAAAGTAGTGCACTATACTGTATAGGGAATAGGGCTCTGGTCTAAAGTAGTGCACTATACTGTATAGGGAATAGGGCTCTGGTCTACAGTAGTTATACTGTATAGGGAATAGGGCTCTGGTCTACTAGTGCACTATACTGTATAGGGAATAGGGCCTGGTCTATAGTGCACTATACTGTATAGGGAATAGGGCTCTGGTCTACAGTAGTGCACTATACTGTATAGGGAATAGGGCTCTGGTCTAAAGTAGTGCAGTGTATAGGGAATAGGGCTCTGGTCTACAGTAGTGCACTATACTGTATAGGGAATAGGGCTCTGGTCTACAGTAGTGCACTATACTGTATAGGGAATAGGGCTCTGGTCTACAGTAGTGCACTATACTGTATAGGGAATAGGGCTCTGGTCTAAAGTAGTGCACTATACTGTATAGGGAATAGGGCTCTGGTCTACAGTAGTGCACTATACTGTATAGGGAATAGGGCTCTGGTCTAAAGTAGTGTTATACTGTATAGGGAATAGGGCTCTGGTCTACAGTAGTGCACTATACTGTATAGGGAATAGGGCTCTGGTCTAGTAGTGCACTATACTGTAGGGAAGACTGATACCTGTAGTGCACTATACTGTATAGGGAATAGGGCTCTGGTCTGAGTGCACTATACTGTATAGGGAATAGGGCTCTTCTAAAGTAGTGCACTATACTGTATAGGGAATAGGGCTCTGGTCTACAAACACTATACTGTATAGGGAATAGGGCTCTGGTCTACAGTGCACTATAGTATAGGGAATAGGGCTCTGGTCTACTAGTGCACTATACTGTATAGGGAATAGGGCTCTGGTCTACAGTAGTGCACTATACTGTATAGGGAATAGGGCTCTGGTCTACAGTAGTGCACTATACTGTATAGGGAATAGGGCTCTGGTCTACAGTAGTGCACTATACTGTAGGGAATAGGGCTCTGGTCTACAGTAGTGCACTATATACTGTATAGGGAATAGGGCTCTGGTCTACAGTAGTGCACTATACTGTATAGGGAATAGGGCTCTGGTCTAAAGTAGTGCACTATACTGTATAGGGAATAGGGCTCTGGTCTACATTAGTGCACTATACTGTATAGGGAATAGGGCTCTGGTCTACAGTAGTGCACTATACTGTATAGGGAATAGGGCTCTGGTCTAAGTAGTGCACTATACTGTATAGGGAATAGGGCTCTGGTCTAAGTAGTGCACTATAGGAATAGGGCTGTAAAGTAGTGCAATACTGGGCTCTGGTCTACAGTAGTGCACTATACTGTATAGGGAATAGGGCTCTGGTCTACAGTAGTGCACTATACTGTATAGGGAATAGGGCTCTGGTCTACAGTAGTGCACTATACTGTATAGGGAATAGGGCTCTGGTCTAAAGTAGTGCACTATACTGTATAGGGAATAGGGCTCTGGTCTACAGTAGTGCACTATACTGTATAGGGAATTGGGCTCTGGTCTAAAGTAGTGCACTATACTGTATAGGGAATAGGGCTCTGGTCTACAGTAGTGCACTATACTGTATAGGGAATAGGGCTCTGGTCTAAAGTAGTGCACTATACTGTATAGGGAATAGGGCTCTGGTCTAAAGTAGTGCACTATACTGTATAGGGAATAGGGCTCTGGTCTACAGTAGTGCACTATACTGTACTGTATAGGGAATAGGGCTCTGGTCTACAGTAGTGCACTATACTGTATAGGGAATAGGGCTCTGGTCTACAGTAGTGCACTATACTGTATAGGGAATAGGGCTCTGGTCTACAGTAGTGCACTATACTGTATAGGGAATAGGGCTCTGGTCTACAGTAGTGCACTATACTGTATAGGGAATAGGGCTCTGGTCTACAGTAGTGCACTATACTGTATAGGGAATAGGGCTCTGGTCTACAGTAGTGCACTATACTGTATAGGGAATAGGGCTCTGGTCTAAAGTAGTGCACTATACTGTATAGGGAATAGGGCTCTGGTCTACAGTAGTGCACTATACTGTATAGGGAATAGGGCTCTGGTCTACAGTAGTGCACTATACTGTATAGGGAATAGGGCTCTGGTCTAAAGTAGTGCACTATACTGTATAGGGAATAGGGCTCTGGTCTACAGTAGTGCACTATACTGTATAGGGAATAGGGCTCTGGTCTACAGTAGTGCACTATACTGTATAGGGAATAGGGCTCTGGTCTACAGTAGTGCACTATACTGTATAGGGAATAGGGCTCTGGTCTACAGTAGTGCACTATACTGTATAGGGAATAGGGCTCTGGTCTAAAGTAGTGCACTATACTGTATAGGGAATAGGGCTCTGGTCTACAGTAGTGCACTATACTGTATAGGGAATAGGGCTCTGGTCTATACTGTATAGTAGTGCACTATACTGTATAGGGAATAGGGCTCTGGTCTAAAGTAGTGCACTATACTGTATAGGGAATAGGGCTCTGGTCTACAGTAGTGCACTATACTGTATACTCTGGTCTATAGTGGTATAGGGAATAGGGCTCTGGTCTACAGTAGTGCACTATACTGTATAGGGAATAGGGCTCTGGTCTACAGTAGTGCACTATACTGTATAGGGAATAGGGCTCTGGTCTACAGTAGTGCACTATACTGTATAGGGAATAGGGCTCTGGTCTACAGTAGTGCACTATACTGTATAGGGAATAGGGCTCTGGTCTACAGTAGTGCACTATACTGTAGTCTGGTCTACAGTAGTGCACTATACTGTATAGGGAATAGGGCTCTGGTCTACAGTAGTGCACTATACTGTATAGGGAATAGGGCTCTGGTCTACAGTAGTGCACTATACTGTATAGGGAATAGGGCTCTGGTCTACAGTAGTGCACTATACTGTATAGGGAATAGGGCTCTGGTCTACAGTAGTGCACTATACTGTATAGGGAATAGGGCTCTGGTCTACAGTAGTGCACTATACTGTATAGGGAATAGGGCTCTGGTCTACAGTAGTGCACTATACTGTATAGGGAATAGGGCTCTGGTCTACAGTAGTGCACTCTGGTCTATAGTGCACTATACTGTATAGGGAATAGGGCTCTGGTCTACAGTAGTGCACTATACTGTATAGGGAATAGGGCTCTGGTCTACAGTAGTGCACTATACTGTATAGGGAATAGGGCTCTGGTCTACAGTAGTGCACTATACTGTATAGGGAATAGGGCTCTGGTCTACAGTAGTGCACTATACTGTATAGGGAATAGGGCTCTGGTCTACAGTAGTGCACTATACTGTATAGGGAATAGGGCTCTGGTCTACAGTAGTGCACTATACTGTATAGGGAATAGGGCTCTGGTCTACAGTAGTGCACTATACTGTATAGGGAATAGGGCTCTGGTCTACAGTAGTGCACTATACTGTATAGGGAATAGGGCTCTGGTCTACAGTAGTGCACTATACTGTATAGGGAATAGGGCTCTGGTCTACAGTAGTGCACTATACTGTATAGGGAATAGGGCTCTGGTCTACAGTAGTGCACTATACTGTATAGGGAATAGGGCTCTGGTCTACAGTAGTGCACTATACTCTGGTCTAAAGTAGTGCACTATACTGTATAGAATAGGGCTCTGGTCTACAGTAGTGCACTATACTGTATAGGGAATAGGGCTCTGGTCTACAGTAGTGCACTATACTGTATAGGGAATAGGGCTCTGGTCTACAGTAGTGCACTATACTGTATAGGGAATAGGGCTCTGGTCTACAGTAGTGCACTATACTGTATAGGGAATAGGGCTCTGGTCTACAGTAGTGCACTATACTGTATAGGAATAGGGCTCTGGTCTACAGTAGTGCACTATACTGTATAGGGAATAGGGCTCTGGTCTACAGTAGTGCACTATACTGTATAGGGAATAGGGCTCTGGTCTACAGTAGTGCACTATACTGTATAGGGAATAGGGCTCTGGTCTACAGTAGTGCACTATACTGTATAGGGAATAGGGCTCTGGTCTACAGTAGTGCACTATACTGTATAGGGAATAGGGCTCTGGTCTACAGTAGTGCACTATACTGTATAGGGAATAGGGCTCTGGTCTACAGTAGTGCACTATACTGTATAGGGAATAGGGCTCTGGTCTACAGTAGTGCACTATACTGTATAGGGAATAGGGCTCTGGTCTACAGTAGTGCACTATACTGTATAGGGAATAGGGCTCTGGTCTAAAGTAGTGCACTATACTGTATAGGGAATAGGGCTCTGGTCTACTGTAGTAGGGCTGCACTATACTGTATAGGGAATAGGGCTCTGGTCTACAGTAGTGCACTATACTGTATAGGGAATAGGGCTCTGGTCTACAGTAGTGCACTATACTGTATAGGGAATAGGGCTCTGGTCTACAGTAGTGCACTATACTGTATAGGGAATAGGGCTCTGGTCTACAGTAGTGCACTATACTGTATAGGGAATAGGGCTCTGGTCTACAGTAGTGCACTATACTGTATAGGGAATAGGGCTCTGGTCTACAGTAGTGCACTATACTGTATAGGGAATAGGGCTCTGGTCTACAGTAGTGCACTATACTGTATAGGGAATAGGGCTCTGGTCTACAGTAGTGCACTATACTGTATAGGGAATAGGGCTCTGGTCTACAGTAGTGCACTATACTGTATAGGGAATAGGGCTCTGGTCTACAGTAGTGCACTATACTGTATAGGGAATAGGGCTCTGGTCTACAGTAGTGCACTATACTGTATAGGGAATAGGGCTCTGGTCTACAGTAGTGCACTATACTGTATAGGGAATAGGGCTCTGGTCTACAGTAGTGCACTATACTGTATAGGGAATAGGGCTCTGGTCTACAGTAGTGCACTATACTGTATAGGAATAGGGCTCTGGTCTACAGTAGTGCACTATACTGTATAGGGAATAGGGCTCTGGTCTACAGTAGTGCACTATACTGTATAGGGAATAGGGCTCTGGTCTACAGTAGTGCACTATACTGTATAGGGAATAGGGCTCTGGTCTACAGTAGTGCACTATACTGTATAGGGAATAGGGCTCTGGTCTACAGTAGTGCATACTATACTGTATAGGGAATAGGGCTCTGGTCTACAGTAGTGCACTATACTGTATAGGGAATAGGGCTCTGGTCTACAGTAGTGCACTATACTGTATAGGGAATAGGGCTCTGGTCTACAGTAGTGCACTATACTGTATAGGGAATAGGGCTCTGGTCTACAGTAGTGCACTATACTGTATAGGGAATAGGGCTCTGGTCTACAGTAGTGCACTATACTGTATAGGGAATAGGGCTCTGGTCTACAGTAGTGCACTATACTGTATAGGGAATAGGGCTCTGGTCTACAGTAGTGCACTATACTGTATAGGGAATAGGGCTCTGGTCTACAGTAGTGCACTATACTGTATAGGGAATAGGGCTCTGGTCTACAGTAGTGCACTATACTGTATAGGGAATAGGGCTCTGGTCTAGTAGTGCTATACTGTATAGGGAATAGGGCTCTGGTCTACAGTAGTGCACTATACTGTATAGGGAATAGGGCTCTGGTCTACAGTAGTGCACTATACTGTATAGGGAATAGGGCTCTACAGTAGTGCACTATACTGTATAGGGAATAGGGCTCTGGTCTACAGTAGTGCACTATACTGTATAGGGAATAGGGCTCTGGTCTACA